>NC_073272.2:131697500-132013055 GCF_029289425.2 Pan paniscus
ACAGTTTGGCCCTCCCTGCTCTGTACTGCCCTATCCTGACTGACTGGCCATCCCCTCTGAATTAGAAGAGTACTTACTGGTCTTTTCTTCAATGCCTGCCGCTTGTCTGAAGCACAGTGACCCCACATCCTCTCTCCCAGCCACATGCTTTTGTTGGCCTTCTGGTCATCCAGCATTCTGCATTGCAGTGTCCTGGACAGGCTTACCCTCTCCCTGCTCCCAAATAAGCTTGTTCTACCCTTCCATGTGTTCAAACCTTGTTGCCAGCTCATGGAGCACTGGATATCTCTTTGACAAAGTGGAGAGGCAACATGGTATGAATAACTGATAATCTACTTATATTTATTTATTCAATCAACAAATAGGTACTTTAGTGTATCAGGCCTTGTGCTAGAGGCTGGGAAGAAATAAGTAAATCTGACATAGTTCTGGCCCACAATGTACTCATCATCTAGTTAAGGAGACAGACAAGCAGTTGAACACAAACAATTGCCATACAGTGTAAGAAGAATAATGGTAGAGGTATGTTTTGAGAATAGTTGTAGCAGAGAGAAAAAGTGAGTAACCCTTCATGGCCTGGGAGAGTGGAGAGGATTTCAGCTGCTTCCTGAGAAGTAAGTAGTAGTTCACCAAGTAAACAAGGCAAATGAAACATGCCAGAGTGAGGTAACAGCAGGAGCAGAGGCACAGTTGTGTACTCATACACAGCTTATTGGAATAATGGAGACAAGTCAATCTAGTATGGCTACATATGACATGGTGCATGCCAGGGATTGGACATTTATGTAGGAGTAAAGCTCTGGTGTTCCAGGCAACTAACCTTGTACTTAATGCTAAGGGCAACAGAAAGCTATGGAAGTTTTTTCTTTTCTTCTTCTTTTGTACTAATAGCTTTACTGAAGTATAATCCACATTCCATACAATTCACATAAAGTATACAATTCATGGTTTTAAGTATACTCACAAAGTTCTGCCATTATCACCACTGTCTAATTCCAGAACATTGTCATCACTCCAAAAATAAGCCTTATACAGTCACTCCTCAACTTACGATAGGGTTACATCCTCAACCCACTATAAGTTGAAAATTTCATAAGTTGAAAACGCGTTTAATATACCTAACCTACTGAACATCATAGCTTAGCCTAGCCAACCTTAAACATGTTCAGAATACTCACATTAGCCTACAGCTGGGCAAAATTACCTAATACCATGCCTATTTTATAATAAAGTATTGAATATTGCATGTAATTTATTGAACACCATACTGAAAGTAAAAAACAGAGTGGTCGTATTGGTGCTCAAAGAATGGTGTCTATTGAATGTGAATCTCTATTGCACTGTTGTGAAGTTGAAAAATAATAAGTCAAACCATCATAAGTTGGAAACTATCTGTACTAATTACCATCCACCCCCCATACCCATTACCTTCCAGCCACTGGCAACTACTAATCTATTTATACATTTATATATTTGCCAATTATGGACATTTCATATGAATGGCATCAAACAATGTGTGATCTTTTGTGACTGGCTTCTTTCATTTAGCATGTTTTCAAGGTTCATCCATGTTGTAGTATGTATCAGTACTCTATCCCTTTTCATGCCCAAATGATATTCCATTGTATGGATGTACAACATTTCATTTATCCATTTTATCAGCTGATGGAAATTTGGTTGTTTATACTTTTTGGCTCTTATGAATAATGCTGTTATAAACATTTTTACAATTTTTTAATCCATCCCCTCAAGCATTTATCCTTTGAGTTACAAACAGTCCAATTACATTCTTTAAGTTACTTTAAAAGATACAATTAAGTTATTATTGACTATAATCATCCTATCGTGCTATCAATATTAAGTCTTATCCATTCTTTCTATTTATTTTGTATGCATTAACTATCCCCACCTTGCCCCCAGTCTCCCACTACCCTTCCCAGCCTCTGGTAACCATCCTGCTCTTTATGTACATGAGTTCCATTGTTTTGATTTTTGGATCCCACAAATAAATGAGAACATGCAATGTTTGTCTTCCTGTGCCTGGATAATTTCACTTCACTTAATGATCTTCAGTTTCACCCATGTTGTTGCAAACTATTGGATCTCATTCTTTTTTTATGGCTAAATAGTACTTTATTGTGCATATGTACCACATTTTCTTTATCCATTCATCTGTTGAAGGACACTTAGGTTGCTTCCAAATCTTAGCTATCGTAAAGAGTGCAGCAACAGAGGAGTGCAGATATCTCTTTGATATACTGATTTCCTTTCTTTTGGGTATATACCCAAAAGCAGTGAGATTGCCAGATCGTATGGTCGCTCAATTTTTAGTTTTATGAAGAACCTCTAAACTGTTCTCCATACTGGTTTTACTAATTTGCATTCCCACCAACAGTGTACAAGGGTTCCCTTTTCTCCACATCCTTGTCAGCATTTGTTATTGCCTGTCTTTTGGATAAAAGCCATTTTAACTCTGGTGAAATGATATCTCAGTATAGTTTTGATTTGCATTTCTCTGATGATCAGTGATGTTGAGCAATAGGGTGCCTTTTCATATGCCTGTTTCCCATTTGTATATCTTCTTTGGAGAAATTTCTATTAAAATATTTTGCCTATTTTTTGACCAGATTATTAGATTTTTTTTCCTGGAGAGCTGAGTCCCTTATATATTCCGGTTATTAATCCCTTGTCAGATGGGTAGTTTGCAAATATTTTCTCCCATTCTGTAGGTTGTCTGTTCACTTTGTTGACTGTATCCTTTGCTGTGCAGAAGGTTTTTAACTTGATGTGATCACATTTGTCCATGTTTACTTGTCTGTGCGTGTGGGCTTACTCAAGAAGTCTTTGCCCAGACCAATGTCCTGGAGATTTTTCCCCAATGTTTTCTTGTAGTAATTTCATAGTTTGAGGTCTTAGAGATAAGTCTTTAATCCATTTTTATTTGATTTTTGTATATGGTGAAAGATAGGGGTCTAGTTTCATTCTTTTACATATGGATATCCAGTTTTCCCAGCACCATTTATTGAAGAGATTGTCTTCTCCCCAGTGTATGTTCTTGACACCTTTGTCAAAAATGAATTCACTGTATGTGTGTGGATTTGTTTCTGCGTTCTCTATTCTGTTACATTGGTCTATGTGCCAGTACCATGTTGTTTGGTTACTATAGCTCCGTAGCATAATTTGAAGTCAGGTAATGTGAGTCCTCCAATTTTGTCCTTTTTGCTTAGGCTACCTTTGGCTATTCTGGATCTTTTGTGGTTCTATATACATTTTACAATTGTTTTTTCTATGTCTATGGAGAGTATTATTGGTATTTTGATACAGTTTGCATTGAATCTGTAGATTGGTAGTATGGACATTTTAACAATATTGATTTTTCCAATCCATGAACATGGAATATTTTTCCATTTTTGGTGTCCTTTTCAAGGTCCTTCACCAGTGTTTTATAGTTTACATTATAGAGATCTTTTACTTCTTTGGTTAAGTCCTGGGTATTTAATTTTATGTGTGACTATTGTAAACGAGATTACTTTTTTAAAAATGTCATTGTCACATTGTTCACTGTTGTCATATAGAAAGGCTACTGATTTTTGTGTGTTGATTTTCTATCCTGCAACTTTATTGATTTTGTTTAACAGCTCTAACAGTTCTCTTTAAAGTCTTTAGGTTTTTGCAAATGTAAGATCATATTACCAGCAAACAAGGATAATTTGACTTCTTCCTTTCCAATTTGGGTGCTCTTTATATCTTTCTCTTGTCTGATTGCTCTAGCTAGGAATCCCAGTACTATGCTTAATAACAGTGGTGAAAATGGGCATCCTTATGTTCCAGATCTGAGTAGAAAAGCTTTCAGTTTTTCCCCGTTCAGTATAATACTAGCTGTGGGTCTGTCATATATGGCTTTTATTATGTTGAGGTATGTTCCTTCTATCCCCAGTTTTTTTAGGGTTTTTATCATGAAGGGATGTTGAATTATATCAAATGTTTTTTCAGCATCAATTGAAATTATCATATGGTTTTTATCCTTCATTCTGTTGATATGATGTATCACATTGATTGATTTGTGTATGTTGAAACATCCTTGCATCCCAGGGATAAATCCTACTTGATCATGATGAATGATCTTTATAATGTATTGCTGAGTTCAGTTTGCTACTGTTTTGTTGAGGATTTTTGCATCGATATTCATCAGAGATGTTGGCCTTTAGTTTTCTATTTTTGATGTGTCTTTGGTTTTAGTATCAGGGTAATACTGGCATTGTCGAATGAGTGTGGAAATATTCCCTTCTTCTCTATTCTTTGGAATAGTTTCAGTAGAATTGGTGTTAGTTCTTCTTTAAATATTTGGCAGAATTCAGCAATGAAGCCATTGGGTCTTCAGGCTTTTCTTTACTGGGAGACTTTTTACTAGCACTTTGATATCATTACTTGTTATTGGTCTATTCACTTTTTGGAGATCCTCCTGGTTCAATCTTGGTAGGTTGTATGTATCTAGGAATTTGTCAATTTCTTCTAGATTTTCCAATGTACTGGCATATAGTTGCTCATAGTTAGCCACTAACAATCTTTTGAATTTCTGCAGTATCAGTTGTAATGTCTCCCTTTTCATTTCTGATTTTGTTTATTTTGATTTTCTCTCTTATTTTTCTTAGTCTGGCTGAAGGTTTGTCTATTTTGTTTAACTTTTCAAAAAACCAACTTTTTGTTTCATTGACCTTTTGTATTTTTTTATTTCAATTTTATTTATTTTTGCTCTGATTTTTATTATTTATTTTCTTCTACTAGTTTTGGGTTTGGTTTGCTCTTGCTTTTCTAGTTCTTTAAGATGCATCGTTAAATTGTTTATTTGAAGTTTTTTCTCTTTTTTAATGTAGGCACTTACAGCTATACATTTCCCTCTGAGTATTGCTTTTGCTGTATCCCATAGGTTTCGGTATGCTGTGTTTTCATTATCATTTGTTTCAAGAAATATTTCAATTTCCTTCTTAATTTCTTCATTGACCCACTGGTCATTCAGAAGCATATTGTTTAATTTGCATGTATTTGTATAGTTTCCAAAATCCTCATTTTTAATTTCTAGTTTTATTCCATTGTGGTCAGAAAGGATGCTTGATATTATTTCATTTTTTTAATGTTTCAAGACTTGTTTTGTGTGATCTAACGTATGGTCTATCCTTGAAAATGATTCCTATGCTGAGGAAAAAAATGCATATTCTACAGCTCTTAGGTGAGGTCATGTTTTCCTGGATGGTGTTGATGCTAGTAGATGTTCATCAGTGTCTGGGCTTTGAGGGTTAGGTATTTATTGTAGTTTTCGCTGTCTGGACTTATTTGTAGCATCCTTCTTGGGAAGGCTTTCCATATAGTTGAAAGACGTGGGTGTTGTGATCTAAGCTGTATCTGCTTTAGGGGACACCCCAAGCCCAGTAATGCTGTGGTTCTTGCATACTCATGGAAGTACTGCCTTGATGGTCTTGGACGAGATCTGGGAGAATTCTCTGGATTACCAGGCAGAGACTCTTGTTCTTTTCCCTTACTTTCTCCAAAACATACAGACTCTCTCTGTCTCTCTGTTCTAGCCATCTAAAGCTGGGGCTGGAGTCACACAAGCACCCCTGTGGTTACCAACACTGTGACTGCACTGGGTCAGACCTGAGGCCAACGCAGCACTGGATCTCACCCAAGCCCTGCTGTAACCACTCCCTGGCTACTGCCTATGTTTGCTCAAGGCCCTGGGGCTCTACAATCAGCAGGTGGCAAAGTCAGCCAAGCCTGTGTCCTTCCCTTCAGGGCAACACAGTCCCCCGAGCCCCAGGTGAGTCCAGAAGTGCCATCCAGGAGTTATGGACTAGAGTCAAAAACCTTAGATGTCTACCTGGTGTTCTATTGTATTGCAGCTGAGTTGACCCTCAAACCAAAAGACCCAGTCCTTCCCACTCTTTCCTTTCCTTTCCAAAGGCAGAGGAGCCCCACCCTGTAGCCAGCATCACCCCAGGCCTTGAGGAGTACTGCCAGAGTAGTGCTGATGTTCCTTTAAGGCCCCAGGTCTCTAAAGTCAACTTGTAGTAAATGCTGCCTGGCCTGGGACTCACCCTTCAGGGCAGTGGGTTCCCCTCTGGCCAAGGGCAAGTCCAGAAATGCTGTTCAAAAGTCAAGTCCTGGAATTGGGGACCCCAGGAGCCCAGTTGGTGATCCACCCCCTTGTGGCCATGCTGGTACCTAAGGTGTAAGACAAAGTCCCCATTACTTTTCCCTCTGCTTTTCTCAAGCAGAAGGAGTTTTGCCCCATAACCACCATAGCTCATTAGGTGCACAGTCTCACCTGAAGACAGCAAGTCTCAGAGGCTCAGCCAAGGCCCTTGATGTAGTACCTGGGTGTTGCTCCTGGTTGTTCAGGGCCCAATGGCTCTTCAGTTAGCCAGTGATGAATGCTGCTGGGACTGGGTCCTTTCCTTCAAGGCAGCGGGTTCCCTCCTGGCCCAGGGTGTGTCTACAAATGTTGCCTGGGGGCTAGGGCCTGGAACGGGGTGAGGGGGGGCGCCCTTCGTGACACTGGCCAGTGCCCAATCCTGCTGTGGCTGAGCTGGTATCTTAGATGTAAGACAAAGTCCTCCCCACTCTTTCCTCCCTTCTCAAGCAGAAGGAAGGGGTCTCTTTTGGATCAATGACCTGTGCAGCTTGGGGTTAGGGGAGGGGTGATGCCATCAGTCCCTTGGCTGCTCCAGCTGGTGTCTCAGTAGGTCATGTGCCCCCTAGTCCACTGTCTCTGGGCCTAATTCAGCACGAGGACTTGCCTAGGAGTTGCAGTCCTTATGGCCTAGACTGTCTTTCAAGTGTACTTGGAGACACAGTGCTGTAGCCCTGGGTGGTGAAGTTTGTAGGCACTCAAGTTCAGACCCACCTGGGATCAATGATTCCTCTCTGGCTAGGGCTGGTTTAAGTACTCCTTCCATGGGTGGGCACCAGCTGAGTTTGGTTTGGTTTTCCTTTCTGTTCTAACAGGACAGCACTGAATTCAATGATTCACAATTGCCATGCTCTCTCTTCCCCAGTGCCCAGAGTTGTTCTCCGCACCACGCTGCTGCTGCTGGGGTGGGGGAGGGGTGGCATCGGCTATTCAGGATTGTTTTTTCTATCTCTTCAGTGCCTCTTTCAGCGATATGAGGTTAAAACCAGGTACTATGAGTGCTCGCCAGATTTCGCCAGATTTTTGGTTCTTATGAAGGTGTTTTTTTCTGTGTAGATAGTTGTTAACTTGGTGTCTTTGCAAGGGAGACAATTGGTGGAGTTTTCTATTCTGCCACCTTGCTCTGCCCTTTGCCCATTTTTACGAACTTTTGAGTTGACATGTTTTCATTTCTTTTGCATACATACCTAGGGGTGGTTTTTCTGGGATATGCTAAGTCTATGTCTTTGAATAAGTACCAAACTATTTTGCAAAGTGGCTATACCCTTTTACATTCCCACCAGCAGTGTAGGAGAGTTCCAATTTCTCCATATCCTTGCCAATACTTATTATCTTTCTTCTTGATTAAAGCCATCCTATTCTAGTGGGTGTGATGTGGCATGTTGTCCCTTTGATTTGCATTTTCCTGATGAATTTGATGTTGAGCATCTTTTCATGTACTTATTAGCCATTTATATATCTTTTTGGAGAAATGTCTATCCAGATACTTTGTCCAACTTTTAATTGGATTATTTGTCTTTTACTTATTGAGTTATGAGTTCTTTATATATTCTTGATGCAAGCTCTTATGAGATATATGATTTGCAAATTTTTCTCCCACTCTGTGATTTGTCTTTTCAGTTTCTTGATGGCATCCTTTGAAGCACAAAAGTTTTTATTTGGATGAAGTATAATTTATCAATTTTTAATTTTATGGATAGTGCTTTGGGCATTGCATCCAAGAACTCTGCCCAATCTGAAGTCACAGGATTTTTTTTCCTATATTATCTTCTAAAAGTTTTATAGCTTTAGCCCATACATTTAGGTCTATAATCCATTTTGAGTTAATTTTTTAATACGGTGTGCATTAATAATCTAAACTCCTCTTTTTGCATGTGGATATCCAATTCTCCTAGACCATTTGTTGAAAAGACTATTCTTTCTGCACTGGCTTGTGTTACCATGTTTGTCAAAAATCAATTGACCATAAATGGACTCTCAATTCTATCCCATTGATCTCTTTGTCTTTGTGACAGTACTAAACTGTCCTGATTTCTAAGTTTTAAAACAAGAAGTTTTGCCTTTTCAAAGTTGTTTTGGCTATTCTATATCCTTTGTATTTCTACGTAAATTTTGGGATCAGCTTGTCAATTTCTACACAAAAGCTTACTGTGGCTTTGACAGGACTTGAATTGACATTATACATCAATTTTGGATAATTGCCGTCCTGACAATATTGAGACTTCCAATCCATGATCATAGATTCTTCCTCCTTTATTTAGATCTTTATTTTCTCTCAGTAATGATTATAATTTTCAGTGCACATATCTTTTGTTAGATTTACCCCTAAGTATTTCACATTTTTGATGGTATTGTAAATGGCATTTCAAAACTTTAATTTCTGAGTGTTTGTTGCAAGTATATAGACACAATTGAATTTTGTATACTGGTCTTGCATCCTTTGACTTTTCTTTTTTTTTATTATACTTTAAGTTTTAGGGTACATGTGCACAATGTGCAGGTTTACTGCAGCGCTATTCACAATAGCAAAGACTTGGGACCAAGCCAAATGTCCAACAATGATAGACTGGATTAAGAGAATGTGGCACATATACACCATGGAATACTATGCAGCATCCTTTGACTTTTCTAAACTACTTATTAGTTCTTTTTTTATGGATTCCTTGGAATTTTCTACATACAGGGTCATGTAATCTGCAAATAAATACAGTTTTACTTTTTTCTTTTCAATCTGGATGCATTTTATTTATTTACGTACTTACTACACTGGCAAGAACTTCCAATTAAATGTTCCTGAAGGACATTAGAAGTGCTATTCCAGTGACTACATGAAAAATAAGAAACAGTCTTATTGCTGATATGGAGAAAGTTTTAGTGATCTGGATAGATCAATATAGCCACAACATTATCTTCAGCCAAAACCCAATCCAGGGTAAGGCCCTAACTAAATTCAATTCCATGAAGGCTGTGAGAGGTAAGGAAGCTGAACAAGAAAAGTTGGAAGCTAGCAGAGGCTGATTCATGAGGTTTAAGGAGAGAAGTCATTTCCATAACATAAAAGTGCAAGGTGAAGCAGCAAGTTCTGATGGAAGTTGCAGCAAGTTATCCAGAAGATCTACCTAAGATAATTGATGAGGGTGGCTATACTAAACAACAGAATATCAGTGTAGATGAAACAGCTTTCTATTGGAAGAAGATGCCATCTAGGAGTTTCATAACTAGAGTGGAGAAGTCAATGCATGGCTTCAAAGCTTCAAAGGACAGGCTCACTGTCTTATTAGGGGCTAATGCAGCTGATGACTTAAATTTGAAGCCAGTACTCATTTAACATTCCAAAAATCCCGTGGCCCTCAAAAATCACCTAAATCTACCTGTGCTCTATAAATGAAACAACAAAGCTTGGATGAAAGCATGTCTGTTTACAGCATGGATTACTGACTATTTTAAGCCCACTGTTTGAGACTTGTTGCTCAGAAAAAAGATTACTTCAAAATATTGCTACTCATTCACAATGTACCTTTTCACCTAAGAGCTCTGATGGAGATATACAAGGAGGTTAATGTTTTCATGACTGCTATTATAACATCCACTCGGCAGCACATGGATCAAAGAGTAATAGCAACTTTCAAGTCTTATTCTTTAAAAAATACATTTCATAAACCTATTGCCACCATAGATACTTATTCATCTGACGGATCTGGGCAAAGTAAATCAAAAACCTCTGGAAAGGATTCACCATTCTAGATGCCATTAAGAACATTTATGATTCATGTGAGAAGGTCAAAATTATTAACATTAACAAGATTTTGGAAGAAGTTGAGTCCAACCTTCAGGGATGATTTTAAGGAGCTCAAGATTTCAGTAGAGGAAGTAACTATAGATGTGGTAGAAATAGCAAGAGAACTAGAATTAGAAGTGGAGCCTGAACATGTGACTGCATCGCTGCAATCTCATGATAAAAATGCAGCAAATAGGAGTTGCTTCTTATGAATGAGCAAAGAAAGTTGTTTCTTGAGATGGTACCTATTCCTGGTGAAGATGCTGTAAACATTGTTGAAATGACAACAAAGATTTTAGAATATTCCATAAACTTAGTTGATAAAGCAGTAGCAGGGTTTGAAAAGATGGACTCCAATTTTGAAAGAAGTTCCACTGTGAGTAAAATGCTATCAAATAGCTTTGCATGCTACAGAGAAATCTTTCATGAAAGGAAGCGTCCATCAATACTGCAAACTTCCATTGTTGTCTTCTCTGAAGAAATTGCCACAGCCACCCAGCCTTCAACAACCACCTCCCTAATCAGTCAGCAGCCATCAACATTGGGGCCAGATCTTCCTCCAGCAAAAAGATGACTACTTGCTGAAGGCTCAGATGATCCCTACCATTTTGGGCAATAAAGTATTTTTAAATCAAGGTATGTACATTGTTTTGTAGACATAATGCTATTGAATACTTAATAGACTACAGTATGATGTTAACATAACTTTTATTTTTAAGGATAACCTAGGATCCAATTGCCATTTATTTCAAGAGTGCCACACGGACAGGAGACAACTCAATAAATTATTAAATACTTGCACTATTTCAGTATTTGTATGTAATTGTAGACATAAATACATTGTGTATGATTCCTCTGCTTCTATTTTGTTTGATTTTCCTGATAATCCATCTTGAGCCCAGAGAACTGTACTTGCATGTACTTCCTGTACTTAGCAAAAGAAAAGCATTCAAAGGAAGGACAGTTAAGGAAGGAAATTAGTAGATGGTACTTGGCAAGTATAGTAAGGACCAATTTGGAAGGTCCAGCTGAATTTTGAAGATTTTGTTTTTAATTTTTTTATTTCAATAGCTTTAGGAATACACATGAGTTTTGGTTACATGGATGAATTATATAGTGGTGAAGTCTAGAATTTTAGTGTACCTGTCATCTGAGTATTCGAATGGTATACATTGTACTCAATAGGTAGTTTTTTCTCCCTCACTCCACTCTCACCCTTCCCCCTTCTGAGACGCCAATGCCAGTATACCACTTTGTATGCCTTTGCTTACGCATAGCTTAGCTCCCATTTTTAAATGAGAACATGTGGTATTCGATTTTAGATTCCTGAGTTAGAATAATGGCCTCCAGTTCCATTCAAGTTGCTGCAAAGGGCATTATTTTGTGCTTTTCAAATGGCTGAGTAGTATTCCATGGTGTATATATACAGCATTTTCTTTATCAACTCATTGGTTGATGGGGACTTAGGTTGATTCCATATCTTTGCAATTGTGAATTGTGCTACAATAAACACATGTGTGCTGGTGTCTTTTTGATATAGTGACTTCTTTTCCTTTGGGTAAATACCCAGTAGTGGGATTGCTGGATTGAATGGTAGATCTACTTTTAGTTCTTTGAGAAATCTCCATACTGTTATCCATAGAGGTTGTATTAACTTACATTCTGATTAGCAGTGTATAAGTGATCCTTTTTTACCACATCCACACCAAACTTTTTTTTTTTGTACTTTTTAATAATGGCCATTCTGGCTGGAGTAAGGTGGTCTCTCATTGTGGTTTTAATTTGCATTTCCCTGAAGATTAGTGGTGTTCAGCATTGTTTTCATATGTTTTGTGGCCATTTGTATATTTTTCTTTGGAGAAATGTCTATTCATGTCCTTTGCTGACTTTCTAATGGGGCTTTTTTTGTTTTTTTGAGGTTTTCTTTTTTGTAAATTCTGGATATTAATTCTTTGTTGGATGCATAGTTTGCAAATATTTTCTCCCACTCTCTGGGTTATCTGATAATTTTTTAAAATTTTATTATTATTATACTTTAAGTTTTAAGGTACATGTGCACAACGTGCAGGTTTATTTATTTATTTTTATTATACTTTAAGTTTTAGGGTACATGTGCACAACGTGCAGGTTTGTTACATATGTATACATGTGCCATGTTGGTGTGCTGCACCCATTAACTCATCATTTACATTAGGTATATCTCCTAATGCGTTCCCTCCCCACTCACCCCACCCCACAACAGGCCCCAGTGTGTGATGTTCCCCTTCCTGTGTCCAAGTGTTCTCAATGTTCAGTTCCCACCTATGAGTGAGAACATGCGGTGTTTGGTTATTTGTCCTTGCAATCGTTTGCTGAGAATGATGGTTTCCAGCTTCATCCATATCCCTGCGAAGGACATGAACTCATCATTTTTTATGGCTGCATAGTATTCCATGGTGTATATGTGCCACATTTTCTTAATCCAGTCTATCATTGTTGGGCATCTGGGTTGGTTCCAAGTCTGTGCTATTGCAAATAGTGCCGCAATAAACATACATGTGCATGTGTCTTTATAGTAGCATGATTTATAATCTTTTGTGTATATACCCAATAATGGGACTGCTGGGTCAAATGGTATTTCTAGTTCTAGATCATTGAGGAATCGCCACACTGTCTTCCACAATGGTTGAACTAATTTACACTCCCACCAACAGTGTAAAAGTGTTCCTATTTCTCCACATCCTTTCCAGCATCTGTTGTTTCCTGACTTTGCAATGATTGCCATTCTAACTGGCGTGAGATGGTATCTCATTGTGGTTTTGATTTGCATTTCTCTGATGACGAGTGATGATGAGCATTTTTTCATGTGTCTGTTGGCTGCATAGATGTCTTCTTTTGAGAAGTGTCTGTTCATATCCTTTTCCCATTTTTTTAATGGGGTTGTTTCTTTTTTTTCTTGTAAATTTGTTTAAGTTCTTTGTAGATTCTGGACATTAGCCCTTTGTCAGATGAGTAGATTGCAAAAATTTTCTCCCATTCTGTAGGTTGCCTGTTCACTCTGATGGTAGTTTCTTTGGCCGAGCTGAAGCTGTTTAGTTTAATTAAATCCCATTTGTCACTTTGGATTTTGTTGCCATTGCTTTTGGGGTTTTAGACATGAAGTCCTTGCCCATGCCTGTGTCCTGAATGGTATTGCCTAGGTTTTCTTCTAGGGTTTGTATGGTTTTAGGTCTTACCTATAAGTCTTTAATCCATCTTGAATTAATTTTTGTATAAGGTGTAAGGAAGGGATCCAGTTTCAGCTTTCTACATATGGCTAGCCAGTTTTCCCAACACCATTTATTAAATAGGGAATCCTTTCCCCATTTCTTGTTTTTGTCAGATTTGTCAAAGATCAGATAGTTGTAGATGTGTGGTATTATTTCTGAGGGCTCTGTACTGTTCCATTGGTCTATAAGTCTGTTTTGGTACCAGTACCATGCTGTATTGGTTACTGTAGCCTTGTAGTATAGTTTGAAGTCAGGTAGCATGATGCCTCCAGCTTTGTTCTTTTGGCTTAGGATTGACTTGGCAATGCGGGCTCTTTTTTGGTTCCATATGAACTTTAAAGTAGTTTTTTCCAATTCTGTGAAGAAAGTCATTGGTAGCTTGATGGGGATGGCATTGAATCTATAAATTACCTTGGGCAGTATGGCCATTTTCACGATAATGATTCTTCCTACCCATGAGCATGGAATGTTCTTCCATTTGTTTGTATCCTCTTTTATTTCATTGAGTAGTGGTTTGTAGTTCTTCTGGAAGAGGTCCTTCACATCCCTTGTAAGTTGGGTTCCTAGGTATTTTATTCTCTTTGAAGCAATTGTGAATGGGAGTTCACTCATGATTTGGCTCTCTGTTTGTCTGTTATTGGTGTATAAGAATGCTTGTGGTTTTTGCACATTGGTTTTTTATCCTGAGACTTTGCTGAAGTTGCCTATCAGCTTAAGGAGATTTTGGGCTGAGACGATGGGGTTTTCTAGATATACAATCATGTCATCTGCAAACAGGGACAATTTGACTTCCTCTTTTCCTAATTGAATACCCTTTATTTCCTTCTCCTGCCTGATTGCCCTGGCCAGAACTTCCAACACTATGTTGAATAGGAAAGGTGAGAGAGGGCATCCCTGTCTTGTGCCACTTTTCAAAGGGAATGCTTCCAGTTTTTGCCCACTCAGTATGATATTGGCTGTGGGTTTGTCATAGATAGCTCTTATTATTTTGAGATACGTCCCATCAATACCTAATTTATTGAGAGTTTTTAGCATGAAGGGTTGTTGAATTTTGTCAAAGGCCTTTTCTGCATCTATTGAGATAATCATGTGGTTTTTGTCATTGGTTCTGTTTATATGCTGGATTACATTTATTGATTTTCATATGTTGACCCAGCCTTGCATCCCAAGGATGAAGCCCACTTGATCATGGTAGATAAGCTTTTTGATGTGTTGCTGGATTCAGTTTGCCAGTATTTTATTGAGGATTTTTGCATCGATGTTCATCAGGGCTATTGGGCTAAAATTCTCTTTTTTTGTTATGTCTCTGCCAGTCTTTGTTATCAGGATGATGCTGGTCTCATAAAATTAGTTAGGGAGGATTCCCTCTTTTTCTATTGATTGGAATAGTTTCAGAAGGAATGGTACCAGCTCCTCCTTGTACCTCTGGTAGAATTCAGCTGTGAATCCATCTGGTCCTGGACTTTTTTTGGTTGGTAAGCTATTAATTATTGCCTCAATTTCAGAACCTGTTATTGGTCTATTCAGAGATTCAACTTCTTCCTAGTTTAGTCTTGGGAGGGTGTATGTGTTGAGGAATTTATCCATTTCTTCTGGATTTTCTAGTTTATTTGTGTAGAGGTGTTTATAGTATTCTCTGATGGTAGTTTGTATTTCTGTGGGATCGTTGGTGATATCCCCTTTATCATTTTTTATTGCGTCTATTTGATTCTTCTTTCTTTTCTTCTTTATTAGTCTTGCTAGTGGTCTATCAATTTTGTTGATCTTTTCAAAAAACCAGCTCCTGGATTCATTGATTTTTTGAAGGTTTTTTTGTGTCTCTTATCTCCCTCAGTTCTGCTCTGATCTTAGTTATTTCCTGCCTTCTGCTAGCTTTTGAATGTGTTTGCTCTTGCTTCTCTAGTTCTTTTAATTGTGATGTTAGGGTGTCAATTTTAGATCTTTCCTGCTTTCTCTTGTGGGCATTCAGTGCTATTAATTTCCCTCTACACACTGCTTTGAATGTGTCCCAGAGATCCTGGTATGTTATGTCTTTGTTCTGGTTGGTTTCAAAGAACATCTTTATTTCTGCCTTCATTTCGTTATGTACCCAGTAGTCATTGAGGAGCAGGTTGTTCAGTTTCCATGTAGTTGAGCGGTTTTGAGTGAGTTTCTTAATCCTGAGTTCTAGTTTGATGGCACTTTGGTCTGAGAGACAGTTTTTTATAATTTCTCTTCTTTTACATTTGCTGAGGAGTGCTTTACTTCCAACTATGTGGTCAGTTTTGGATTAAGTGCAGTGTGGTGCTGAGAAGAATGTATATTCTGTTGGTTTAGGGTGGAGAGCTCTGTAGATGTCTATTAGGTCTACTTGGTGCAGAGCTGAGTTCAATTCCTGGATATCCTTGTTAACTTTCTGTCTCGTTGATCTGTCTAATGTTGACAGTGGGGTGTTAAAGTCTCCCATTGTTATTGTGTGGGAGTCTATGTCTCTTTGTAGGTCTCTAAGGACTTGCTTTATGAATCTGGGTGCTCCTGTATTGGGTGCATATGTATTTAGGATAGTTAGCTCTTCTTGTTGAATTGACCCCTTTACCATTATGTAATGGCCTTCTTTGTCTCTTTTGATCTTTGTTGGTTGAAAGTCTGTTTTATCAGAGACTAGGATTGCAACCCCTGCCTTTTTTTGTTTTCCATTTGCTTGGTAGATCTTCTTCCATCCCTTTATTTTGAGCCTATGTATGTCTCTGCATGTGAGATGGGTTTCCTGAATACAGCACACTGATGGGTTTTGACTCTTTATCCAATTTGCCACTCTGTGTCTTTTAATTGGAGCATTTAGCCCATTTATATTTAAGGTTAATATTATTATGTGTGAATTTGATCCTGTCATTATGATGTTAGCTGGTTATTTTGCTCGTTAGTTGATGCAGTTTCTTCCTAGCCTTGATGGTCTTTACAATTTGGCATGTTTTTGCAGGGGCTGGTACTGGTTGTTCCTTTCCATGTTTAGTGCTTCCTTCAGGAGCTCTTTTAGGGCAGGCCTGGTGGTGACAAAATCTCTCAGCATTTGCTTGTCTGTAAAGTATTTTATTTCTCCTTCACTTATGAAGCTTAGTTTGGCTGGGTATGAAATTCTGGGTTGAAAATTCTTTTCTTTAAGGATGTTGAATATCGGCCCCCACTCTCTTCTATCTTGTAGAGTTTCTGCCGAGAGATCAGCTGTTAGTCTGATGGGCTTCCCTTTGTGGGTAACCTGACCTTTCTCTCTGGCTGCCCTTGACATTTTTTCCTTCACTTCAACTTTGGTGAATCTGATAATTATGTGCCTTGGAGTTGCTCTTCTCGAGGAGTATCTTTGTGGCATTCTCTGTATTTCCTGAATTTGAATGTTGGCTTGCCTTGCTAGATTGGGGAAGTTCTCCTGGATAATATCCTGCAGAGTGTTTTCCAACTTGATTGCATTCTCCCCGTCACTTTCAGGTACACCATTCGGACGTAGATTTGGTCTTTTCACATAGTCCCATATTTCTTGGAGGCTTTGTTCATTTCTTTTTATTCTTTTTTCTCTAAACTTCTCTTCTCACTTCATTTCATTCATTTGATCTTCCATCACTGATACCCTTTCTTCCAGTTGATCGAATTGGCTACTGAGGCTTGTGCATTCTTCACGTAGTTCTTGTGCCATGGTTTTCAGCTCCATCAGTTCCTTTAGGGACTTCTCTGCATTGGTTATTCTAGTTAGCCATTTGTCTAGTCTTTTTTCAAGGTTTTTAACTTCTTTGCCGTGGGTTCGAACTTCCTCCTTTAGCTCGGTGAAGTTTCATCGTCTGAAGCCTTCTTCTCTCAACTCGTCAAAGTCATTCTCCATCCAGCTTTGTTCCGTTGCTGGTGAGGAGCTGCATTCCTTTGGAGGAGTAGAGGTGCTCTGATTTTTAGAATTTTCAGTTTTTCTGCTCTGTTTTTTCCCCATCTTTGTGGTTTTATCTACCTTTGGTCTTTGATGATGGTGATGTGCAGATGGGGTTTTGGTGTGTATGTCCTTCCTGTTTGTTAGTTTTCCTTCTAGCAGTCAGGAGCCTCAGCTGCAGGTCTGTTGGAGGTTGCTGGAGGTCCACTCCAGACCCTGTTTGCCTGGGTATCAGCAGCAGAGGCTGCAGAACAGAGAATATTGGTGAACAGCGAATGTTGCTGCCTGATCGTTCCTCTGGAAGTTTTGTCTCAGAGGAGTACCCGGCTATGTGAGGTGTCAGTCTGCCCCTACTAGGGGGTGCCTCCCAGTTAGGCTACTCGGGGATCAGGGACCCACTTGAGGAGGCAGTCTGTCCATTCTCAGATCTCAAGCTGCGTGCTGGGAGAACCACTGCTGTCTTCCAATCTGTCAGACAGGGACATTTAAGTCTGCAGAGGTTTCTGCTGCGTTTTGTTTGGCTATGCCCTGCCCCCAGAGGTGGAGGCTACAGAGACAGGCAGGCAGACCTCCTTGAGCTGCGGTGGGCTCCACCCAGTTTGAGCTTCCTGGCCTCTTTGTTTACCTACTCAAGCCTCTGCAATGGCGGTCACCCCTCCCCCAGCCTTGCTGCCGCCTTGCAGTTTGATCTGAAACTGCTGTGCTCGCAATGAGTCAGGCTCTGTGGGTGTAGGACCCTCCAAGCCATGCGTGGGATATAATCTCCTGGTGTGCCGTTTACTAAGACCGTCAGAAAAGCACAGTATTAGGGTGGGAATGACCCGATTTTCCGGGTGCCGTCTGTCACCCCTTTCCTTGGCTAGGAAAGGGAATTCCCTGACCCCTTGCCCTTCCCGGGTGAGGCGATGCCTCGCCCTGCTTTGGCTCATGCTTGGTGCACTGCACCCACTGTCCTGCACCCACCGTCTGAAAGTCCCCAGTGAGATGAACCCGGTACCTCAGTTGGAAATGCAGAAATCATCCATCTTCTGCGTCGCTCACGCTGGGAGCTATAAACTGGATCTGTTCCTATTCAGCCATCTTGGAACTGCTTATATCTGATAATTATTTCTTTTAATGTGCAGAAGCTTTTTAGTTTAATTAGGTCCCATTTATTCATTTTTGTTTTTGTTGCATTTGCTTTTGGGGTCTTAGTCATAAATTATTTGCCTAGGCCAATGTTCAGAAGAGTTTTTCCTAGGTTTTCTTCTAGATTTTTAATGGTATCAGTTCTTAGATCCATCTTGAGTTAAATTTTGTACATGGTAAGATACAGGGATCTGGTTTTATTCTTCAACATGTAGCTATCCAATTTTCCCAGCACCATTTATTGAACAGGATATCTTTTCCCTAATTTATGCTTTTGTATGCTTTGTCAAAGATCAGTTGGTTGTAAGATGTGGCTTTATTCCTGAGACCTCTATTCTGTTCCATCAGTTACATGTCTACCTTTTTACCAGTACCATGCTCTTTTGGTTACTATAGCCTTGTAGTATAATTTGAAGTCAGGTAATGTGACGCCTCAAGATTTGTTTTTCTGCTTAGGATTGCTTTGGCTATTTGGACTTTTTTCTGGTTCTATATGAATTTGGGGGATTTTTCTAATTCTGTGAAAAAATGATGTTGGTATTTTGATAGGAATTGCATTGAATCTGTAGGTTGCTTTGAGCAGTATGGTCATTTTCATCGTATTGATTCTTCCAGTGCATGAGCATGGGATGTATTTCCATTTGTTTGTGTCAGCTACAATTTCTTGCAGCTGTGTTTTGTAATACTCCTTACAGAGATGTTTCACCTCCTTGGTTAGGTATATTCCTGGGTATTTTATTTTTTGCAGCTACTGTAAAAGGAATTGAGTCTTGATTTGTCATTCAGTTTGGTCATTGTTGGTGCATAGCAGTACTGCTCACTTGTCTATATTGATGTTGTAGCCTGGGACTTTACCGAGTTCATTTATCAGATTTAAAAGTGTTTTGGAGGAGTCTTTAGGGTATTCTAGATATAAGATCATATAATCAGAAAACAAAGATAGTTCGATTTCCTCTTTTCCAATTGGGATGCCCTTTATTTCTTTCTCTTGCCTGATTGCTGTGGCTAGAACTTCGAAATGTAACTTTTATGTGCACTCAGCAACCAAAAACATTATGTTGCTCACTTTATTGCAATATTTGCTTTATGGCAGTGGTCTGAAAGCAAATCCACAATATCTTCAAGGTATGCTTATTTATGCAGGACATCCTTTGTTGGATAAGTTTGAAGGTGGAGAGACCAATCAAAAGATGATTGTCGTAGCACAGGTGAGAGAGATGATGGAGGCTGTGACTGGGTTGTTGCTAATGCAGATGAAGAAAAGTGGATGAATTGGGCATCTATAACAAATGCTGAAACCACAACCATTTCAGTTTTCCAGTTGAGAGGTTATGAGGTCAGATCCAGCACAGTGTATGTAGAAACAGAAAATAAGAGATATCTTAGAGATATAACTTTGAAGGAAGTCTCAAAGACTTAATGCCAGGGAGAATTAGAGCATATTGAGGGTGAGGGAGACTGATTTGTGGTCTCAATCATTAGGGAGATTGAAGGACCAGACAAAGAAATGAGGAGCAAAGGATGGAGACAGGGTGTGGGGAGAAGTGAGGAGGGGGACAGTTTTGGGAAAATTTTAATGATGAAAAGTCAGAGGATATCCAAATGAACATGCCCCATAAGCAATTGGAAATGTAGGTCTGGAGCTCAGGAGCAAGAAAACACTGCAAACGTAATGGGACAAAAGATCTTTCACATTTATATTTAGGTAGAGATGTATCCAGAGACCTGTAGACATCTTTGGTATTACTTTTTTAAAAAACAAACATGTGATCATCCATAGTCTCTAATACTTATCTACAACCCCAAGAAGGTCTTTCGTTATTGTTGTTTTATTTTTGTTTTTGTTTTTAGGGAGTTGGGTATGGAGAGGTCATGTGGGAAGGAACATACGGACAAGGTAAAAGAGTGTGGGATTGGGGAGAAATTGAGAACAAGAGAGGAGAAAAGCACATAAAGCATATCAGAAGCTGCTCCCACCACCATCTCTCTAAAGCTATGATTGAGATGCTGGGCCAGGTTGAGTGATTGTGTTAATTCCCCCTCCCTACCCCATTTTCAGTGAAAGTTTCACCTAGCTTCATGAATAACTGTGTCTTGCTCTGTCTCACTTGCTTTGGCCTTGTCTTTGTCCTTCTCTGTCTTTGTCTCTCCTAGTTTCCTTATCGAGCTTTCCCTCGGGGGACTTTTTCATTCCTCACTAGCCCAATATTTCATCCTTGGGTTGGTTCATGTTTCTCCAAAATGCTGACAGCTCCATCAGAGAATGCAAGGATGAATTGCCACAAATATGTTTCTGAACTGCCACTAGATGGCAGTGTCTGGGAACTTTGTTAACTCGGTCTAGGCATTCATGAGTGCCTGACTGCTGAGTGGTAGGGAGTTTCATTTGATTATTCTGCTTTTAGGCCGTTGCAACCAGTTGCTAACACAAGCGCTAGACTTAGCTGGATCTCTTTCTCCATGATAGAAGAAAATTCATGTTTGTAAAACACCCAGGGCTGGAAAAGCCTGTTCTTTAAGAGGGTTAGCGTTTTCCTCTACCTCAATTCTCACACAAGTTCCTAGCCCTTAGATTCCTTAGGTTCCCTTTTGTTCCCCCTTCAGCTGTTGTTTGTTGTTTGGTTTCATTTTTTATGCAAATGTATTTCCTCCTTTCCCAGCTTTGTTAGTAAGTTGGATCAATTCTCTTTCCTCTTTTTGAGGATGGACTTGTAGAATCATCTGCTATCAAAGCTTGAAGAACTCTTAGATGTCGTCGAGTCCAATCCAATCATTTACAGATAGAGAAACTGAGGCAAAGACAGGAGCAGAAACTTGTTCAAGGCCATATAAAAATTCAAGGCAGAATCCTGAGACAATCTCATGACATACTTGTAATAATCAACAAAACAACCAGAAGATTATTTTTGATCCATTAATTGTGGATCTAGCACAATAGAGGAAGGGGAGGGAGACAGGAGGTATAGGACATGGTGCCTGTTCTCAAGGTACTTAGAATCTAGGTGGGAATATAGACTTTTACACAATGAAAAAGAATAAATGCATTGTGTGATAAGGTAATCTAAGAAAAAATGTTAATGTAGGCAAGTGGTACAGGGATTCAGAGGAACAACAGCTCTAAGAGAAAACAAGGCAATGGGTGGGGGTGGAGGGGTGGAGGTGGAGGTGAAGCTGGGAGATGAGAAATTCAAAGATTATTATTATTCAGGGATCAAGGCCTAATAAGTAGGCCTGACAAGTAGAGGGTAGGGGTCAATAAGAAGTAAAAGATAAGACTCAGTGATAGGCTGGGACTGTACTGTACAGGCTCTTAAATGCCAGGCTAATTCCTGGTAATGCTGAACAGAAACTTTCAAATGCTTTCAATCTATTTTCTATTTACGGTGGTAACTTTCCGCTATGTTTGATTCCCCAGAAGTAGCCTCTTTGCTCTGCCGTGCTTTTCCCCATTAGTCTCACGTTGCCGGCCCCGCAGAAGGGAGATGAAGTAGAGCTGAAAAATCAGTCTGGGGCTTATTTCCACTACAGCTTTTCCCTAGTGATTCAATCAAGAGTGACCTGGACATTCTCCAATCCTAAACCCATTTCATTCATTTCATTTCCATTCTCCACCCACTCATGGGAGTCTGAGCACCTGGCCTCTGCATCCCACAACTTCCTTTGTCACAAGGGCTTTCCAGAAGGTTTGGAGAGCTCTTGACAGCTGAGAAACACCTATAGAAGGTGAGCATGACTTCATGCAAATGAAAGAGGCCTCCATACAAAACAGCTCTTTAAAAGCAGTCTGAACATAGGAACAATCCAAGAGCCCTTTCAAATTGTCAAGAGCACATCAGTGCCCAAGCATCTTGGCCAGCCACATTTCAAAGCCAAGCAATGCCACCCTCTCCCCTTCTCAACTCTCCCTTTATACTCCCAAATGTCTTGAGGTCTTTCTACCAGGATACAGTGGATACCTCTGCCTCAGCACCTTCCATCTGGCTTTCTTCCCGCCATTTGCTGTCTTCTCATCCCCACAGAATGCTATATCTTTCCTCTTAGCCTCTGCTTAGTATACAACCTGACACAGTAGGTACTCAATACACGGTGTTCTTTTCCTTCACAAGGACCTTAGAGATTATCTAGGCCTGAATATTATGGAGCCACCTAATGGACCACTGGGGGTAGGGGTCATTGGGAAATAAGGAAATACTCTGACAATTACAGTCTTCATTTCTGTAACTGGTCACATGGTTGTAGTTGGAATTTATAACTACCTTCTTCTACTACCCATTCTGCATCTTCTTTGTCTTCAGCAAACACCTCAGCTGGTTGTGGTTCTTTACCTGGAGGCATGACCCAAACCCTCATTCCTGAAGGGTCTGGGCCATTAGTAGTCTTGCCTGGATTGGTTTGTTGTCTTTTCCATTTACCTTAATCACAGGGCGTGGAAATACTAAGATGCATCTTAAGGGATCCTCTGTATTCCAGACATATTCTTCCTTACCTACATTGTGGAGTTATAGTTCAATTTCTCCTTGGTATTCAGAATCAATCAACTCAGCCAGCACAATAACTCCCTTCCTTGCCTCCTGTTGATTCAGAGGCATGAGGAGCCCAAAGTGGCCAGGCAGCAGCCTTAACTTTCAATTCAATGGAATCATTGTTGTGTCTTCTGGCGGAAGCATTCCTCCCTTTGGAACTAAGACTTCTTGGCCAGCAGACCATAAATTCATGAAAAGAGGCAGTAGAAATTTTGCTAGTAGATCACTAGGGGTGATGGTGAGTGGTACCACTCCCTTTGCCACCCCTTAATTGCTGGACCCATGAATCTTGGCTATGGGAGAAACAGCCCCATCTGAAGATGCTGATTCAGAGCATATACAGCCTTATGGAGAACTTTCCCCTTACCCTACAAGGTATTGCCAGCTGGCTGGTGCTGTAACAGAGTTTTTAAAAAGCCAGTTTGCAGTGAAGTGAGTTCCTTTATCAGAAGCAATGCTGTGTGGAATACTATGATGGTAAATAGGGGATTCTGTAAGTCTACAGAGGGTAGTTTTGAAAGAATAATTGTGTTCAGGGAAGGCAAATCCTTATCCATAGTAAGTGTCTATTCCAGTACGGACAAAACTTCCACGATGGAAGTGGCCCAATGTAATCAGCCTGCCACTGTATCAGGGATTCAGTGTTGGTCTCTGCTGCTGGCAGATTGGACACCCCGCCATGGCCATAGCCAAGTTGGCCTTGTTGAGTAGAAGTTCATGTTGCTGATTCCATGCATAACCTCCATTCCTGCCACCATGGTCACTTTGTTTATGAGCCCATTGAGCAATGACAGAGGTGGCTGGGAAAGAGACTAGTATCCATAAATGGGTGATTCTATCCACTTGATTATTAAAATCCTCTGCTGAAGTCACCTTTTGATGAGCTTTCACAAATATCTGCATTTTTTTTACCCATTCATAGAGATCTATCCCATACCTCTTTCTCATCAATGTTCCAATTACGTTCCCTTCAAGTCTCTGACCATCCAGCTAAACTATTGGCCACAGACCATGAATTAGTGTATAATAATGTCTAGCCATTTTTTCTTCCAAACAAAGTGAATGACAAGTGCACTTTTTCAAGTTCTGCCTACTGGGAATATTTCCCTTCATCAATGTCCTTTAGGGATGTTTCAGAGAGGGGCTGTAGTCCTGCAGCTGTCCACTTTTGGATAGTGCCTGTATATCATGCAGAATCATCTATAAAGGAGGTCTGGGTCCTCTCTTCCTCCATGACCTGATCATAGGAAACTCCCCCATGAGGCCATAGCTGCAAGCTTACAGACAGAAGATAGTGTAGCAGGAATGAGGCTCATGGGCATTTAGGCCACTTCTTCGTGTAACTTATTTGTGCTCTCAGGTCCTGTTCAGACCAATCAAGAATAATATCACTTTCATTTAATGATGAAGTATTTTGGTGCATGCCCAATTTTATGGCTTGGTGGGTCAGATAATGGTCAGTTCAGGTCACATGGTAATGTGGTGGCCTGTGGTTAAGCATTCAGTCTCTACTAAGGCCCAGTAGCAGACAAACAGCTCTTTCTCCAAAGAGTAGTTATTTGCTGAGGGTGGTAAGATTTTACTCCAAAATCCTAAGAGCCTTGTGTAGCAATTCACCTATGGGGCCTGACACGGTTTCCAAACTACATTCCTATCTGCCACTGATCCTTCAGGCACCATTGGATCTGCTGGATCATGTAGCCCAATTGGCAGAGCAACTTGCATACCAGCCTGGACCTTGTTCTGGGCCCTACTCAAAACCAGCAGCTTTTTGGGTCACTCAGTAAATGGGCTGGAGTAATACACTCAAATAAGGAATACGTTGAAATCCAAAGAGGCCCACCAGGCGATGTGCCTCCTTTTTGGAGGAGAAAGATGCAACAATCTGTTTTTCACCTTCGCAGGGATTCCTCCACATGCCCTACTCCACTTAGCCCCTAAACATTTCACTGAGGTAGAAGCACCCTGAATTTTTGATAGATTTATTTCCAAACCTCTGCAAGGTGTTGCTCCACTGTCTTGCCATTTGCATAATTTCCAATCTGCTGTCACCTATATGTATGTTCTTCTGAACATAACATATCTCTTTTATCTGGCTACTTTAAAGAGTTTTTCTTTGTCACTGGTTTTGGACAACTTGACTATGATGTGCCCGATTCTACTATTCTTCATATTTCCTGGGCTTGGGGTTAATTGAGCTGCTTGGATCTGTGGGTTTATAGTTTTCATCAAATTTGGAAAATTCTCAGCTATTATTCCTTAATATATTTTTTCTGCCCCTGCTCCCCCCACCTCAGGGAATCTGATTACATGTGTATTAAGCCACTTGTTGTTTTCCCAAGCTCATTGATGTTCTATTTATTTAGTTTTTTTCTGTTTCACTTGAGATAGTTTCTATTAATATATCTTCATGTTCACGAATCTCTTCTGCAATGTGTACTCTGCCATTCTATCCAGTGTATTTTTCATATTAGACATTGTATTTTTCATCTCTAGAAGTTCAATTTGGTCTTTTAAAAATTTATTTATTTATTTGTTTAGAGACAGAGTCTTACTCTGTCACCCAGGCTAGAGTGCAGTGGCACGATCTTGGCTCACTGCAACTTCTGCCTCCGGGGTTCAAGCTATTCCCCTGCCTCAGCCTCCTGAGTAGCTGGGATTACAGGCGTGCACCACCACACCTGGCTTATTTTTGTATTTTTAGTAGAGACAGCGTTTCACCATGTTGGCCAGGCTGGTCTCAAACTCCTGATCTCAAGTGATCTGCCTGCCTTGGCCTCCTAAAGTGCTGGGATTACAGGTGTGAACCACTGCACCTGGCCCATTTTATTTTTTAAAATTGTAAAAACACAGAACCCCTGGTTTATAATCAATTTGGTCTTTTTCATACCACTCATATCTTCACTCAACTTTTTGAATATATGAAATACAATTACAGAAACTATTGCAATGTCCTTTTCTCTGCTAATTCTAATATAGTTATTCTCCTCATTATGGATCATTCTTTCCTTCTTCTTTGCATACTGATAATCTTTTATTGGATGCCAGACATTGTGACTTTTACCTCATTGTATGCTAGATGTTTTTGTATTTCTAATAAATATTATAGACCTTCGTTCTGGGATGCAGTTAAGTTACTCAAAAATATTTTGATCCTTTCAGGGCTAGCTTTTATAATCTATTAGGCAGGTCTGAAAGAATGTTCAGTCTATAGCTAAATAGTCTTTATAACTGAGGCAAGGCCTTCCTGAGTACTCTATCCAATGCCCTAGAATTATGAGGTTTTCCAATCTGGCTGGTTGGGAACAGGCACTACTCCTAGCCTTGTATGAATGCTAAGTGCAGTTACTTCTGATCCTTTTGGGTGGTTCTTCCCTCAATATCAGGTAGTTTTCTCACATGTGCAGTTTAGTACTCAGCTGAATGCTTGTGAGGAACCCTCTATAGATTTCTCAAGTTCCCTCTCTATGCAGCCCTCTCCTGGTATTCTGTTCTGAACTCCAGCCTTCTTAGTCACCCCAGATTATCAGCTCCATCTCTTCAGCTTAAGAAGTCTGTCAGACTCTACCTGGGTTTCCCCTTCCTAGGTTTACTGCATTCGTTTTTCATACCCCGGGGATTAGTTCTCTTCATTGCCTGATATACACTCATGAAAAGTGTTGTATCATATATTTTTTCTAACTTTTTGGTTATTTCAAGTGGGAGATGAAATCTGGTCCCTGATACTCATCTTAATCAGAAGCAGAGGTCCATCTTCAGGAAAGCTCTTCTAACAACATCTCAGCTTCTTCATTATGCTTCCTCTGGAGCTTCTCCCATATAGTTCATTTAGCTGCAAACCCTCTGCATCCATGGGCTCCACCAAGGACACATACAGAACAGGGATATTCTCTGTCTCTATCCAGGATCTGTTTTCCTTCTTAGTCTTCTCCCTAATGGCCACTGTCTTTGTCCCTTCATATTGGCAAACTCATGTCTCACTTGACTGGAGGCCCTTGACACCTTCCCCAGAGTATAGTTTGGTGTCTCCTCCCCAAAGAACTTCATCATAGTAGTTCAGAGTTTGACATTTTCCCCTAGATTTCCCTAATTTCCTTCCTTTTAACAGGACATACTTAGAAAATTACCAGGGGGTTTCACTGGATCTAAGTAGGTCATAAGGATCCTAAAATTTCCCATGGCTATTCCATCACCACCCAACACTAGTGGAAGTATGATGGAAGGGGAAGTTGAAATGGAAAACTGTAGTCTTAACTAATTCAAGTTAAACTATTTTATTTCTGCAAATTTTACAAAAACATGACTAGTGCTATAGTAATTCCCAGGGCCTTGGAAAGGTTGCTTGAAAAGGGCCCAGAAGCTTTAAGGTTAATTAGCTATGTGGTAAATCTACCCCGGTGCATGTACCATTTTGATGTTCTACCTTACTCCATATGCTAGAATCTTCCTTTTTGAGTCCATCTCTGTCTCTTTCATAACTCCCAGCTGAGCAACCAATCTCTACTTTTGAACTTTGTCTTAATAATTGGTTTTGGTCACTCAACGACCTGCTTTCCAAAATACATAACTTTCCCATTATCTCAATTATCTCATCCTGGCTCATTCTTCACATAGTATGCTAGTGTAAACACTAGCACCAGTTCATGCTCAACCTTCATGCTTCCACACGGGCTAAACTCTGACCAACTTCTCAAATGTATCTAGACAAACCATTTAGTAAGAGACAAAATTGAATGGGTATAGATTATAGTGACACATGTCATCAAACTTACTAGGAGATATAAAGTCACCTGCCTTTTATAAAGTTTTGAGAAACAATATGTACAAATGTGAGATGACCTAGACAATTTCCAAACAGACAATGATATATGTCTATGAAAATTTTTGTTCCTACCCACCAGTCCTCACAGTGGATGTGATGGACAACTATAGAGCTTGGATCTTTAGGGACTGGTAGGATAAATTCTAACTAAAAGTCTTGGAGTGAATACAAAATTAAAGAACAGGATAGACTAGTTGGAATAGTAGGAGAAGGGTGATAAACGAAGGATACAATCAAGATTCATAGAATAGGATGAAACTGGGTCTCAGTAGAAGCATACCAGGAACAAGCAAATTTTCTTGGACATTGGTGGATGTCCACAGTTCATTTTCGTGGACCAATAGATGTATGGCGCCCTCATCAAGTTAATAAGTACGTTAATTCAAGAATTAGTCCATTCATGTAAACAGACCCCCACATATGCCAAATCTGCCTCTCTCTGTAAAAGGTAAACATTATTATTATTTGACTCAAGCTTTTAACCACATCTATAGAAAACCTGAACTCAAAGCAAATTGAAGACAGAAACTGTTGTTTCATCTCCAACTAGCAATGACTGGCACAGAGTAAGAGTTCAGTGAACATATGTTGAACAAATTTGCTACTCTGTATTTTACCAATCTGTGTACCCCTATCTCTGCCATGAAAAAGTGACAATTCTTATTTATTTTCCTACCCTCAGTGTCTAGCACTATGTCTGGGACTTTGTGCATTATTGATAAGTGGTTTCCAGATGAATGGAAAACCTTGGAAGTGTGACGCATTGCTTTGTGAATCACATCAATGTGACACTGGTGGCAATGTTTAACACTTACCCAAGAATCTAAGAAGATTCCTTCCACATCTTGAGAAGGACAGAGCTAGAACTGATTTAAATTATAGGAGGGAGAATGGAATGACCAGAATCAGAATTCCAGGTGTGCCTTCCCACCATAGCTCAGGTGGCCAAAAGGTAATGGAGACCATACCATTCTTAGCTGCTGTCACCTTGAAGTACACGGGTCTTTTCTTTTATAGCATCTAGTCTGATGTTAAGCCTATTCAGTACATTTTCACTTTAGACATTGTACTTTGCAACTCTAAACACTCAATTATTTTTAGTTTAAAATGACTTTTTTATCTTTCAGAAGGTGTTGATTATTTATTATATGATAGGAGTTGTTAACTTATTGGTTTTCAAACCTTAAATCAGTTACTTGTTGAGCATAGTAGATACAACATGCTTTTTTTAATCAATATTTTATACCGTAAATCTGCAGTATTTTACCATTTACTTTAAAATCAGCAAAGCAAGCAAAATACTCCTGTAATAGTTTATGTAGTCAGTATTAGACTTCCAAACTGATCAGAAGTTGGATATGTCATTCTACTTGAGATTAAGTAAAATGTACATAATCCAAAGATATTTGTTATAGAGTTTCTTTTCTCCTTTAGATTTTTTTAAATTTATTTTTATTTTATTGTGGCAATAACACTTAACATGAGATCTACTTTCTTAAATTTTGAAGTGTAGAAACATTTTCGTTGACTTATAGGCACAACATTAAAGGTACAGCAGATCTCTAGAGCTTATTCATCTTGCTTAACTGAAGCTTTATGCCAATTGATTAGTAACTCCCAGTTTTTCACTCCCCCATCCCCTCACAACCATTATTCTGTTCTTTGATTCTATTAAACTATTTTAGATACCACATATATGTGGAATCATGCAATATTTGTCTTTCTGTGACTGACTTATTTCACTTACCATAATGCCATCAAGTTTCATCAACTCTGTCCCATATCATAATTTCCTTCTTTTTAAAGGCCAAATAATATTCACGTGTGTGTGTGTGTATGCATGCATATATTTACCACATTTTCTCTATTCATTCATTTATTAATGGACATTTAGATTGTTTCCACATCTTGGTTATTGTGAATAATGCTGCAATGAACATAGGAGTGCTGAGATCCCAATTTCAATAGATAAATACCCAGAAGTGGGACTGCTGGGTCATATGGTAGTTCTATTTTTAATTTTTTAAGGAACTTCCATACCACTTTCCATAGTGGATGCACCATTTTCATTCCCATCAGTGGTGTATTTTTTGGGTAATAGCCATCCTAACAGGTGTGAGGTAATATGGTTTTGATTTACATTTCCCTGATGATTAGTGATGATGACCATTTTTTTTCACATACCTGTTGGTCATTTGTATGCCTCCTTTGGATAAATGTCTATTCAGGTGCTTTGCCCATTTTTTTTTTGCATTTTTAATTTTATTTTTATTTTTATTTATTTTTTTATTTTTATTTTATTTTTTTATTATACTTTAAGTTTTAGGGTACATGTGCACATTGTGCAGGTTAGTTACATATATATACATGTGCCATGCTGGTGCACTGCACCCACTAACTCGTCATCTAGCATTAGGTGCCCATTTTTAAATCAAGTTATTAGTTTTTTGTTTGTTTGTTTTCTCTTTTTTGCTATTGAGTTGTAGGAGTTTCTTGGATATTTTGGAGATTAACCCCTTATCAGATGGATGGTTTGCAAGTATTTTCTCCCATTCCATAGGTTGCTTTTTACTCTGATGATTGTTTCCCTTGCTGTTTGGAAACTTTTTGGTTGGCTATAGTACTATTTGTCTATTTTTGCTTTGGTTACCTGTGCTTTTAGTGTCATATCCATGAAATCACTGCAAAGATCTATGTCATGAAGATCTTCTCCTGTTTTTTTTTCTAAGAGTTTTACAGTTTTTGGTCTTACATTTAAGTATTTAACCATTTTGAATTTATTATTTTGCATGGTATAAGTTAAGGGTCTAATTTCATCATTTTGCATGTGGATATCCAGTTTCCCCCAAATTCTCCTGCTTCAGCCTCCTGAGTAGCTGGGATTACAGGCACTTGCCACCACGCCCAGTTAATTTTTGTATTTGTAGTAGAGACAAGGTTTCACCATGTTGACCAGGCTGGTCTTGAACTCCTGACCTCAAGTGATCTGCCTGTCTCGGCCTCCCATACTGCTGGGAATACAGGCGTGAGCCACCCAGCCTGGCCCTGATCTTTTCCTTTGATCTAGTCTGCTGTTGAACTTCATGAGTGAATTTTTCAGTTCAGTTATTGTGTTCTTTAGCTCTATGATTTTGGTTTGGTAGTTCTAATATTTTCTATCTGTTTGTTGAAATTCTCACTTTGTTCATATATTGTTCTTTTGGCCTCAAGAGCATCTTTATGACAATGTTTTGAATTCTTGGTCAGGTAAATTATATAACTCTACAGTTTCTGAAAAGTTATCTTGTTCCTTTGTTTGGAACTTCTTTGCCTAATTCTTTATTTTCCTTGACTCTCTGTGTTGTGTCTGCACATTATGCAAAGCAGCCACCTCTCTTAGTCTTCACAGACTAGCCTTATACAAAAGAAGACCTCCACCAATCAGTATTGCCAGAGATTCTGGGGGTCCCTCAAACCTTCGTGCTAGTCCAACCTGCTTTTTGTGCTTTGTAGTCCCCAAGCATATAGGGTATGTTGAATCCTATCAGTGTAGTGCAACAAGTATAAATGCAATTGGTTCCTTGGAAACTCCCAGAAAGCTGGATTGTTGGATGCTCCATTCAATTCTGTTTTCCAGTCCATTCAACTCTTTTTCTTCTCAGGGGAAAGCTGAGACTTGTTTTATTAAAATTCCCTTGCTCTGTGCTGATAGGGGGAAAGGAGCTATGGCATCTACCAGCCCAAGCCACCATCTCTGTTCTCCCACAGGTGACAGATTATGCTGGGCCTGTCAGAGCTCTAAGACTGGCAAGTAGCAAAACAGTCCTCTAGTGAGCCCCCTCAGAAAAGTTGTGGTGCTTGACATGCAAACCAACTCTTTAACCTCCCTTTGGAGAAGCTGGGAGTTTGAAGGTCTCTTCCCTCTCATGTGTTGCTGTGCCAGAGGTAGGGATTTCAATGAGAGGGTGTCCTGAATCTCTCTACTGGCTTCCGTGAGTCTGGTTTCACATTTGCCCAGGTTGCAAGATACTGTCATTTAATTTCTGGATTTTTCCTAAAGGCAATTTTCTGTGAATTATTGCTGAATCAATGTGTCTGTAAGGGGAAGAAGGGTCCAGGGATTCCTATTCTGACATTTTGCTGTTATCACTCTTTGTTTTACATGTTTTTCCTCATATCTTCCATTTCTCTTCTCTTTATGCTCATGTTTTCCTTCCAATATTTCAATAGTTATATTTATAATAGCTTTCTAAAAGTACTTGTCTGCTAATTCTATCATTCCTGTCATTTATGAGTGTGTTTATATGGATTGAATTTTCTCCTGGCTCTGGATCACATTTTCCTGCCTTCTTCATGTTAGTAATTGAGTGCTAGACATCATGAATATTACATTGTTCAGAGTCTAGATTTTGCTATGTTTCTGCAAAGAAGGTTGAAGTTTGTTCTGACAGGAAGCTAAGTTACTTGTGGATCACTTTGATTCTTTCAAGTCTTATTTTTAAGTTTCATTCAGGTGGGTCTAGTATAACCTCTAGATAAGCGCTGATTTAACCCACTATGAATGCATGACCCTTTCATTATTTACTGAATGTTCCAGTGTTCACTGTGGCTTCTTCACTTTGGCACGTCAGAATTCAAATGCCTCCTGGTAAATGTCAGTTTGGGAATTATTCCAATTACAGTTCCCTAGTAGTTGTTCCTTGCCTGGCCTTGTGGAGTTTCACCATATGCATATGCAGCTTAATATTCAGCAAAAGACTCAAGGGGACTCCAAGAAGTTTTCTTGTGCTTTGTCTCTGCATAGCACCCTTTCCTCTGGTACTCTGTCTCACAAATTTCAGCTTTGTCATCCTCAATGAACCCTAATTTTTGCCTTCTTAACTCATCAAGAGTACCATGTTCTGCTTGTGTTTACCCTCCCTGTGCAAATGGTGTGGGAAGTACATTCAGTCAGAAGGCTGAGGTAATCACAAGACCTACCTTATTTATTTTCCATCTCTAAGGGATCAAATTTCTCCACTTTTTGTTGCCCAATGTTTGACAAGAGTTGTTTTCTATATTTTGTGTACTTTTATAGTTATTTATGCAGAAGGTCAAATTGGCTGCCATTTACTCTATCATGATCAGAAGGACTGCTGTCACCTTCAGAATTCATTGATTCATAAATTTTTATTCAATGTCTTCTATATTCCCAGTGTGTACTCAATCTCAGACGATATACGGAAGAGAAATAACACAGAATCTCTGACCCTAAGGGGCATACAAACAGCTAATGGGAAAAGATAAATAGGTACTAACTCACTGTTCCCTTTAATTGGAATATTCTCTCCAGTTTGCCTTTCTGCTTAGCCAAAAATTGCTCATCTAGCTCAGACTACTTTGTGTATGAGGCCATAATTTGGATGGAACTAACTATGCTCTCCTTTGAACATAACAATATCCTGCACATATTTCTGTCAGTGCTCACTAAACATCTTCTTGTGTTTCTCTGTTTATATATTACTCTTCCTCACTAAACAGTGAGCTTCTGTAAGACAAATGTCATGACTTTTTTCCCAGTATCCAGCACAATCACTAGCACAGAGAAGATATCCAAGGCAATAAATACTAGTAAAATGAAGGAATGGATGAGTAAGTATACAGATAGGAGCTAATTAAAGAATAACAGGTGTTAAAGGGAGTGGTACCCACTCTTATGCAATAATTTTTTTTCAAATAAAGAGATTATGGAGCTTTGGGACAATCAGGAAAGGCAGTGATATTGATTTGGTGTGATAGGCAGAATAATGCCTGCCCCCAAAATGTCCATGTCCTAATGCCTAGAATCAGTGAACATGTTACCTTAGAGGCAAAAGGGACTTTGCAAGTGTGATTAAGTTAATGACCTTAAGATGGGGAGATAATTTGGATTGTCAGGCGGTCCACAATATAATCACAAGAGTTCGTTAATGGTATTTCTTTTTTTTGTTTATTATACTTTAAGTTTTAGGGTACAAGTGCACAGCGTGCAGGTTAGTTACATACGTATACATGTGCCATGTTGGTGTGCTGCACCCAGTAACTCATCATTTAACATTAGATATATCTCCTAATGCTATCCCTCCCCCCTCCCCCACCCCACAACAGGCCCCGGTGTGTGATGTTCCCCTTCCTGTGTCCATGTGTTCTCATTGTTCAATTCCCACCTATGAGTGAGAACATGCGGTGTTTGGTTTTTTGTCCTTGCGATCGTTTGCTGAGAATGATGGTTTCCAGCTTCACCCATGTCCCTACAAAGGACATGAACTCATCCCTTTTTATGGCTGCATAGTATTCCATGGTGTATATGTGCCACATTTTCTTAATCCAGTCTATCATTGTTGGACATTTGGGTTGGTTCCATATCTTTGCTATTGTGAATAGTGCCACAATAAACATACGTGTGCATGTGTCTTTATAACAGCATGGTTTATAATCCTTTGGGTATATACCCAGTAATGGGAGGGCTAGGTCAAATGGTATTTCTAGTTCCAGATCCTTGAGGAATCGCCACACTGTCTTCCACAATGGTTGAACTAGTTTGCAGTCCCACCAGCAGTATAAAAGTGTTCCTATTTCTCCACATCCTCTCAAACACCTGTTGTGTCCTGATTTTTTAATGATCGCCATTCTAACTGGTGTGAGATGGTATCTCATTGTGGTTTTGATTTGCATTTCTCTGATGGCCAGTGATGATGAGTATTTTTTCATGTGTCTGTTGGCTGCATAAATATCTTTTTTGAGAAGTGTCTGTTCATATCCTTCACCCACTTTTTGACGGGGTTGTTTGTTTTTTTCTTGTAAATTTGTTTGAGTTCATTGTAGATTCTGGATATTAGCCCTTTGTCAGATGAGTAGATTGCAAAAATTTTCTCCCATTCTGTAGGCTGCCTGTTCACTCTGATGGTAGTTTCTTTTGCTGTGCAGAAGCTCTTTACTTTAATTAGATCCCATTTGTCAATTTTGGCTTTTGTTGCCATTGCTTTTGGTGTTTTAGACATGAAGTCCTTGCCCATGCCTGTGTCCTGAATGGTATTGCCTAGGTTTTCTTTTAGGGTTTTTATGGTTTTAGGTCTAACATTTAAGTCTGTAATCCATCTTGAATTAGTTTTTGTATAAGATGTAAGGAAGGGATCCAGTTTCAGCTTTCTACATATGGCTAGCCAGTTTTCCCAGCACCATTTATTAAATAGGGAATCCTTTCCCCATTTCTTGTTTTTGTCAGGTTTGTCAAAGATCAGATGGTTGCAGGTAATGTGGCATTATTTCTGAGGGCTCTGTTCTGTTCCATTGGTCTATATCTCTGTTTTGGTACCAGTACCATGCTGTATTGGTTACTGTAGCCTTGTAGTATAGTTTGAAGTCAGGTAGCGTGATGCCTCCAGCTTTATTCTTTTGGCTTAGGATTGACTTGGCAATGCAGGCTCTTTTTTGGTTCCATATGAACTGTAGTTTTTTCCAATTCTGTGAAGAAAGTCATTGGTAGCTTGATGGGGATGGCATTGAATCTATAAATTACCTTGGGCAGTATGGCCATTTTCACAATATTGATTCTTCCTACCCAGGAGCATGGAATGTTCTTCCATTTGTTTGTATCCTCTTTTATTTCATTGAGCAGTGGTTTGTAGTTCTCCTGGAAGAGGTCGTTCACATCCCTTGTAAGTTGGATTCCTAGGTATTTTATTCTCTTTGAAACAATTGTAAATGGGAGTTCACTCATGATTTGTCTCTCTGTTGTCAGTTATTGGTGTATACAAATGCTTGTGATTTTTGCACATTGATTTTGTATCCTGAGACTTTGCTGAAGTTGCCTATCAGCTTAAGGAGATTTTGGGCTGAGACGATGGGGTTTTCTAGATATACAATCATGTCATCTGCAAATAGGGACAATTTGACTTCCTCTTTTTCTAATTGAATACCCTTTATTTCCTTCTCCTGCCTGATTGCCCTGGCCAGAACTTCCAACACTATGTTGAATAAGAATGGTGAGAGAGGGCATCCCTGTTTTGTGCCAGTTTTCAAAGGGAATGCTTCCAGTTTTTGCCCATTCAGTATGATATTGGCTGTGGGTTTGTCATAGATAGCTCTTATTATTTTGAGTTACGTCCCATCAATACCTAATTTATTGAGAGTTTTTAGCATGAAGGGTTGTTGAATTTTGTCAAAGGCCTTTTCTGCATCTGTTGAGTCCCAGTTATTCGGGAGGCTGAGCCAGGAGAATGGCGTGAACCCGGGAGGCGGAGCTTGCAGTGAGCCGAGATCGCGCCACTGCACTCCAGCCTGGGCGACAGAGCAAGACTCTGTCTCAAAAAAAAAAAAAAAAAAAAAAAAAAAGTCATGCAGAAGTCAGATATGGGCTTGGATGGACTTAAAATGCAGGCCCTGAAAAACCGCCATTTCCATATCCAAAGATTTCATGGAGGGCAAACCTTAACTCCATTCTATTTTTGAGGGAAGTCTTCTCGACCCATTTGCACAAATGAATTTCCTTATAGGCAGCCTTAACAAAGAAGGGGGCTCATGGAATATTCATTCATTTACTTATTTGTTCTCTGCCCAAATATTGTTGAGCTACTAATGCTCTCACTACTGTATACATGATCCTTGCCCTCTAGGAACCTATGTATGTAGGTAATATAGTTTGGGTATTTTTTCCTATCCAAATCTCATGTTGAAATATAATCTCCAATGTTGGAGGTGGGACCTTGTGGGAGGTGTTTGGATTATGGGGGTGGATCCCTCATGAATGGCTTGGGCCTTCTCCTTGGTGATAAGTGAGCTCTCACTCTGAGTTCACATGAGATGGGGTCATTTAAAAGTGTGTGGCACCTACTCCCCCGACTCTACTGCTTTCTCTTTCTCTCTTGCTCCTGCTTTCACCATGTGAAATGCCTGCTCCTGTTATACCTTTTGCCATGATTGAACACTCCCTTAGGCCTCATCAAAAGCTGAGCAGATACCAGGACCATGCTTCCTATAAAGCCTGCAGAATCATAAGCCAATTAAACCTTTTTTCTTTATAAATTGCCCAGTCTCATATATTTCTTTATAGCAATGCATGAATGGCCTAATACAGCAGGAAAGACAAATAACTTTAATATAAGTATAGCAGGACAGGATTCTTCATTCCTTTAACTCTTTTCATTTCTTCTCCTTATTTCTGGGGCAGGGGGGTGGGGGGGGGGTCAAGATTTTTGTTTGTTTGTTTTTTGTTTGTTTTTTTGAGGCAGGGTCTTGCTTTGTTTTCCAGGCTGGAGGGCAGTGGCATGATGATGGTTCACTGCAGCCTCGATCTCCTGGGCTCAAGCGATCTTCCCACCCCAGCCTCCCATGTAGCTGGGACCAGCATCATGTGCCACCACATCCAGCAAATTTTAAAAAATTTTTTGTAGAGATGGGGTCTCACTTTGTTGCCCAGGCTGGGAGCAAATTTTTCACATAATGATATCAAAGTTTTACTATTAATGATGTGTAATATAAGCCAGAAGAAAGGTCATATGGTTTCTCTATGCTAAAAGAGACTGTAAGAAGCCATTGGATGGAAAGATCCATCATCACCACCTCCCGTCTGCCAGAATGAAGAATCTCTGGCCTTTATCACAATCAAGATTCCAGCCCATTTGGAAAACCTACAGGAAGGGGCTGGAACGTGGTAGAAGGGAGAGGAGGGAGACCAGGGGCTGTCATCAGACATGAGTTTTGATTGGACTGAAAGGAAAGCCAATAGGTAAAGTGAATAACCCTTTTGTGCTACCCTCTGAAATCTGAGTGTGTTTATGATGGACTACTAGTTAGAAATGGGCTATTCTTGCATATCATTTCAAGGTGTTTTGCAAAATAATCGTGGTGTTACCTAAATCAAAATGTACCGTGTTATAAGAGTGACGAAGTGACATGGGGGTTCCACATTGGTATGATCAGAGAAGTATCAAGCATGATTTCCAACCCCCTAAATATCTCTCCATAAAGAGCTTAGAACCTGAAATGTTATCATTGATGCCTAACACATTTGTCTTAAACATTACTTTCTTTCTACATTGTTTATTTCAGCGAGCAAGCCACCTTAGTCTTAAAGAGTTGGTGGGATGAGGGGTGGGACTGGCTGTAAGATGGAAGATGTACCTCTTCATTCTCATTTGCAAAGGCTCTGTTTTTAATCATTTTTAGGGATCTCACTAATACTGCTAATCTGGTCTTTGTTTCTCAGAACTCCCTGAATATGAAGCAGAATGCACATGAGAATGGAATGCAACTGAATTGCTCTGTGCTAGATTCTAGACAAGGGAGAGCTTGCTGCTCAGGCTTTGGCTCTGTTGGAAGTAAATCTTATTCTTTGGGTGATAGGCCCTGCCCTTTAAAGTGGTGCAAGATTTTCATTTTGTGTACCTAAAGAAACAGATCTCAAAATAAAACCAGCTACTCAGAAACAATGTGGCTGTGACATGCACAAAATGGATACATGGCCAGGAGTAGTGTTCAATATCAGCCAAGAATAGTGGGCTAGATGCTATCAGTGGGGGCTGCTTTTGGTGCTTCCAAAATAAGCTCTATTCAGATATCCCCATCAGACTTCCCTAGAACGTTAATGTTTATCTAGTCCCACATATGCGGTTCTCTTTTCCTCCTTCTCTTCCTGGCGGCTTCCCTGATATGTTCAATGCCTGAATGCCTCTCTGTGCTATCTATGGGCAGAGGAAATATAGCAGGAAGTGTAGGGAGCAGCTCAAAAGTTGTAATAAAATGGCCATGTGCTCATTTTGTGCATGTTGTGGCCACACTGTTCCTGGGTAGCTAGTTTTATTCTGAGATCTGTTCCTTTAAGCACACAAAATGAAAATCTTGCACCACTTGAAAAAGTAGGGCCTATCACCCAAAGAATCAGAGAGCAGCAAGTGACTCTCAGGTACCTTCCCCTCACCCCCTACATACCCCAAGCCTCTTCCTTCTTCCATTCTCAATCTCCTGATGTACGCTTGTCAATATAAGGGACACAGAGTTGAGTTACATCATTAAAACAGACCATCATTGGCCAGGCACAGTGGCTCATGCCTGTAATCCCAGCACTTTGGGAGGCTGAAGCAGGAGGATATTTGAGGCCAGGAGTTCAAGACCAGCCTGGCCAACAGAATAAGACCCTGTATCTACAATATTTTTTTAAAAATTAGCCAGGCATGGTGGTGCTGGCCTGTAGACCCAACTAGTTATGAGGCTGAGGTAGGAGGATCACTTGGGCCCAGGAGGTCAAGGCTGCAGTGAGCTATGATCATGCCACTGCACTCCAACCTGGGTGACAGAACAAGGCTTTGTCTCCAAAACAATTTAACAAAATATAGAGGAAAGAATAAGTTCCTGGGGTTTAGGAGGCCTAGGTGAGCCATTATTTAGTTGTGTGACCTTGGACAAATCTCTTTTGATTCCTGGGCCTCAGTAAATGAGGGGAAAGGTAGGCTGCATTGCTAAGGATCTTGAAAGTTCTGATATTCAAAAAGTAAAAAGAGAGCATACACCTTGGCTCTGTGTTTGTATCCGACCTTAGACAAATCACTTGCCCTCTATGTATCTAAGTTTCTCTATCTAGAATATGGGAGGCTGAACTACATTGTTACTAATAGCCCTGCCAATCCTGACATTCTATGCAGCATTTCCTGAAACCAGACCAGGTGCTGACTACCTATGACAAAGAAAGTCATGAAGCATTTTGGGAGAAGAAAGTTGTCTCTTGCTTCCTGGTGCATGTGCTCGAGGGTCTGGCATAACTCATGGGATGGATCCAATTTGCCAATAGTTGCATTTTTGTTTGCTTGATTTCTTGTCAAGACAAGTGTGCAATCCATTCTGTGAATATAATTAAAGCAGCTGAGGAGAGCACCCTTCAGTTCTCAAGAGTTGAGATTCTAGTTCTCTCCAAAGGAGGAAATACATTTGCATTGGGAGCTAGGTCCCAGAGGATGCCTACCAAGAGCTGGTGAGTGCCTAATGCGAGGATCAGCATTGTGAGGAGGTGAGGACCTACATGGTGTGCATTGAGGAATAATAGGGAGGCCATCACTGTAAAGCATGCTTCTTCCAGTGCTCACCATTATGCCCTTAATTTTCCCATTTAAAAGACATTCATTGCAATATTGCAGATTTCAGTCAGAGGTTGCAAACTAGTGGCCCAGGGGCCAACCAGTGCCTGTCCACAGAGCTTACTTGGGCAGCACAGTTTTAAAGATTTGGATTTGAATACTTTTAGACAGAGCAGTGTCTCCTGTGAGCCATAGACATCACTATTCCTTTTTGTATTATAGCTTCCTTTTTTATTGTGCCCCAGGATACTTGAATGCCAGTGATTTATGTGGAGTCAGGTTTTGGCTCCCTACTTTGTAGCTCCTCCTCTGTTGGAAGTTAGATACTCTGGAAGCTGATCTTCTTCCAGCCTCGGAAGTGGGCACTAGGTGGTAGCTTAATGGTTTAAAGAGATTTGATGTGTTCCAATACCTGCCTGAATTCCAATGAGGATTTTAAATCCCGAGATAACCTGGTTACCTTACCCATCCAGAGGGTTCTAATCTGTACCCTCTGGGGTCCAAATGTGGAGTTCCCCAGTGTGGGTGACTGCTAGCTCTGGCACAGAGGCTCAAACAGTTTCTCCCAAACCTAGTCATTGCTGGGGATGAGAACAACAGCTAACAATGGACCCTGGTCACAGAAGCACTTCCTACAACTGGACTTTGGCTTGAGAGAGAAGAAGATGAAAAAGAACACTGCGGCCAGGCATGGTGGCCTGTAATCCCAGCACTTTGGGAGGCCGAGGCAGACAGATCACTTGAGGTCAGGAGTTCGAGACCAGCCTGGCCAACGTGGTGAGACCCCATCTCTACCAAAAATACAAAAATTAGTCGGGCATGGTAGCGCACACCTGTAATCCCAGCTACTCAGGAGGCTGAGGCATGAGAATCACTTTAGCCTGGGAGGCAGAGGCTGCAGTGAGCCAAGATTGCGCCACTGCACTTTAGCCTGGGTGACAGAGCGAGACTCCATCCCTCCCCCCATAAAACAGAACACTGAATAATAGTTTTACGTTTTATATTATTTAAAATTCTCTTTAGTTTTCCAGGGCTTGAAAAAAGCCTCTGGGAATGGCTTTCAGACCCAAAGGTAAAGCTTTCCCTGGAGTAAGGTAAAGTTTTCCCTGGAGTAGGGAGAACTCTTTCAGGTTATGTGCAAAATGTTTTCCTTGAGTTCACCAAGTATTTAACTGCTGACTTGTTTTTCCAGCTCTCAGCCTCAAACTTCCCTCTAAGTCAGCCTGAAGAGACTTAATAGGAGATAAAAAGTAAGTTATTCAGGCTTGTCTTGCTTCCCAAGTAACATTGTGGGCTCACCTTCTGCTCTGAAAATGGAGGTCCAGAGGGAACAGACACATGAAAGTGAGGCTGGGGCTTGTTGTAGGGAAGTGGTTAATGGCAGAGGAGTTCTGAGAGCAAAACAAAATCCTGTCACCATCCAAACCTCAACCTTCACGACCATCTGGGCAACCTCCCCCCACCCCATTTTACTGACATTTTGTTATCTTTTTCTTCAAGAAGGATAAGAAAAGCAATACTATTCCCCAGCAGAGGAGGCCTACAGCTACGCCTGAAAGTCAAGAAATTTAGTGTCCAGTGGTCAGTAGCCACTTCTGCCTTCTAGCCCTGCTACCTTCTCTCCAAATTTTCATTTTTAGTTCCTTCACTCATCCAGAAAAAGTTCAGTGATGTTTAGAGAAGACAGACAACTGCATAATTCATCTAAGAAATCCTCATTAGGTTCATTTCAATTAAAAAAGAAAAGTTTGGGGTCTTAAGAAGCATGCCTCAATTCCCCAGGTAACCTTCCACCTTAATCCTTGAATATATGTTCACCAAGATTGTACCTCTGGCCACCATTTCTTCTCCCGCTTTGTACTTCAAGTACCATCTTTCCATGATTTTAAGAAATCACGTATTTTAAGACATTGATTTAATAATAGCTTTACAAAAGTTCACTGCATTTTATTTTAGAAATTGCTTAATATCAAGGAAGTATGCTACCATCTTTCTGCTAATATTCCTGAACTTTTGTCTGCACCTCTGACCCTTCTCCTGAAGTTATGTAACTAACTGCCCACTGGAAGTCTTCATTTACCAGTTATTTACTGAGGACTTACTATGAGTCCAGACACTGTTCAAATCCCTGTGGGTGCAGCAAAAATAACACACATAAAGTCACTACTCTTGTGGATTTTATATTCTAGTTGGGAAAGACAGATAATAAATAAGTACATGGTACAACCAATAATAGTAATCATAATAAATTATATGAAGAGAATGAGACCTGCTACTATAAAGGAGAGTGACTGAAAAGGGAGGATGTTATAGCTAGGGTGCTTACTGAAGACCTTCCCAATGAGGAAACATTTGAGCAGAGGTCTGAATCATAAAAAGGATCCAGCTATATGCAGGTCTGGAGAAGAACATTCCAGACAGAGTAAACAACAAATATAAAGGTCCTGAGGTGAGAACGAAAAGAGTCAGTGTGACTGAAGGGCAGTGAGCAACTGTGATCATAGGAGAAGAGGTAGGATAATTAAGCAGTAACCAGGATTGGGCCTGAAGTCCAGGGCATAAAGTTTGTATTTTATTTTAAGTACTATTCATATCAGCATTATTAATAATAGCCAAATGGTGGAAATGACTGAAATGTCCATCAACAATTGAATGGATAAAATGTGGTATATGCATACAATGGAATATTATGCAGCTATAAAAAGGAACAAAGTACTGATAGATGCTACAACATGAATAAATCTTGAAAACATACTAAGTGAAAGAAGCCAGGCACATACTATACAATTCGCACATTTAAAATATGTAATTTAGTGGTTTTTAGTATATTCACAGAGTTTGGTAACCATCACCACAATCAATTTTAGAACACTTTCATCACCTCAGAAATAAACTGTGTATATAGTATATTTTATTTAACAATAAAATTGTTAAAATAAAGAACTGGGTTTGGGACGTGTTAAGTTTGAGGAACAAGTAGGTCCTTAAATATTGGGTAGGTCATTGTATACATGAGTCTAAGAATTCAGAGGGGAGATCCAGGCTGGGGAAATAAATATAGGAGGGTGTTTTTCATCTCTTTAAACTCTATTTCTTCTCCCTCATTCCTAGTGAAGATGGAGCTTTTAGTGTAATGATGTGCCAATAACTTGCTATTAAGAACTCAGTATTGGCAAGAAGAAAGGTCTTAAGAGTAATTCATGCTGAAGGCTCCAAAAGACATCAAGGAGGCCTCTAAAAAGCCATTGAATGGAAGGATCTACCATAACTCTACAAGAATGATGATTTCTCAGCCCTGACATTTACTAATTGTTTCCTAGGATTCTATTCATAAGTTCCATTATGAGTCTGTTACATATACCTCTTTGTTTTTATTTTAGGGATTGCTGTAAGATTTACCATCTGCATCTTTAACTTATTAGATTTTCTTTTCAAATAATGCTGTATCAGTTCACATAAAAGAATCTTAGAGCAATATATTTTCCACTTCTCTGCCCTTTGCAATATCGTTGACATAAATTTTACATCTACATGTTTCTGAACTACACGATACAGATTATTATTATTTTTGCTTTAAAGTTATTTTTTTTTTTTTGAGTTGGAGTTTCACTCTTTCCCCCAGGCTGGAGTACAGTGGCATGATCTCAGCTCACTGCACCCTCTGCCTTCTGGTTTCAAGCCATTCTCCTGCCTCAGCCTCCAGAGTAGGTGGGATTACAGGGGCCCGCCACCACGCCCGGCTGATTTTTGTATTTTTAGTAGACACAGGGTTTCACCATGTTGGCCAGGCTGGTCTCGAACTCCTGACCTTGTGATCTGCCTGTCTTGGCCTCCCAAAGTGCTGGGATTATAGGCATGAGCCACTGAAGTTAATTATCTTTTAGAGAAATTTAATATGAGAACACAGTTTAAAAATATCTGCCCACAGAAGCTCTTTAGTTTAATCCATTATCCTTAGCACACTAACACAGGAACAGAAAATACTACATGTTCTTGCTTATAAGTGTGTGCTAAATGATGAGAACACATGGCCACATAGACGGGAACAACACACACTAGAGTCTTTCGGAGGATAGAGGGTGGGAAGAGGGAGAGGATCAGGAAAAATAACTAATAAGTACTAAGCTTCATATCTGGGTGATGAAATCATCTGTACAACAGAAACCCATGGCACAAGTTTACCTATGTAACAAACCTACACTTGTACCCCTGAACTTAGTTAAAAAAAAATCTGCCCACATATTTTCCATTCTGGAGCTCTTTATTCCTTTGTTTAGGTCCCAATTTCTATCTGGCATAACTTACCTTTAGGCTGAAGAACTTCCTTTAATATCCCTGTATTACAGGTCTATTGGCATGAAGTCTGTTAGCTTTTGCTTGTAAAGAAATAGTATTCATCAGGGATATTGGTCTAAAATTCTCTTTTTTGTGTGTGTCTCTGCCAGGCTTTGGTATCAGGATGATGCTGGCCTCATAAAATGAGTTAGAGAGGATTCCCTCTTTTTCTATTGATTGGAATAGTTTCAGAAAGAATGGTACCAGCTCCTCCTTCTACCTCTGGTAGAATTCGGCTGTGAATCCATCTGGTCCTGGACTTTTTTTGGTTGGTAAGCTATTAATTATTGCCTCAATTTCAGAGCCTGTTATTGGTCTATTCAGAGATTCAACTTCTTCCTGGTTTAGTCTTGGGAGGATGTATGTGTCCAGGAATTTTTCCATTTCTTCCAGTATTCTAGTTTATTTGCATAGAGGTGTTTATAGTATTCTCTGATGGTAGTTTGTATTTCTGTGGGATCGATGGTGATATCCCCTTCATCATTTTTTATTGTGTCTATTTGATTCTTCTCTCTTTTCTTCTTTATTAGTCTTGCTAGCAGTCTATCAATTTTGCTGATCTTTTCAAAAAACCAGCTCCTGGATTCATTGATTTTTTGAAGGGCTTTTTGTGTCTCTATTTCCTTCAGTTCTGCTCTGATCTTAGTTATTTCTTGCCTTCTGCTAGCTTTTGAATGTGTTTGCTCTTGCTTCTCTAGTTCTTTTAATTGTGATGTCAGGGTGTCAATTTTCACTTTCCTGCTTTCTCTTGTGGGCACTTAGTGCTATAAATTTCCCTCTACACACTGCTTTGAATGTGTCCCAGAGATTCTGGTATGCTGTGTCTTTGTTCTGGTTGGTTTCAAAGAACATCTTTATTTCTGCCTTCATTTCATTATGTACCCAGTAGTCATTCAGGAGCAGGTTGTACAGTTTCCATGTAGTTGAGCGGTTTTGAGTGAGTTTCTTAATCCTGAGTTCTAGTTTGATTGCACTGTCGTCTGAGAGACAGTTTGTTATAATTTCTCTTCTTTTAAATTTGCTGAGGAGTGCTTTACTTCCAACTATGTGGTCAATTTTGGAATAGGTGTGGTGTGATGCTGAAAAGAATGTATATTCTGTTGATTTAGGGTGGAGAGTTCTGTAGATGTCTATTAGGTCCGCTTGGTGCAGAGCAGAGTTCAATTCCTGGATATCCTTGTTAACTTTCTGTCTCATTGATCTGTCTAATGTTGACAGTGGGGTGTTAAAAGTCTCCCACTATTATTGTGTGGGAGTCTAAGTCTCTTTGTAGGTCTCTAAGGACTTGCTTTATGAATCTAGGTGCTCCTGATTGGGTGCATATAAATTTAGGATAGTTAGTTCTTCTTGTTGAATTGATCCCTTTACCATTATGTAATGGCCTTCTTTGTCTCTTTTGATCTTTGTTGGTTGAAAGTCTGTTTTATCAGAGACTAGGATTGCAACCTCTGCCTTTTTTTGTTTTCCATTTGCTTGGTAGATCTTCCTCCATCCCTTTCTTTTGAGCGTATGTGTGTCTCTGCACATGAGATGGGTTTCCTGGATACAGCACATTGATGAGTCTTGACTCTTTATCCAATTTGCCAGTCTGTGTCTTTTAATTGGAGCATTTAGCCCATTTACATTTAAGGTTAATATTATTATGTGTGAATTTGATCCTGTCATTATGATATTAGCTGGTTATTTTGCTCGTTAGTTGATGCAGTTTCTTCCTAGCCTTGATGGTCTTTACACTTTGGCATGTTTTTGCAGTGGCTGGTACCAGTTGTTCCTTTCCATGTTTAGTGCTTCCTTCAGGAGCTCTTTTAGGGCAGGCCTGGTAGTCACAAAATCTCTCAGCATTTGCTTGTCTGTAAAGTATTTTATTTCTCCTTCACTTATGAAGCTTAGATGAACGTCGATGCAAAAATCCTCAATAAAATACTGGCAAACCAAATCCAGCAGCACATCAAAAAGCTTATCCACCATGATCAAGTGGGCTTCATCCCTGGGATGCAAGGCTGGTTCAACATACACAAAGCAATAAATGTAATCCAGCATATAAACAGAACCAATGACAAAAACCACATGATTATCTCAATAGATGCAGAAAAGGCATTTGACAAAATTCAACAGCCCTTCATGCTAAAAACTCTCAATAAATTAGGCATTGATGGGGCATATCTCAAAATAATAAGAGCTATTCATGAGAAACCCACAGCCGATATCATACTGAATGGGCAAAAACTGGAAGCATTCCCTTTGAAAACTGGCACAAGACAGGGATGCCCTTTCTCACCACTCCTATTCAACATAGTGTTAGAAGTTCTGGCCAGGGCAATCAGGCAGGAGAAGGAAATAAAGGGTATTCAATTAGGAAAAGAGAAAGTCAAATTGTCCCTGTTTGCAGATGACATGATTGTATATCTAGAAAACCCCATCGTCTCAGCTCAAAATCTCCTTAAGCTGATAAGCAACTTCAGCAAAGTCTCAGGATACAAAATCAATGTGCAAAAATCACAAGCATTCCTATACACCAATAACAGACAAACAGAGAGCCAAATCATGAGTGAACTCCCATTCACAATTGCTACAAAGGGAATAAAATACCTAGGAATCCAACTTACAAAGGATGTGAAGGACCTCTTCAAGAACTATAAACCACTGCTCAATGAAATAAAAGAGGATGTAAACAAATGGAAGAACATTCCATGCTCCTGGGTAGGAAGAATCAATATTGTGAAAATGGCCATACTGCCCAAGGTAATTTATAGATTCAATGCCATCCCCATCAAGCTACCAATGACTTTCTTCACAGAAATGGAAAAAACTACTTTAAAGTTCATATGGAACTGAAAAAGAGCCTGCATTGCCAAGTCAATCCTAAGCCAAAAGAACAAAGCTGGAGGCATCATGCTACCTGACTTCAAACTACACTGCAAGGCTACAGTAACCAAAACAGCATGGTACTGGTACCAAAACAGAGATATAGACCAATGGAACAGAACAGAGCCCTCAGAAATAATGCCACATATCTACAACTATCTGATCTTCGACAAACCTGACAAAAACAAGAAGTGGGGAAAGCATTCCCTATTTAATAAATAGTGCTGGGAAAACTGGCTAGCCATATGTAGAAAGCTGAAACTGGATCCCTTCCTTACACCTTATATAAAAATTAATTCAAGATGGATTAAAAATTTAAATGTTAGACCTAAAACCATAAAAACCCTAAAAGAAAACCTAGGCAATACCATTCAGGACACAGGCATGGGCAAGGACTTCATGTCTAAAACACCAAAAGCAATGGCAACAAAAGCCAAAATTGACAAATGGGATCTAATTAAAGTAAAGAGCTTCTGCACAGCAAAAGAAACTACCATCAGAGTGAACAGGCAGCCTACAGAATGGGAGAAAATTTTCGCAATCTACTCATCTGACAAAGGGCTAATATCCAGAATCTACAATGAACTCAAACAAATTTACAAGAAGAAAACAAACAACCCCATCAAAAAGTGGGTGAAGCATATGAACAGACACTTCTCAAAAGAAGACATTTATGCAGCCGAATTATACATGAAAAAATGCTCATCATCACTGGCCATCAGAGAAATGCAAATCAAAACCACAATGAGATACCATCTCACACCAATTAGAATGGCGATCATTAAAATGTCAGGACACAACAGGTGCTGGAGAGGATGTGGAGAAATAGGAACACTTTTACACTGTTGGTGGGACTGTAAACTAGTTCAACCATTGTGGAAGACAGTGTGCCGATTCCTCAGGGATCTAGAACTAGAAATACCATTTGACCCAGTAATCCCATTACTGGATATATACCCAAAGGATTATAAACCATGCTGTTATAAAGTCACATGCACATGTATGTTTATTGTGGCACTATTCACAATAGCAAAGACTTGTAACCAACCCAAATGTCCAACAATGATAGACTGGATTAAGAAAATGTGGCACATATACACCATGGAATACTATGCAGCCATAAAAATGATGAGCTCATGTCCTTTGTAGGGACATGGATGAAGTGGAAACCATCATTCTCAGCAATCTATTGCAAGGACAAAAAACCAAACACCGCATGTTCTCACTCATAGGTGGGAACTGCACAATGAGAACACATGGACATAGGAAGGGGAACATCACACACCGGGGCCCGTTGTGGGGTTGGGGGAGGGGGGAGGGGTAGCATTAGGAGATATACCTAATGTTAAATGATGAGTTAATGGGTGCAGCACACCAACATGGCACATGTATATATATGTGACAAACCTGCGTGTTGTGCACATGTACCCTAAAACTTAAAGTATAATTTAAAAAAGAAAAAAAAAGAAATAGTGTTCATTTTGCTTTTATTCTTGAAGAACATATTCTTGAAGTATATTTGAAACTTAAAGATTAGTTCCTATCTGGCTTGCATTGTTTGTGCTGAGAAGTCTGCCGTCGTTCTTATCGTTTTTCTCTGGTATCTTATGTGTCTTTTTTTCCTCTGGCTACTACTGAGATATTTTCCTTAATCATGACTTTTTGGCAATTTTATTATGATGTGTCTTTGTGTTGTTTGCTTGGTGTTTATCCTTCATGAGTTTACTGGGATTCTTGGATCTGTGGGTTTATGCTTTTCATGAAATTTCGAAAAAATGTGCTGTTATTTCATCAAATACATTTTCCACCTTCTCCTGTTGCTTCTTTTTGGGACTTCAGTTACACGTAGATTAGATTGCTTAATATTGTGCCACAAATCTCTATTCTTTGTTGTTACTGTTTGGCACTTTTTTTCTTTCTATCTTTCATTGTAGTTAGATTCTCTTGCTATGTCATCAAGGCACTGGTATTTTCTTCTGAAGTGTCTAATTTGCAATTAAAGTACAAACCTTTCAACAGCACACTTCAATTTATGATTACTTTTCATATTACATATTGTATTTTTCAGATTTAGAAGTTGCATTTGTTTCTTTTTTATATCTTCCCTCATTATGTTTATAAGTTTTCCTTTATTTTTTGAGCATTCTTAAAATAGCCATTTTAATGTTATTGTCTACTAATTTCATCAGCTCTCTCATTTTTTAATTTTATTTCTATTGACTGACTTCTCTCCTAGTTGTGGGTAACATTTTCCTTTTTCTTGTATGTCTAATAATTTTTAATTTAGAATAGTATGTTGCTGAGTGTCTGCACTTGGTTGTCTTCCTTAAGAAAATGTTGGGCTTTGCCTAGTAGGCAGTTATGTTACTCTAGCCAGTTCATTATGATATTTTTGAGTCTCATTTGGAAGTTTTGTTATAGCAGATCTATTGCATACTTTACCCACTGCTTGCTTATCCCTAATAAAAAACTATGTTCCTTCATAAGCCTCTACCTGATTCCCTGGGTATTCAACAAGTTCTCGCTCCTTTATCTGGCTGGAACTTAAATGTCTCCTATACTTGCGTGAACTCTAAATTTTTCAGCTCACAGCATCCTGGTAGTTGCCTTTGTCTTGAAACATGGCATTTCGCCATATGTATTTATGTGGATGATTCATAAGCAGAACTCAGGGTTATGCCTATACAGATTTCTGAAGGTCTTTTCCTGCATATTGTCTTCCTCTCCTGTGCTCTTGTCAAGAAATTCCACTCACCTCAGCTTCCGTAAACTCTAGTCTCTGTTTCCTGAATTCAGTGTCTGCTGAGCTCTGCTCAAGTTTCCTCTTCATGCAGTATGGACAAGGAAGTAGGGCTAACCTCAACTGTTATATTCCATGATGGATCACATTCTGTGCCTGAAAATAGTTGTTTCACGTATTTTGTCCAGTTTTCTAAATGTGTATAATAGGGCAACAAGTTTGGTATTAAGTACTCCACCATGATAGAATCCAAACCTCTCAAAGTATTACTTTAAAAAAATTTTTAAAGCACATTTCTGACCTGGCTCTTTCTGGTCTCTGTGCCTTTGCTCATGTCCAAATCATATTCACTCTTCAAGACCCAGAGTATGCTATCTCCTTGATGCAACGTTTAATATACCTCTGCCAGAAACAATCTCTCTTTCCTTTGCTCTCCAGGGCATGTTTATGAATTCCTTCATTCACTCATTTAGGAATTAAACAATCATATAATGAGCACTTTCCATGTTCCAGGCACTGTGCTAGGCCCTGAGGATACAGAAATACAAACTCCCTTTTCTTTAAAGCTCATATTTTGTTGACGGTGGAGACTATACATTGTGATATTAATACTATTGTGGCAGAAGGATGCCGACTGGACCATGTAAGCACACACAGTGGAAGGACAAGAAGTCTGCTGGAGAAATCCAGATACAGAAGGTTTATTAGTAGAAGTGATAATTGCTAGGAGAGACGGGAGGGAAGAGTGTTCCAGATGAAAGGACTAACATGTACTCTTAATGTCTGTGTAAATCCAAGTCACACTATTACTCTCAGTCCCCCCACTGCTTTGTAAGCTCCTGGAGTATAGAGATTGTGTTTTGTTTATCATCCTCCCCACGCCACCCCTGCCCCCGCCCACTGCAGACTTCCAATATAAGCACCATTTATAACACACTGCAACACATAGTAAGTATTTAGTAAGTATTTGGGAGTACAAAATTATAATAGCTTATTTTTCTACAATAGAGTTATGATCAGAAAATTACTTGGAAATGCCTAATCCTCTCAAACTGGGTACACTCGCTAGACTGAGAAGTGTTCCCCCGAGTTTCATTGATCTCTGAGACATAGCGACATCCCCTTTTTGAGCATTATAGAAGGAAGAGTCTCCTATATATAGCTAGGAAATGATATCTATACGTGGCTACTGCAGATTTTTGCAATAGCTTCAGGGCTTCCATGTAGACATCATAAATAATGTCTGTAGAGAAGTTCTCATGCTGGTATATTATCTTAGGTCAAAATGAATCAGTTTGACTGATAATCTGGCTAATTCAGCTCAAATCTTGTGTTTATGTCTTTATTACCTAGATAACTGCCTGAATCCTTTGATTGGGTTTTGACATGACCTAATTGCGTGTGTATTATTCATGTCTGTCAGCCTCACACTGAAAACCAACATTCTGATTTCTGTGTTGCACTAGAAAGGGGTCTGTATACCTGGATTCTGTTTTCAGCTCTGCAAGTCTCATCATGTCTCTGAGACTCTCTCATAGAGATGATAATAATACTTAGAATATCATTAGTATTTTCATGCCTCATATTTGAAGTGAAAGTATTTTTAAATCATATAAAGTGCTTAAAGATGTCTGAAGAATTATTCTACACATACATTCATGTATCACTTAATTAACTTTGTCAGACAGTTTTCTCACTGTGCAAAAAACATAGAGTGTGCTTATACAAACCTAGATGGTATAGCCTACTACAAACCTAGGCTGTATGGGTAGAGTCTCTTGCTCCTAGGCTACAAACCTGTACAGCATGATACTGCACTGAATACTGTAGGTAATTGCAACACAATGGTAGGTATTTCTGTATCTAAACATATAAAAGGTACAGCAAAAGTACCTTATGAGACAAGGAAGGGCATTACATAATGATAAAGGGATCAATGCATCAAGAAGAGCTAACTATCCTAAATACATATGCACCCAATACAGGAGCACCCAGATTAATAAAGCAAGTTCTTAAAGAACTACAAAGAGACTTAGACTCCCACACAATAATAGTGGGAGACTTTAACACCCCGCTGTCAATATTAGATCAACGAGACAGAAAATTAACAAGGATATTCAGGACTTGAACTCAACTCTGGACCAAGCAGACCTAATAGACATCTATAGAACTCTCCACACCAAATCAACAGAATATACATTCTTCTCAGCACCTCATCACACTTATTCTAAAATTGACCACATAATTGGAAGTAAAACACTCCTCAGCAAATGAAGATGAATGGAAATCATAACAAACAGTCTCTCAGACCACAGTGCCATCAAATGAAAACTCAGGATTAAGAAACTCACTCAAAACCTCACAACTACATGGAAACTGAACAACCTGCTCTTGAATGACTACTGGGTAAATAACGAAATTAAGGCAGACATAAATAAGTTATTTGAAACCAATGAGAATGAAGACACAATGTACCAGAATTGCTGGGACACATTTAAACCAGTATGTAGAGGGAAATTTATAGCACTAAATACCCACAAGAGAAAGCAGGAAAGATCTAAAATTGACACCCTAACATCAAAATTTAAAGAACTAGAGAAGCAACAACAAACACATTCAAAATCTAGCAGAAGACAAGAAATAACTAAGATCAGAGCAGAACTGAAGGAGCTAGAGACACGAAAAACCCTTCAAAAAATCAATGAATCCAGGAGCTCATTTTTTGAAAAGATCAACAAAATAGATAGACAACTATCCACACTAATAAGAAAAGAGAGATGAATCAAATAGATGCAATAAAAAATGATATAGGGGATATCACCACTGATCCCACAGAAATACAAACTACCATCAGAGAATACTATAAACTCCTCTATGCAAATAAACTAGAAAATCTAGAAGAAATGGATAAATTCCTGGACACATACACCCTCCCAAGTCTAAACCAGAAAGAAATCAAATCCCTAAATAAGCCAATGACAAGTTCTGAAATTGAGTCATTAATTAATAGCCTACCAACCAAGAAAAGCCCAGGACCAGACGGATTCATAGCCGAATTCTACCAGAGGTACAAAGAGGAGCTGGTACCATTCCTTCTGAAACTATTCGAAACAATACAAAAAGAGGGAATCCTCCCTAACTCATTTTATGAGGCCAGCATTATCCTGATACCAAAACCTGGAGAGACACAACAGAAAAATAAATTTTCAGGCCAATATCCCTGATGAACATCGATGCAAAAATTCTCAATAAAATAATGGCAAACCGAATCCAGCAGCACATCAAAAAGCGTATCCACCATGATCAAGTTGGCTTCATTCCTGGGATGCAAGGCTGGTTCAACATACACAAATCAATAAATGCAATCCATCGTATAAACAGAACCAATGACAAAAACCACATGATTATCTCAATAGACGTACAAAAGGCCTTTGACAAAATTTGACGCCCCTTCACGCTAAAAACTCTCAATAAACTAGGTATCAGTGGAATGTATCTCAAAATAATAAGAGTTATTTATGACAAACCCACAGCCAGTATCATACTGAATGGGCAAAAACTGGAAGCATTCCCTTTGAAAACCAGCACAAGACAAGGATACCCTCTCTCACCACTCCTATTCAACATAGTATTGGAAGTTCTGGCCAGGGCAATCTGGCAAGAGAAAGGAAGAAAATAGGAAGAGAGGAAGTCAAATTGTCTCTGTTTGCAGATGACATGATTGTGTATTTAGAAAACCCCATCATCTCAGCCCAAAATCTCCTTAAGCTGATAAGCAACTTCAGCAAAGTCTCAGGATACAAAATCAATTTGCAAAAATCACACGCATTCCTGTACACCAATAACAGACAAACAGAGAGCCAAATCATGAGTGAACTCCCATTCACAATTGCTACAAAGAGAATAAAATACCTAGGGATCCAACTTACAAGGGATGTGAAGGACCTCTTCAAGGAGAACTACAAACCACTGCTCAGCGAAATAAAAGAGGATACAGACAAATGGAAGAACATTCCATGCTCATGGGTAGGAAGAATCAATATCGTGAAAATGGCCATACTGCCCAAGGTAATTTATAGATTCAATGCCATCACCATCAAGCTACCAATGACTTTCTTCACAGAATTGGAAAAAACTACTTTAAAGTTCATATGGAACCAAAAAAGAGCCTGCATTGCCAAGTCAATCCTAAGCCAAAAGAACAAAGCTGGAGGCATCATGCTACCTGACTTCAAACTATACTACAAGGCTACAGTAAGCAAAACAGCATGGTACTGGTACCAGAACACATATATAGACCAATAGAACAGAACAGAGGCCTCAGGAATAACACTACACATCTACAGCCATCTGATCTTTGACAAACCTGACAAAAACAAGCAATGGGGAAAGGATTCCCTATTTAATAAATGGTGTTGGGAAAACTGGCTAGCCATATGCAGAAAACTGAAACTGGACCCCTTCCTTACACCTTATACAAAAATCAACTCATGGTGGATCAGAGACTTAAACGTAAGACCTAGGACCATAAAAATCCTAGAAGAAAACCTGGGCAATACCATTCAGGACATAGGCATGGGCAAGGACTTCATGTCTGAAACACCAAAAGCAATGGCAACAGGAGCCAAAATTGACAAATGGGATCTAATTAAAGTAAAGAGCTTCTGCACAGCAAAAGAAACTATCATCAGACTGAACAGGCAACCTACAGAATGGGGGAAAATTTTTGCAATCTATCCATCTGACAGAGGGCTAATATCTAGAATCTACAAAGAACTTAAACAAATGTACAAGAAAAAAACAAACAATCCCATCAAAAAGTGGGCAAAGGATATGAACAAACACTTCTGAAAAGAAGACATTTATGCAGCCAACAGACATATGAAAAAATGCTCATCATCACTGGTCATTAGATAAATGAAAATCAAAACCACAATGAGATACCATGTCACGCCAGTTAGAATGGTGATCATTAAAAAGTCAGGAAACAACAGATGCTGGAGAGGATGTGGAGAACTAGGAATGCTTTTACACTGTTGGTAGGAGTATAAATTAGTTCAACCATTGTGGAAGACAGTGTGGCGATTCCTCAAGGATCTAGAACTAGAAATACCATTTGACCCAGCAATCCCATTACTGGACATATAAGCAAAGGATTATTAATCATTCTACTATATAGACCCATGCACACATATGTTTATTGTGTCACTATTCACAATGGCAAAGACTTGGAACCAATCCAAATATCCATCAGTAATAGACTGTATAAAGAAAATGTGGCACATATACACCGTGGAATACTATGCAGCCATAAAAAAGGATGAGTTCATGTCCTTTGCAGGGACATGAATGAAGCTGGAAACCATCATTCTCAGCAAACTATCAAAAGAGCAGAAAACCAAACACCACATATTCTCACTCATAAGTGGGAGTCGAACAATGAGAACACATGGACATGGGGAGGGGATCATCACACACCAGGCCCTATCAGGGGGTGGGGTGCTAGGGGAGGGATAACATTAGGAGAAATACCTAATGTAGGTGACAGGTTGATGGGTGCAGCAAACCACCATGGCACGTGTATACCTGTGTAACAAAACTGCACATTCTGCACATGTACACCAGAACTTTTAGTATAACTTTTTTTAAAAAGTACCTTACTATAATCTTATGGGACCACCATCATATAAGTGCTCCATCATTGTCGAAAAGTTCATGACACAAAACATGACTTTATTTTGTATATGTATTTTGGCATTAGTAGAGTCACAGTGGTATGGTAGTAAAATTAGTGGCCTTCAGGTATGTCTCTGTAGAAATTAGCTTTTGTCCTTGAGCAAGTCATTTTCCTCTTTGTAGCCTTAGTTTCTTCATCTCTCCTTTTTGAGATATCATTCTGGGTATCTTAACTGAAATTCTTTTCATCCTTTGAAATACATAGTGCTATTAGGATGCCATCTTAATCTGTTTGTGCTGCTATAACAAAATACCTGAGACTGAGTAATTTATAAACAATAGAAATTTATTTCTCACAGTTCTGAAGGCTGGGAAGTCCAAGACCAACTGGCGCTGGCCAGTTCAATATCTGGTAAGGGTTTGCTCTCTGCTTTCAAGGTGACCCCTTCCCACTGCATCCGCACATGAAGGAAGTGAGAAGGGACAAACACTATGTCCTCATGTGGTAGAAGGGGCAGAAGAGCAAAAGTGATAAATACGTTCCATTGAGCTCTTATTATAAGAGCATTATTGCCACCCATGAGTGTGGAGCCCTTATAGCCTAATCGCCTTCTAAATGCACCTACCTCTTTATAGAATTGCACTGGGAATTAAGTTTCAACATGAATTTTGTAGGAACATAAATATTCAATCCACAGCATTCCACTCCTGCCCTTCCCCCAAAAAAAAATTTATGTTAAAATATACAAATATTCCTTCCCAATAGGCCTAGAAATTTTAACTTATTACAGCATCAACTTTAAAGTCTAAGTCCAAAATCTCATCCAAATATTGTCTAAATCAGATATGGGTGAGAGACCCAAAGTATGATTCATCCCGAAGCAAATTCCCCTTCTAGCTGTAAGCCTGTGAAATCAAACAAGTCACTTGCTTCCAAAATAGAATGGTGGGACAGGTGCAGGTTAAACATTTTCATTCCAAAAAGAAGAAAGAAGAAAGGGATAATAGGTCCTGAGTAAGTCCAACCCCCAACAGAGCAAACAATATTCAATCTTAAGGCTGGAGAGTAATCTTCCTTTATTCCATGTCCTGCCCTCTGGACACACTGGGGTAGAAGTTGGGTTACCAAGGCTCCAGGCAACCTTGCTGCCATGGCTTTGCTTGGCACAGCCATACTGAAGCTCTCCCAAGTAGAGTCTTGTGCCTGTGGCTCTCCCAGTCTACAGTTGCATGCTGGTGGCCCTAGCTCTAGAGTTCTGGGTTCTTGGGGTCACCCCTGCTCCCATGGATCCAATGGACATTGCCCTAGTGGGGACTCTCTGTAGTGGCCCACTAGGCACCACTGAGCATTGCTTTAGTGGAAACTCTCTGGTGCCTCTGCCCCTGTGGCATTTCTCTGCCTTGGCCCTTAAGCTTTCCAGGGAATCCTTTGAAATCTAGGTGAACGTAGCCATGCCCCCACAGCTCTTGGACTCTGTGTGCCTGCAGAGTTAGCACCACGTGGATGCTATGAAAGTTTACCCCATGTGCCTCCTGGAGAGGTAGCCCAAGCTGCAGCTGGGCTCACTTGAGCCACATCTGAAGAGACTGAAGAGTGCTGCATCGGAATACATGGAGCAGAAACTTGACACTCCCCTGGGCAGTGAGACTTGAGAACCCAAGTTGATGCCTTCTCATTGTATTCTCACTTGATGGAAAGGTAGAAGAGATAAACTGTGTCTTCACATGGCAGAAGAGATGGAAGAGATGAATGCTGTGTGCTCATATGGTGGAAGAGACAGAGAAGCAAAAGGGATAAACTCACTCTTTCAAGCCTTTTCATAAGGGCACTAATCCCATCTATGAAGGTGGAGCCCTCATGGCCTAATTACCTCCTAAAGGCCCCACCTTTTAATACTGTTGCATTGGAGAGTAAGTTTCAACAGGAATTTTGAAGGGACACAAACAGGCAAGCCCTAGGAGATTTTCAAGTGCCTTAGTTGAAGTCCAATATTTTTAAAGGTCCAGGTCCAACATTTAGATGTTGAGATCAACATTTTAGCCTTTAGATGATAACAAAGACTCCAAAAAGGAGGAGGGGAAATGGGAGGCTGATATGCATAGAACTAAATCTATTGACCCATAACCCAAAGATCCAGCTGAGAATGTTAAGACAGGAATGTCTATGGAGAAGAAAGGAGTGTGATTCTGAAAATTTCGTTTGGAAGCTGAATTTCATTTCTCTGGGAAAGTAGGGCACAATATCCAAGATGGAGGGCAGGGATACTTATGTCCAGCATTGCCCCATATAAACATAAGCTTTACATTAGGGCATCACAAAAATAATGGGCAAATTATTGCTGGAGGCTTTCCCACACATACATTAATAACCTAGTGCCATCATTTTGAGGAACACGAAGAGGGTCAGCTAGAGTCAGTCCATATGACGGCATCCCTGGAAATACTTCTCAGAGGGAATGGCCATTTGGAATTTTGATGGTGGTAGCATCATTGGAAGGCTCAGTGGCAGTTTGTATTAGCAGTAGCAATGGAAAATATAACAGTCCATAAACATTGCACAGCAATGGGTAGACTCCTTAAAAAACAGTTTCTCAACCTTGGTACTGTTAATGTTTGGAGCTGAATCATTCCTTGTTGTGGGGAGCTGTCCTGTGCATTGTAGAATGCTGAGTGCAAACCTGACCTCTATCCACTAGATGCCAATAGAATTCCCCTAGTTGTGACAACCGAAAATGTGTTCAGACATGACCACATATCCCCTTGGAGGCAAAATTCCTGATTGAGAAGCAGTGCTCTAGGGAATGACAGAACACTAAGGGTAGATTGAATCTCAGGCCATCAGGGTGAACCATGGATTCCTTGCAGCACCTGTTTTAGCACCTCTCACCTAGATATGTTAAGAACAATCCGAGATTCAATAGTTGAATGCAAAGTGGAGGAGAAAGTAGTGAGTAAGGCAGTCTGGGCTTCTACTCACCCTGTAAGCCAGGAGGAGGAGAGATTTCCATTGTTGAGTACAAAGAACCAGGCTTTAGTTTCAGACAGACTTGTTTCTATAATACTCTGTCACTTTCTAGTTGTTGAGTCCTGGTGAAGTGGCACCACCTCCCTGAATCTCAGTTTCCTCAACTGTATCTACACAAATTTGATTTTTATTTTGTTATTTATAATCACAACATCCTTCGGAGGAGGGTGCATCTCTCCAAGTGACATTTTAGAACACATATTAAAATGGGGGGAAAATACCCGACAAAGTTGTATGAGAATGAGAGATAATAGATAATAATGAAAGTAAATAGAGCACCTGAAACTAGGCCTGGCACATGTGCTGATTCTATAAGGGATGACTATTGTTAAGTTGAATATTTCTGAAATATAATTGGTGGAGGCTTAGTCAGATATACTATTTTGCCTTTTTTTTTTTTGGTAGTTCTATTTGACATCACCCACCTATTACATTAAGAATCCTCCTTTCTTTAATCTCCATCTCCACCTGCCAACTATATCTAGAGAGGGTTATCAGTCTGTGACCTTTTGCTACTTTCAGAGTAACCATGGGGGCTCAGGGCCTCTCTTCTTGTAATCCCATTTCCCTTGTTTACCTCGGTGTTTCTTTGATGTGAACCTTCCTGCTGACTGTACCTGTAAGAGATTATCCATTGTGCTTTTGCCTCTTCTCTAAGCCCCCAGACATTTGGAGGTATCATTGCTTAATCTTTGTGTTTCACCATCAGTTAAGGTCAGAAGCCTTTGATCCATCCTGTTTACTAGACCCTACATTTTAACACATAAAACTGCTGACAGCTATATTTTTATTAAATTTATTTTCCTGGGTTTTAGTCATAGCACTAAAATTCAATACCAATATACCACTACATTAAAAAAAAACTATCATCAGTGTGTGTTTACAGTTACCATAGCAGTAAAATTTGTACTCAACAGCATTATTACAATTTTCTCCTATTTACAAGGTATATTTGATTCATGTTTTAAAACCAACAAAGGAAAAACGTAAATAGAATTATTGCTATCAACACTACTGCAATTTTTTCTACCCTTAACGCTCACCACCAGTGATAGATATAACAACGGATTGCCTGTAAACACATAAAAGCCCTTCTCAGAAAAAAATGGGCTTTTTGTATCCATCATGGTGAAATCTGGGTCCTTTGATAGGATGACTGATGACAGAGAAGATAAGAAAAGGTGATAAGGCCTACCTTTCTGCACTCTACACCAGCACCCTGTGGACACATTAGGATGAACACTGGCCTGACTCCTCTTAGTTTCCCAAGATCAAGTGACCCATACTACAATTTGCTACTGATAGATGGGGCAGCCCTGGGCTCTAGCAGGAGCAAGTAGATGATGAAATCTTGCCCACTCCTAATTATTTTTCCACCCTACAAAGTGATCCTCTGGGCAGGAAGTTTAATGGGATACTGTATAGCCCCAACAGTTTTCATGCCTGCTACATTTACTTGCTAGCCTCAGTTCCTGTGGCTCCTGAGCAGCTGGCTGTCTGAACCCCACCCCTTTCTCCTTACTGTACACCTACAGAAAAGGAGAGTTGGTGGAGGCTGTCCTGTAGGTGTACAGTAAGGAGGCTCAGCTCTGTGGAGGTAGATACTTTTGGGAGTTGGTTTCTGGGGGACCCAAGTTAGAATGGGGGTATCCTATCTGAAGCAATATGGGGAGCATCAAATAATAAGATAAAGTCAATACTGATGGAAAAATCTAAAAGGCCAGTAGCAACATGAGGGTTGTGAGTTTGTATCAGTGTGAGATGGGATTAGAGTGACAGCCAGTAAAAAATAAGTCAGTGGGTCCTGTTGGGTCTTTGCTCATAGCCTTGCAGGTAGTACATCCATGGTGTATGTATAGATTGGGATGGCTGCAGTCCCTGAGAACCTAAATGCTTTATTGCTTCAATTCTGTATATGTACTACGTAGCAAGTGTCTACTCGCCAAACTTAACAATAATATTCCTTCAAGAAGGAAACAAAGAAGGTCATTGTAAATTGAGTTCCTTTCATTGTTTTCTTCCAAGAGTGAAGCCTACAAAACAATATATTGGTTCTGAAATGTCCTGATCCTCCCCTTCTCCTCAACCTTGTTTTAGCTTCAACATCTTAAAGCAGTAACGTTTTGTGGGCTTGGCACAAGTGGCTAATGCCTGTAATCCCAGTGCTTTGGGAGGATATGGTGGGAGGATTGCTTGAGGCCAGGAATTCAAGACCAACCTGGGCAGCATAGCAAGACCCTATGTCTACCAAAATTTTTTTTAACTTAGCTAGGTGTGGTGGCGCATGCCTGTAGTCCCAGTTACTTGGGAAGCTGAGGTGAGAGGATCGTTTGAACTCAAGAGGTCGAGGCTACAGTGAGTTGTGATCATGCCACCACACTCCAGCCTGGGCGGCAGAGCAAGACCCATCTCAAAAGAAAAAAAAAAACAACTTATTTGTGGAATAGCCTTTTGTTTTGAGAGGATTTATTACATTGAAACTCTTAATGGCTTAACAATTTCTATTTCATATTCTTCTCAGAGCAAAAGTGGATCCAAAAGAGCTAAGTAGTCATAAAGTAAGGAAGAATGAAAACCCCATTTTCCTTCTATCTTGTTGGAGGCCCTTGAGAAATAGATTTTGGAAGATTTGCCACAGGGCTTCCATAGAATTGACTCCAGAAAAAGTTTTCATTAAGCCTGGCACACAAATACTGAAACCCAAATGAGAAAATGGATTAAAGTGATAAAAAATGTTCAAATGTTGTAGGCATAGATGTTTTTGTGTGGATGATGTGTGATGTATCCTTTTGTGTATAAAGGTAAATAATCGACAAATACAGACTGCCTGTCTAGATTCAGGAATAGTCAAAGACTTTAAGACAAACTCAGTGATGTTTGGCTCTGAGTCTCACACATTTTGGTTACTAAAACTACAACCTCTTCTCTCAACCTAGGCATCTCATTTGCCCTTATACCCCAAGAGGCTCTTTCTGTCATGAATCGTCGTTCTCTGTAGCTTTTGCTCTTGCCCTCATGCTTTGGTTTCATTTTCAGTGTTCTACTTTATCACTTTCAAAGTTGGAGAACAATTACCATACTGAAGTGATTTCAGATTTCCTGGCCAAATACAGATTATCTAGCATTCAAGAGACCACAGTTCTTAAACTCTTGCTCTCCACCCCCATCCCCAAGAGAATCTTCGATTTTGAGTAATGTAGGACAATTTCATCATGAATTGTTTGAAGGGACATTTTAGTGGCACATCTTCATGCTATTCTGGGAATACTATTTCCAACCTTTCTTCCCTGGAACCACAGTACAGGATGTTTTGACTTTTTGACTCCACAATCCGCCATTCCTTCCTCTTTCCAGAGGTCTTCTTGAATATTTTTTTCTGTGAATTGCTCTTTGATCTCTAAATCTCTGTCCATATTTCTGCCAGATGGCCCCTTACAAAAATAGGAGTAACTTTGGCTGTCCCTGCTATCCTCTAGTTTCTAATGTAGGTTTTTAATTCAGGCCCCTACAAAGACCTTGCTGTAGTCTCTCCCCATAACATTTTTATCATTCCTGTAAAGTTCTCACTTTTACCCAAGATCTCCCCCTTTTAAATGATGACTTTGAGAGCATTCCTTCAATAGTTATTAACTTCAGTAGCTACCCTGCATCCAGCTTCATGGTATAGAGTAACTACTCAAATATTTGCTGAATGAACCAATTAATGAAAAAAACGATGGAAGGAATGATTGAATCAGATTTCTAAAGTGCCAGACTGAATAGGGAGTAGAAGTCAACCAAGACAAAGTTTCACTTGGGGCTCATCCATCCCTATATTTCTGTTTTTGTTTGTTTGTATTTTAAACCATGGTAGAGGTAGCCCTGATAGGACTCCTAGTTTAGAGGTATGCTCTACCCTGCTCAAATGGCAGGAGCTGGATCAAAATGGACAGTGTTTTTCATACACTAATTTTTTTCCTGGTCCAATTCATTAGCAACTCCCTCAGTCTTGAATTTTGACTCACAGTCGTTCCCTGAATTCATGATAGCCACAGACTGTGGTTCCCATGATCTACTCCTGCTTTATAGTGCTGAGCCTAAGGGACCAACATCCTGGGCTAAAATATGGCAAAAGACAATATCGGCAAAGTCCATTTCACTGTATGAGTTGATCTCATACTGATTATTTTGCCATCTCTTCATAAAGGCCGTCAAGTCCAAGCTGAAGAGAAACAAAGGGATATTTATGGTCTCAGCCTACTTTTTTGAGGCCCAGGGAGATGCGGACCTCATGCTTTTCTGTTGTTTTGACCTCCCCTAGATACATCATAGCTTCCGAAACTCCAGGGGTAAATTCTGGTTTCAGATGCATCCAGCCTATAGAGAACAAACATTATCGTAAGAACAATATAACAGCGGGCTTGCCCCAGAATTACTTGCCCTGTATACTTGGCTCATGACTTCTCTATATCCATTTCCCCCTTTTTTCTTAACAGAATTCTTTATTCAGGACAGTCTACCTTGTGGCTTAGGGGTGACCATGTTTCAGGGTTCTGGCTAGTTAAACGTAAGTAGAAGTCTAATAGATAAGACTATAGGGAAAACTGTTTCTAAGAAGGTGGAGACTCACATATCATATGGATTTTGCCTTTGCTCTTCACCCCTTTTCCCTGCCTCGAACATGGATGCAGTTCCTGGAGCTATGATTACTCTCAAACCCATAGGAAAAAAAGCCAAATAGTAAGAAAGGCAGAAAAGGAAGACTGGAGTGAGGACTGACCTTGAGTAATTAAGCCAACTCTGAGCTGCCCACCTCCAAACTTGTTGTAAGAGGAGAAGGAGAAGCCCCTGCCAGGGTATACCTCTTTCATGCAAGTTTCTGCTCTTCTTTCACCACAAAGGCCCTTTCGAGACTTTCTATGGCTGTCTCTGCTACATTGGTTGTCCCTCTTTTCATTTCTCTTCTTCCTTAAGTAGTTTTGCTTTTAGTTGGAAGAGATTGGGAGGCAGACACTTTCATTTTGCAGGTATATGGAGCTTACGCTGAGTTTGGGTGAAACCCAGTCTCAACCTAATATGAGGGGTCTTCAGAAAGTTCATAATAATGCGTGTTATGAAAAAAACTGTGCAAGGATTTCAATTTCTTTTTGTGCCAAAATAAGCTCATATTAACAGTTACAACATGTCTGAACAGGATCTAGTTTGAGGTGCTAAGAAGTATAAGTCATCAGTTTGAAAAGAGCCCCTCTCAGAGCAACATGAATCCTGCTAAAAGTAAAGCAAGAACAAACATCAAATTTATGGTGAAGCTTGGGTGGAAGAATGGAGAAATCACTAATGCTTTACAAAAATTTATGGGGACAAGCCCCACCTCAAAAAAACTGGCAATTTGCAAATGGATCACTCATTTTAAGAAGGGAGAAGACAATGTTGAAGATGAAGCCCACAGTGGCAAACCATTCCATCAATTTGTGTGGAAAAAAATGTATTTGTTCTTGCCTTAATTGAAAAGGACCAATGATTAATACCAGAAACAATAGCCAACACCATAGACATCTCAAATGGTTCAGCTTACACAATTCTGACTGAAAAATTAAAGTTGAGCAAACTTTCTACTTGGCGGGTGCCAAAACCACTGCACCTATATCAGCTGCAAACAAGAGCAGAACTTTCAGTATAAATTTTAAAAAGTGGGTTCAGGATCCTAAAGCATTTCTCCAAACCAACTGTAACAGGAGATGAAACATGGCTTTACCATGTCTTGTGATCTTGAAAACAAAGCACAATCAAAGTAATGGTTACCAAGAGGTGGAAGTGGTCCAGTTGAAACAAAAGCAGATCGATCAAGAGCAAAGGTCATGGCAACAATTTTGTGGGATGCTCAAGGCATTTTGCTTTTGCTTGCTGACTTTCTGGAGGACCAAAGAACAATAATATCTGCTTATTATAAATGTGTTTTGAGAAAGTTAGCCAAAGCTTTAGCAAAAAAATGACCAGGAAAGATTCACTAGAGAGTCCTTCTCCACCATGACAATGCTCCTGTTCATACCTCTCATCAAACAAGGACAATTTTGGGGAAATTTCAGTGGGAAATCATTAGGCATCCACCTTACAGTCCTGATTTGGCTCCTTCTGAGTTCTTTTTGTTTCCTAATCTTAAAAAGTCTTTAAAGGGCACCCATTTTTCTTCATGTAATAATGTAAACAAGACCACATTGACATGATTAAATTCCCAGGATCTTCAGTTCTTTAGGGATGGACTAAATGACTCAGATCTTCCCTTACAAAACTGCTTGAACTTGATAAAGTTTATGTTAAGAAATACAATTAATAATTTTTTCTATCATTTACTTCTACTGTCCATGAACTTTGAAGAATGCCCTCATATACAGACTCCCATTATCTATGGCAAAAGTAAAAAAAAAATGGTGGTTCAAAGGGGGAAGATATAGCCTTCTCAGTGTTTTAAAAGATTTGAATCCATTGTCAGCATTTAAAAATAATAATATTTTTCATAAACTCTAGATTTTCAGCATCTCTAACAACACTGGGCCCTCATAAGCTCATGACAATAATTGACTAAAGTAGCAAATTCTCCATTTAGAAGGGAGCAGGCACGCTCCAGATTGCCACAGTTTTCAGCCTTCTTGCAAGCGATACACTTCATTTCTTTTTAATACCTGTCTTGCCCTATAGGTGTTTGAGTTTTCAATAACTTATTTATGGATTCTTTGAAGGATATTTAGTAATACTTTTTCTATTTCAAACCCCTAGGCAGAAACCTCTGCCTCCTCTAATAACTATCAAGGAAAATATGACCAGCCTGCAACTGCATCTCTCCGTACTCCTAAACATCTTAGCCAGTGTCCCCAAGAAATTCATCTGTTACAAATGCACTGGAAATGTATTTGTAACAGGATGTTACCTCGAGCATGGGACCCAAAGGCAATTAGATTCTTCTTTTCTACATCTGACACCTGCCATTCTTGAGACATAATTTTGGTGTCTTCCTCAAAAGCATCTTTCCCTACAAATGAGTAAGCACTACCTAATAATAATCTCAGTTTGGAAGGTTGGCAGGTATTAATAATTATAAGAATTATTAGTTCCAGTAGCTCTTCTCTAAATCTACTTCTTTAGAGCACTTGGAATTGGAGAACGTTTCATATCTATGCCATAACTGATTTAATTTCTGTTTCTTCTCTAGGATAAATCACAGTAATTTGTAGCTTCAATGTTTCTATTGCTGTAAATGGATACAAACTCTTTGGGAGGCAATCTGGGAAAACTTACTAAAATTTTAAATGTGGACATCCTTTGATTCAGCATTGCCTCAGCTAAGAAACTTTCCTTAAAAAAATACTTTCATAAGTATAATACACACACATGCACACACACACGTGTGTATGTATGTATGTATGAAGAATTTTTTTCTAGCCATACATTGGGAGCAATGAAAATGTCCAGTAATAGGGAACTCAGTAAGTAAATAATAGTAATCCAGTAATATGGCATCTAGAGGCTCTCAGCGACCCTATTGTTTCAGAACAACTTTTTAGTTAATTTCTGGTCTAAGAAGAGTAGTGGGGAAAGGATGATCTTTTTAAGGGCTGAGGAAAAAGTTGAAACTCAATCTTTACCTCTCACTACATGCAAATACTTACTTGAAATGGATGATGGACAAACACATAAAAGCTAAAAGAAATTTTTAGAGGAAAACTTTGGAATCTTTGTGACCTTGGGGTAGGCAAAAATGTCTTAGCTTATTCATTTGAGTTGCTTGTAGATGCTGAATATTAGCCCTCCATCGAATGAGTAGTTTGCAAATATTTTTTCCCATTCTGTAGGTGGTCAGTTTACTCTGTTGATTGTTTCCTTGCTGTGCACAAGCTTTTTAGGTTAACTAAGTCCCATTTGTCTATTTTTGTTTTTGTTGAGTTTGCTTTTGAGGACTTGATCATAAATTATTTGCCTAGGCCAATGTCCAGAGAGTGTTTTCTAGGATTTTTTTTATTATACTTTAAGTTCTAGGGTACATGTGCACAACGTGCAGGTTTGTTACATGTGTATACATGTGCCATGTTTGTGTGCTGCACCCATTAACTCGTCATTTACATTAGGTATATCTCCTAATGCTTTCCCTCCCCCTCCCCCCACCCCACAACAGGCCCCAGTGTGTGATGTTCCCCTTCCTGTGTCCAAGTGTTCTCATTGTTCAATTCCCACCTGTGAGTGAGAATATGCGGTATTTGGGTTTTTGTCCTTGCGATAGTTTACTGAGAATGATGGTTTCCAGCTTCATCCATGTCCCTGCAAACAACATGAACTCATCCTTTTTATGGCTGCATAATATTCCATGGTGTATATGTGCCACATTTTCTTAATCCAGTCTATCATTGATAGACATTTGGGTTGGTTCCAAGTCATTGCTATTGTGAATAGTGCCGCAATAAACATACATGTGCATGTGCCTTTATAGCAGCATGATTTATAATCCTTTGGGTATATACCCAGTAATGGGATGGCTGGGTCAAATGGTATTTCTAGTTCTAGATCTCTGAGGAATCGCCACACTGACTTCCACAATGGTTGAACTAGTTTACAGTCCCACCAACAGTGTAAAAGTGTTCCTATTTCTCCACATCCTCTCCAGCACCTGTTGTTTCCTGACTTTTTAATGATCGCCATTCTAACTGGTGTGAGATGGTATCTCATTGTGGTTTTGATTTGCATTTCTCTGATGGCCAGTGATAATGAGCATTTTTTCATGTGTCTGTTGGCTGCATAAATGTCTTCTTTTGAGAAGTGTCTGTTCATATCCTTCGCCCACTATAGTTTCGGGTCTCACATTTAGGTCTTTAATTCATCTTGAATTAGTTTTGTATATGGTAAGAGGTAGGGGTCCAGTTTCATTCTTCTGCATATGACTAGCCTATTTTCCTAGCACCATTTATTGAATAGGGTATCCTATTCCCAGTGTATATTTTGTTGACTTTGTCAAAGATTAGTTGGTTATAGGTATTCTGAGTTGTTTATTCTGTCCCATTGAAGTATGTGTCTATTTTGATATCAATATCATGCTACAGCCTTGTAGTATAATTTGAAGTGAGGATATGTGATGCCTCCAGATTTTTTTCTTTTTTGCTTAACATTGCTTTGGCTATTTGGGCTGTTTTTCGTTCCATAGGAATTTTGGAATTGCTTTTTCTAATTCCATGAGAAATGACATCAGTAATTTGATAAGGATTGCACTAAATCTGCAGATTGCTTTGGGCAGAATGGCCATTTTAACAATATTAATTATTTCCATCCATAAGCATGGGCTGTTTTTCCACTTGTATCATCTACGATTTCTTTCATCAGTTTTATAGCTCTGCTTAGAGAGATATTTCACCTTCTTGGTTAAATATATTCCTAGGTATTTTATGTTTTTTATGTATTTTATGATTTGGTCCTTGGCTGGATCATTATTGGTGTACAGAAATGTTACTGATCTCTGTAGTTAATTTTGTATCCTGAAACTTTACTGAATTCATTTACCAAAATGAAGAGTTTTTTGGTGGAGTCTCTAGTGTTTTCAAGATATCAGATCCTATCATTGGTGAACAAGGATAATTTGACTTCATCTTTTCCAGTTTAGATGTCTTTTTTTTTTCCTCTTGTTGATTGCTCTGGCAAGGACTTCTAGTACTATGTTGAATAACAGTGGTGAAAATGAGCATCGTTATCTTGCTCCAGTTCTTAGAGGGAATGCTTTCAACTGTTTCTGGTTAAGTATGATGTTGGCTTTGGGTTTGTCAAATATTGCCTATGTTATTTTGAGGTATGTTTCTTTTATACCAGTTTGTTGAGGATTTTTATCACAAAGTGATGCTGAATTTTATTGAATGCTTTTTCTGCTCTATTAAGATGATTATATGGTTTTTGTCTTTAAGTCTTTTTGTGTGATTATCACATTTATTGATTTGCATATGCTGCACTATCCTTGCATCTCTGGGAGAAATCCCATCTGATCAAAACAAATAGCCCCATTAAAAAGGGGACAAAGGATATGAACAGATATTTTTCAAAAGAAGACATTCAAGTGGCCAATGAACATATGAAAAAAATGCTCAACATCACTAATCATCAGAGAAATGCAAATTAAAATCACAATGAGAAATCTGATGGCAGTCAGAATGTCTATTATTAAAAAGTCAAAAAACGACAGATGTTTGTGAGGATGTGGATAAGGAGGAATGCTTATACACTGTTGGTGGGAATGTAAATTAGTGCAACCTTTATGGAAAAGAGTATAGAAATTTCTCAAAGAACTAAAAACAGAGTCATCATTCAATTCAGCAATCCCACTACTGGGTACCTATCCAAAGGGAAAGAAATCATTATATCACAAAGATACCTGCACTAGTATGTTTTTCACAGCACTATTCACAATAGCAAAGACATTGAATCAACCTAAGTCCATCAATGGATGATTAGATAAATATTAGTTAAATATTATGTACACACACACACACACACACACACACACACACTATGGAATACTACTCAGCCATAAAAAGAATGAAGTCATGTCTTTTGCAGCAACATGGATGAAACTGGTGGCCATTATCCTAACTGAAATAATTCAGAAAGTCAAATACTGCATGTCCTCACTTATAAGTGGGAGCTAAACAATGGGTACACATGGACATGCAGAGTGGAATAATAGAACACTGGAGCCTACAAGAGGTGGGAGGATGGGACCGGGGTGAGAGTTGAAAAATTACCTATTGGACACAGTGTTCATTATTCAGGTGATGGGCACACTGAAATCCAGACTTCACCACTACATAATACATGGATGTAAAAAATCTGTACTTGTACCCTCTAAATATATATAAAACTTAAAAAACTTAGAATTCAATTAAAAAATGTAACTGGCTCTACATACACACACACACACACACACACAGCATGTGTGTATATATATGTACATAGTTTATTATAAATTTTACTGATATAAAAGATACACAATTTACCAAAAATAAATAATATACAGTATTCTTTATCATAAGTTCCATATAGCCAATTGAATTGTACAGAATGCTTTGATTTTTGCTGAACTGTTGTATCCATATGCAACCTCTAATTGCAATTCAGCCATTATTTGACAAATGAAGTTGAATTACAATTTGGTAACTCTTTCTTCAATATATGTATTGTGATTGAATCTGAATCACAATACACTCTTGTAAAAAAATTATTAGGACACAAAAAATGTGAACCATGTAAAAACGTACAATGAATTGCCTCAAAACTAAACTTTTTGCTCTTTAAAAATACACTGTTAAAAATGTCAAGGAAAGTTAAAGATGAAAATATTCACACTGCATATATCTAATGAAGGAATTATATCCAGAATATATAAAGACTTAAAATTTGATTACAAAAAGATAAACAATCTACTTAAAATGGATAAAAATATTCAAACATTTTGCAAAAAAGTTGTATAAATGGTCAATAAGCAAATGAAAGATATTCAAAATCACTGGGCATCAAGGAAATGCAAATTAAAACAGCAGAGTCATAGCACTACACACTCATTAAGATAGGTAAAACTGAAAAATACTGACAGTACTTGGTGTTGGTGAAGATGTGGAGCAACCAGAATGCAAATACATTGCTTGTCACATTGGAGAAGGGTACAACAACCACTTTGAAAATAGTCACTAAGACCAGGAGCAGTGGCTCATGCCTGTAGTCCCAGAACTTTGGGAGGCCAAGGAGGGCAGATCGCATGGGTCAGGAGTTTGAGACCAGCCTGGCCAACATGGCAAAACCCCTTCTCTACTAAAAATACAAAAATTAGCCAGGCATGGTGGTGCACGCCTGTAATCCCAGCTACTTGGGAGGCTGAGGCAGGAGAATCACATGAATCTGGGATGCAGAGGTTGCAGTGCACCACTGCACTCCAGCCTGGGTGACAAAGCAAGACTCTGTCTCAAAGAAGAGAAAAGAAAAGAATAGAAAAGAAAAGAAAAGAATCGCTATTAAGTGATTTACTCAAGAGAAAGGAAAGCATATGTCCATTAAAAATTTGAACTTAAACAATTATAGCAGTTGTATTGAACTATCAGCAAACTAAGTGTCCATCAAAGGGTGAGTAAATAAAACAAGTTATAGTATATACATACAATGGAGTATTGTTTAGCACTAAAAAAGAAATTAACTTACAACACACATAGTGACATGGGTGAATCTTTGGAAGTTTATGGTGATCAAGATAGCCAGACACAAAATTATACATATTTTATGAATCCATTTATATGTAGCTCCAGGAAATGCAAATTTAATCTATAGTGATAGCAATTATCTAGAGCTGGTATGGGTAGAAGGGAAGGGTACTAACTGGGAAGGGGAATGAAAGAGTTTTCTGTTGTGTTGGAAATTATCTATTTGTTGGTTATGGTACTCATTACATAACTGTTACATGTTAAGTTTTTCAGAAGAAGATGCTGAATTGGGGGCATAAGTTGTTTATTAGGGATCAAAACCTGTGAAGGAAGAGAGAGAAAGCCATATTAGGGAGTGGAAGTTGTTGAACCATGACACAGGAACAGTAAAACCTCTGTCAATCTGAAGTATTGCCAATAAGAGTGTCCCACATCAGGCAGAAATACCTGAGCCTTTATATTCTGGCTTTGCTAGGTCACTGGGTATGGCCTGCCTTAGGAAGTTTGTGACCTGGAACATGTTGCTTCTCTGTATTTGAGAAAGAACCTGAAGAAGCTGACAGTGGATGTAATCTGCTGACTGCATTCCCCACAGTTGGTGGTGGGGATTGATGTGTTGTTGGGGGGATGTGCACATGGCTGTGTTTTCAGCAATGTGTGTATATATTTATCAAAAATAATTAAACTCTATGCTTAATATGTGTGCATTTTTTTGTTTCTTATGTTTTGTTTTCTTTTGTTTTTTTGAGACGGAGTCTCACTCTGTTGCCCAGGCTGGAATGCAGTGGCACGATCTTGGCTCACTGCAACCTCCGCCACCTGGGCTCAAGCGATTCTCCTGCCTCAGCCTCCAGAGTAGCTGGGATTAGAGACATCCACCATCATGCCCGGCTAAATTTTGTATTCTTAGTAGAGATGGGGTTTCACCATGTTGGCCAGGCTGGTCTCAAACTCCTGACCTCAGCTGATCTATTGTTTCTAAATTATATTTTTTAAAGCTGATTTTGCAAAAGAATGTTAAACAGATTAGATAGTAAGCATGTATAACAGTCTCGGTACACATTTTATGTACAAAATCTTAATTATGTCTAATCTAGCAGCTTAAAAAAATTGACAAAAATAAAATATTGGACCAAAATGGCATGGAAGTTGTCATTGTTGTTGGCAAAAATGGAAATATGGTTGATAAGAATTAAAATGTATTAAGATCCGTGTACTGTTTGGGAGGGAGATTAAGGTACTGTTTTTAACTTTAGGTTGTGTTGTGAAACAACATTTTAATGATAACCACCTAAAAATATTATTTGGTGTAAAAATTCCAAACTGTTACAGGAAAAAAGGATGGAATGTGAAAAAAGCAATAATTGTACTATAATTTAATCAGGGGAGAGAGACAATGAGAGAGAAGTATTAAAAATTTCAAATAGAAATAAAGCAGTGAGATGATAGAGACAATTATAAACATATAACAAATCTGATAAAGTAAACCCTTCCCAGAAGAATTGAAATAATAAGCTGTCAAAAGATATACTAGGAAAAAAATATGTATCAGACAAAATAGTAGACAAAACGGAAGCTATGATCGCAATATTACTAGGAAAATTTTACAATGAATTATTAGAGATAAACAGGGTCACCACAGAATAAAAGGCTAAAATTGCTAGAAATATGTAGCAATTCTAAACTTATTTGCATATATACATAGCCTCAAAAAGGCAGTAATAGAAAAAGAGAAACAAAATGTCATAAGTCGTATAGAAAACAAGTAGCAAAATGGCAGACACAAATCCTACCTTATTAGTAATTATATTAAGTGCAAAAAGACTACTCCAAACAACATATAGAAATTCACAGATTGGATAAATAAAACATGATCTGACAATATGCTATCTACAAGAAATACTTTAAATTCAAAGACACAAATATGTCAAAAGTAGAAGCGTAGATTGATGACTTAAATATAAGAGCTAAAATTATAAAACTCATTGATGAAAACACAGAAGTAAATCATTGTGACCTGGGTTAGGCAATAGTTTCTTAGATGCAGCACCAAAATCACAATGTCAAAAGAAAGAAATAGTTAAATTGGACTTCATCAAAATTAAAAACTTATTGCTTCAAATAATACCATCAATAAAATAAAGGCAAACACAGAATGAGAGAAAATATTTACAAATCATATATCTGATAAGACGTGTGTTCAGAATATGTAAACATTTCTTATAACTAAACATTAAAAGGAAATAAATCAGCTTAAAAATGGACCAAGGAACTGAACAGACATTTCTTCAAAGAAAATATTCAAACAACCAATAAGTACATGAAAGGATTCTCAACATCTCTAATAATTAGAGAAATACAAGTCAAAACCACAATGAGAGCCAACCTAATACCCAATAGATGGCAATGTTAATAATAATAACAAAAGACAATAACAAGTGTTAGCAAGGATGTGGAGAAATTGGAATCCTCTTAAATTGCTGGGGAGAATGTAAAATGATGCAGCTGCTTTGGAAAACACTCTGGAAACTCCTCAAATGGCTAAATGTAGAGTTAGCGTATGATCCAGCAATCTCACTTCTAATTATATACACAAGAGAAATGAAATCATCTGCTCACACAAATATTTTTACACAAATGTTTCATAGCAGCATTATTCATAATAGCCATAAAATGGAAACAACCAAAATATCCATGAATTGATGAGTTGATAAACATAATGTTGTATATCCACCCAATGGAATATTATATAGGCATCAAAAGGAATGGAGAACTGAACTGATATATGCTGCAACGTGGATAAACTTGAAAAAAAATTATAACAAGTTAAAGAAGCCAGTCATGAAAGACTACATATTGTATCATGCCATTTATACGTGATGTTGAGAATAACCAAATTCATACAGAATGAAACTAAATTAGCATTTGCTAGGGACTGGGAAATGGATCCAATGGGCAATGACTGCTAATGGGCACAGAGTTGCTTTTTGGAATAACAAGAATGTTCTAAAATTAGGTAGTGGCAATAGTTGCACAACTCAGTAAATATTCTATAAACCATTGAATGAATAGAGGGAATTATATATTTTCTGATTTATATCTCAAAAGGAGTTATGTTAAAAAGGATTTGAATAAGCTTTCCATAATTTTTTTTAATTAAGCACCCTTTTGTGACACAGAATTTCAGCAATCTAGGAATAGAAGGGAACTTCCAAAAGTTATTTGAGGTCCCTAGCAAAAATCTACAGCAAACATTTCTTTTTTTATGGGAGAGAAAGTTAGAAAAATTCAGATTAAAATAAGAAACAAGGTAAGGCTGACTATTATCACCACCCCTGGTCACCTTTGTATTCCAGTTTCTAGCCCATGCAGTAAGATAAGAAATTATAATTAAAGACAGATGAATGAAGAAAATGGAAACAAAAGCACTCTTGTTAGCAATTGATATAATTTTCTACACAGAAAACCTAAAGGAATGCACAAATTATTACATATATAAATAGTGTTTGCAATATGGCTAACTATATGAGCAATGTACATAACCTAATTTCATTTGTATCTACCAGCAATAAACATTTTGAAAATATAAGTTGAACAAAATATACCACTTACCATATCAAGAATATCAAGTACCTAGGCGTAAATATATCAAAAATGTGCAAAACACCTATGGAGAAAATTGTAAATGTTTCTCTGAAGACATTAAAGAAATAATGGAGAATTAATGGAGAGATATTTTCTCTTCATGTATATGAAGGCTTAACATTTTACATATGTCAATTATCTCCAAAAATGTCTATAGATTCTATGCCATTCTGATAAAAACTCCCAAAACCATATTCTAATAAGCCAATTCAAAATTTATATGTAAGAGCAATAGGCCAAAAACAGACAAGACACTTGTGAAAAAAAAGGTCAAAGGAATCTGCCCTACTTGCTTCGAAATTTATTTTAAATCTAGACCAATTAAGCCAGTGTCTTTTATTAAATGAAGGGACAAATAAAATAACCAATGTAAAGTAATAGAGAACCCAGAAACAGAAATGTGCATATAGAATCTTAGTATGTAACAGAAGCATTGAAATCTCTGTGTAAGGAAGGTTTAGTTGTTCAATAAATGGAACTGGAACAATTGGTTATGTATATGGAAAGTGAAATAAAACCATCGTTTCACACCCTACAGCTAAATAAAACCAAATGGATTAAGGACTAAAGTGTGAAGCTACCCAAATTGAATCAAGAACACAATCTCATTTATAATAGCCACCCCCCCCCCCAAAAAAAAAAAACCTAGGAATACATCTAACCAAGAGGTGAAAGATCTCTACAAGGAGAACCACAAAACACTGATGAAAAAAATCATAGAGGACAAAAACAAATGGAAAAACATTCCATGCTCATGGACTGGAAGAATCAATATAGTTAAAATGGCCATACTGCCCAAAGTGATATACAGACTGAACGCTATTCCTATCAGACTACAAATTTTTCCCAGAAATAGAAAAAACTATTCTAACATTTATAGGGAACCAAAAAAGTGCCCAAACAGCCAAAGCAATCCTAAGCAAAAAGAACAAAGCCAAAGGCATCACACTACCTGACTTCAAACTATGTTACAAGGCTACAATAACCAGAACAACATGGTACTGGTACAAAAATAGACACAGTAGACCAATGGAACAAGATGGCGAACCCAGAAATAATGCTGAACACCTACAACCATCTGATTTTCAAAGGTCAACAAACACAAACAATCAGGAAAGACTCTGTTCAATACATGGTGCTGGGATAACTGGCTAGCCATATGCAGAAGAACGTAACTAGGCCGCTAACTTTCACCATATACAAAAATTAACTCAGATGGATTAAAAGCTTAAATGGAAGACCTAGAACTAGAAAAATTCTAGAAGAAAACATAAGAAACACCGTTCTGTCCATTGGCATTGGCAAAGAATTTGTGACTAAGTCCTCAAAAACAATTGCAACAAAACCAAATATTGATAAGTGGGACCTAATTAAACTGAAGAGTTTCCGCACAGCAAAAGAAACTATTAACAGAGTAAACAGACAACCTACAGAATGGGAGAAAATATTCACAAACTATACACCTGACAAAGGTCTAATATGCAGAATCTATAAGGAATTTAAACAAATCGGCAGGCAAAAAACAACTCCATTAAAAAGAAGGCAAAGGACATGAAAACTCAAAGAAAGGTATATGTGCAGGTAACATACATATGAAAAAAAATGCTCAACATCACTAATCATTAGAGAACTGCAAATCAAAACCATAATGGGATACTATCTGTCACTAGTCAGAATGACTATAATTAATAAGTCAAGAAACAAAAGATATTGGTGAAGTTGTGGAGAAAACGGAACACTTATACACTGTTGGTGGAAATATAAATTAGTTCAGCCACTGTGGAAAGCCGTTTGGAGATTTCTCAAAGAACTTAAAACAGAACTACCATCCAACCCAACAATCCCATTACTGGATACATAACAAAGGAAAACAAATTCTTCTACCCAAAAGACTTACACATTTGTATGTTCATCACAGCACTATTCACAATAGCAAAGACACAGAATCAACCTAGATGCCCATCAATGGTGGACTGGATAAAGAAAATGTGGTATCTATACACCATGGGATACTATACAGCCATATAAAAGAATGAAATCATGTCCTTTGCAGTAACATGGATGCAGCTGGAGGTGATTTTCCTAACAAATTAATGCAGGAGCAGAAAACCAAATACAGCATTTTCTGACTTATAAGTGGGAGCTTAAACATTGAGTACACAAGGATATAAAGATGGCAACAACAGACACTGAAGACTACTAGAGGGAGAAAGGAAGGATGGGATGACCGTTGAAAAACTAGTTGGTACTGTGCTTACTATCTGGCTGAAGGGATTATTCATACCCCAAACCTGAGCATCACACAATTTATTCATGTAACAAACTTGCACGTGTACCACCAACCTTAAAGTAAAAGTTGAAATTTTTAAAAAGGATAAAATTAAATGGTCTTTATTTGCAAGTCATATTATTTCTTACACAGAAAACAAAAAAGAATCTATGTAAAATTATTACAAATTATAATATGGTTTATCAATATGGCTCACAATATGATCCACAGAAAAATGTAATTGCATTTATATATTCTAGCAACACACAAAAAGCATAGCTTTTTGTTAAAAGATAACATTTCTTATAGCTAGAAAACTATTAAGGTACTTGAGAATGAATATAATAAAACATGTGCAAGACATCCGTGGAGAAATTTATGAACCTTCATTAAAGACATTGAAGAAGGCCTAAATAAATGAAAAGATATTACATGTCTGTGAATTTCATATTCATCTTCTAACACTTTTAGAAGGAGCTATAAGAGAATGTCTTTGTGACCTTGGGCTAGCTTAGACTCAAGACAAAAAAAGCATAAATCATAAAAAACAAAGTTTGATAAATTTGACTACATTTAAAATTAAGAACTGTGGTTTATAAAAATGTAGCAAAAAGAAAGTGACAATGCAAACCATAAACAGAGAAAGGATATTTGAAATACATAGAGCAGACAAAGTTTTAGTGTCTTAAATATCATATGTATTTCTACAAATCAATGTGAAAATCAAAATGAGCTAGTGGGAAGGAGAGAGAGAAGAAAGACAAAACAGGCATTTCATGCAGAAACATGAATGCCAATTTAAAAATACAAAAATTTTCTCAATCTCATTAATAATCCAGAAGATGAAAATTGAGAACACAATGAGGTACCACTTTACACTCATTTGATTGACAGTGATTACATTGTCTGACAATACTAAGTATTGGAGAGAATGTGGATCAATAGGAATTCTTGTACAGTAATGTTGATCATATCAATCAGCACAGCACAATTTCTTTGAAGATGAATTTGGCTTTATCGTTAGAGTGAAGATTCGCATAATCTACCCAGAAATTCTATTCCTAGGTTTATACCCTAGAGCAGCAAATTCCAATAGGAATGTGATATGATCCCTAAATGCAGGCCTAATATGTAATTTTGAACATTCTTGAAGTAATATAAAGTACAAAGAAAAAAGGTGATATTCATTTTTATATTTAATTTAACCAATATATCCAGTACATTATGATTTCAACATGTAATCAATATCAAAATTATCCATGAGATATTTTACATTACCTTTTCATGGTAAGTCTTTAAAATCCAGTGTGTATTTTACATTTATAGCACATCTCAGTTCTTACCTGCCCATTTCAAATGCTCAATAGTGACATGTAGCTACTACCTACCATATTGGACAGTGAGCCCCAGAAAAATTCTTGTTCATGTGCATCAAGAAACATGTGCAAAATTGTTTATGGTAGCACTGATTGTAGTAACCAAAATAAATAATCTATATGTCCATCAATAGTGGTATAAATAATAAATGCAATAGGATACTATGCAGCAGTAAAAACACATGGACTAAGGTTATACAATAACATGGATAAATATTAGAAATCATGAGTGAAAATACAATTCTAAGAATATATGTAGAATGATAGCATTTTAATAAAGTTCAATATAAGCAATTCCAGGCAATATAATCTTTAGGGAAACAAACATATGTGACAAAACTATTTTTTGAAAGGAAGGCAGGTTTAAAAAACAAGGATGGCTGCCTTATTTTGAATCTCTCCCATACCCACCTTTCAAAAACTCTTAAAATCACCAAGAAATATATATATAAGCATACATGATGCATGCATTCAGCATTTCTAAGAAACAGCAAACACTCCAACCTTAAAGTGACCCTCAAGGATAAAAAGAGAACTAATTCCAACACACCTCTTGCTGTCCACTTGCTGTTGCAAGCTTGTGGATGCAGAAAATGGGACTGGGGAGGTTTAAGAGGCACCTTCAAAAAGTGTTGATGTGATCAGAGGACTTAGATGAGGCACAAATAAAAGTCACCCCTAGAATGTGAGCATTCAACATTGACAAAATATTGAACACAGGTTGGGATTTGGCAGTTCAAAGCACCGATTGCAAGAAAAGGGCTTGAATGTGTGTGGGACCAGAAGGGGCAGCCTCACATGCTCCTGTGGGAGAACTAGATATATAGAGAAGTGTCAGTACCCTTTAGAGATGAGGCTGTGTAGCGAAAGATGGAAATAAGAAGAAAATAAGGGAAAAAAGACTCACTCCCTTGCACCAACACCACCATTGATAAAAGAAACTTCATAGTAGAGGGAAGAACTGACAGAAGAGCATTCTTTAACTAGGAATCCTGTCCATAAATTTAATAGAAATAGAAAAAAGACTGACCATGTCCATAAAAAACTACTGTAAGAAACAAGAATATATTAATCCAAGGATTTCTGATGGTAAAAATTATTCCCCAAAAAACATGAAGTGAAATAAAATTGAAAATACTTTGAAGTAAATTATATGTCTATGTTTCTTTCTCTTCAAAAAAGCTTTCAGAGATATGAAAAAACGACTTCATTGAGAAATACAAAACCAAAGAACATAAATGGACCAAAAAAACCTAGCAAGAAATGAAATGAGTTCAGCTCAGGAAAAATGATGAAAAAATAATAATCATACAATAATAAAGACTAAATTACAGAGTCCTTAATGAAATATCAGTCCAAATGAAAATGGAATAAAAGTCCCATAAGAACATATAACAAAGAAATATTAAGTAGAACAGGAAGTAGTAGAATGGGACAGGTAACTGGCACTTACTCTGATGTGTGAAAGTTGGGAAGGAGTTAGACAAAAGAGTAGCAGGTATCATTAAGGATCATCACAAGCCCTATTGTAGGATGGAGCACAACTTTGTGAATAAACTCTGATAATAAGATGAGGAATAGTAAGACATGAGCCTGGAGAGTATGGTAAAAGCCAAACCATAAAAGTTTGGAAACCACATTATAGACTTTAGTCTTTATGTTAGGAGCAATGTAAAGTCACTGAAGTATTTTTCTTTTTTAAAGAAATGGGCAATACGATCAGATTTATTTTTGAAAAAAAGACTGGCTGCAGTTCAGAGCCTGTATTACAGGGGAATCAGAGAAGATTCAGGGCAACAGATAGGGGGATTTGTCTAGTACTTTAAGTAAGATCAGTCTAGGGTGATAGCAGAAGACATGAAGACAATTCGATAGATTTTAGTGATATTTAAATAGTGAAATTAACTGAAATTTGTAATATATTCAATATAGGGGAGTTGAAAGACAAGGAAGAGTCAAGGATGATACTTAAGATTTTTGGCTTGAGGAATTGAGTAGATGGGGTACCATTCAATAACATTGGACACTGAAAGAGGTTTAGATGTGTGGAGATGAGAAGTTAAAGGGTCTTCAAGATATCAAATTGGGGCAGGCACAGTGGCTCATGCCTGTAATCCCAGCACTTTGGGAAGCTGAGGTGGGAGGATTGCTTGAGGCTAGGAGTTCAAGCCCTGGCTGGGCAATATAGCGAGACCTCATCTCTTACTACTACTACTACTACTACTACTAATAATAATAAGGAAGATATCAAATTTGATATATCAAGCAGATCTTACAGGTGACGTGTAGGCTAGAGATTTCATTGGGAAGTCATTGACATTTAGATGTAATGGAAGCTATGAATGTGAATTAGGTCACCTAGGGAGTGAGTATGGGAAGTATAGGAGGAGTTATACTAGGGCAGAACCTTGAAGAACTCCAAGATTGAAGCCCAGAAAGAAGAGAATGGATCTGCAAAAACTTTGAAGCATGGACCAGAGAGATAGAAGGAAAAACAGTAGAATGTGGTTTTACAAAAGTCAAGGGAGAAGTTTTCTAGATGGAGGAAAGATTAACAGGGTCAAGTGCTGCTGAGAGGTCAAATAGGATAAGGATCATAAAGTGTCCCCTTCAGCTGGTAACAAGGAGGTCCCCTTGAGTTGGTAACAAGGAGGTCATTGATGACTTTCATAAAGCTATTTTGTTGGAGGAGTAGAGGACAGATTGGAGTTGGTTGAGGAATAACAAAACGGATAGAAAAAAGACAAATTTTTAAAGAAGTATATCTATAAATGGGAGAAGAGAGACAAGAGGATAACTGGAAAGGGTGGTGGGGTCTAGGGAAGGGTTTTTAAATAAAGAAGGGACTTAATGAGGCACAAGTATTGTTGAGAAAGTTCACGGTGAAAGAAAGAGGTTGATGGTACCAGAGATGGAATGGATGGTTGATAGTATAAGGTTCCCTAGAAGGCAGGAAGGTGGAGAATGTAAAGGTAGAAATAGTGATTGCCTCACATGGGAGCAGTGACATAATCTCTACTGTTGTAAAAAGAGGGGAGAATTACAGATTAAAAAGTAGGCTTCAAAATAGTATGTATGGTACTATCCTGTGATTACTTAAGGAACAAAAGGAGCATGCATAAGTACAAGGCAAAAAATATGGAGAAATATATGTCAGTATGATAACAGTTTGGTGGGCTGAAGTTGGATCAGATGAAAATAGTGATGACTTGGACATTCTATATTGTGAATCATTTTATTTAATGTTTATTACATGCTTTTATTTTTACATGCATATTTGGTATATGCCTTTATTATAAGAAGATGGTGCTCTTAGCACTTTCATGCATTACCACATTTCATTCTTATAAATAGCATATGAAGTCAGTATTACTGTTTTGCCCTATTTACAAATGAGAAAAGTAAGGGTGAGAAAAGTGAAGTATCTTACCCGCAATTACAAAATTAAAATGTCTTTCAAGCCCAGATTTATCTGATTTCCGAGACATGCTTTTCACCAAAATGCTAGACTGCATTCCTGCAAATTTTGAATTTTTTACAGTGAACGTGTATTATTTTGCAAGCAGAAAAACATATAAGGGTCAAAGTCTATAGTAAACATGATACCTCTTTGATTGCCCAATAGCACCTTGTTTTAGGAACTATCCCTCTGTCATTACCTTATATAGGTTTTTTTTTTTTTTCTCTAACAAATGATACATTTCTCTCATGGACATAGGGATGGGCATCTTACCCGGACTAGACTGATCTTTGTTCTGCATCCCCCGTAGTCACAGTGATTTGTACAGAGAATAGCTCATGAACCAAGCAGAGCCAATCAGAGTTCTTTCCTGAGATTTTCTATAAGTATTCTGGGGGAAAAAATATCCATCTACCTTTTGAATTTTTAGTTACACAAATATAGACTGGGAACTACCAGCAACCATCTTTCCTGCCAATGTGGAGAACCTAAGAAATAAACAGCACATAGAGATGAACAGAGCTAAGAAATGAAAAGAGAACTCAGATGACATTGTTGAGCCCCTGGGTCCAACTCTGCCAGATCTGCCCTTGGACTTTCCAGTTGTGTGGGCCAATGTATCCCTTTGCCGCCAAAGCTATTTCAACATGGGTTGTTGTTGCCTGCATCTGAAAGAGTCCTGGCTAAAGCAAAATTGGAAACAAAACTGGTGTCTAGAAAGTGGCAGACCTAGGCCGGGTGCAGTGGCTCACGCCTGTAATCCCAACACTTTGGAAGGCCAAGGCGGGCGGATCACCTGAGGCCAGGAGTTTGAGACCAGCCTGGCCAACATGGTGAAACCCTCTCCCTACTAGAAATACAGAAGTTAGCTGGGCGTGGTGGTGCATGTCTGTAGTCCCAGTTACTTGGGAGGCTGGGGCAGGAGAATTGCTTGAACCTGGGAGGTGGAGGTTGCAGTGAGCCAAGATTACGCCACTGCACTAGAGCCTGGGCGACAGAGCAAGACTCCATTTCAAAAAGAAAAAAAAAGTGGCAGACCTAAATACAAAATTTGCTTCACTGAAATCGGCTACAGGGCAAGAGGATCCCCTCATCTCCAACCAGGAAGCTGGCACTCTTTATTATAAACTTGCATACCATCTGGTTAAACTGTTTCTACTGAAACTTGTACCTATTGGTTAGATTAATATTATGTACCTTTTGGTCTGGAGCTAGAAAATGTTCAAGATTATGATGTGATTGCTACTTTTTGTAGCCTCTAGTTAGTATCTGCATGGATACAAACTTTGGTCAAAGCTGGCCCATGTGTAAGCAGAAAGGAAAGGGCACAAAACTTTCTTAAACAAGGCTATATCTTACTGCACTTAAGAATTTAAGATGGCTGAGAGTTACTGTAAATATTCAATGTCTATTTCTCCTGTTAAAGTTAGAGAAAGTAGGAAACTGGTAAATCAGACTGGGACCAGGGGAGGTGCGAATTGGGGGATGTGATTCCTTAGCTCCATCCCAAACACTTCTTACTGACCTATATTCCTTTCCTTAATAAATTTAATAATTATTAGCTTATTAAATTCTTTATTCGCTATTACAAAGGGCTGTCCATTAGAATACAGGCCAGGAACAAGGAGTAAATTACCCCTGTATCATTACCCAAGCTCATTTGTCACAGATGGAGACTCTTCAAAAGAGACAGAAATTCTTAAATGAGGGTCTAAATTAAAGAACCATGACTGAGCAGTCTCTGGCCAGTTGATACAAATTACACATTCTCCAGCAGCTGTCTAAATAGATACATACACATTTACATGCATACATAAATGCTATGTTATTAGGTACATACATAGAACTATATCTTCTTGCTGAATTGAGCCTTTTAGAATTATGAAATATTTCCTGTATCTTTCCTTAAAGTATAGTTTGTCTAATATTAATACAGTCACACAAGCTTTCTTTTGGTTAGTGTATACATGGTGTATCTTTTTCTGTATTTTTACTTTCAACCTATTTCTGTTTTAACATTTAAAGTGTGTTTCTTGCTCCTTGTAGACATAATTGGGGTCTTTTTTAAAATCGAGTCTGTCAATTCAGTTATTTTCATTGTTTCATTATTTTTGGTGTTTAGTCTATTTATATTTAATGCAATTATCAGTATAGTTTGTCTTAAGTCTACAATTTTGCTATTTATTTTCTATTTGTCCCATCTATTCTTCATTTCTTTATTTCTCTTTTTCTACTTTCTTTGTTTTAATAAGGCATTTATTATTCCATTTATCTCCTCTATTAGTCTTTATGTTATACTTTTTTATTGTTCTTTTAGAAGTCATCCTAAAAATTTCAAAATACATGTGTAGCTTAATGAAGTTCACCTTAAAGTAATACTTTTTCTCCATTCGGAACCATGCAAGAACCTTACAGGAATTTAACCCTAGTCACCCTTCACACCCTTTCAGTTATCACAAGATATATTTTACATTTAACCCCACAAAACTTTATTATTGCTTTTGTTTTAAATAGTCAATAATTTTTGATAATGACCAAATTATTTAGCCTTTCCTGTGCTATTCATTCTTTCTTGAAGTTCCAAGGAGTAATTTTCTTTCAGCTTTCAAGAACTTCCTTTAGTATTTTTTTCTAATACTAGCAAAACTTTATTTCTGCTTTTGTCTGAGTTTTTTTCAGTGATTTTTGAAATGTTGGGTGTAGAATTCTAGGTTGGACATGTTTTTGTTTTTCTTTTGCTCTTTTTGGCACTTTAAAGATGTCATTTTATGGTCGTCTGCTTTCCATAGTTTCTGTGGATAAGTCAGCTATCTTCTTATATTGTTCTTCTCAGGACAATGTGTTTTATTCCTTTGGGCACTTTTGGGATTTTCACTTTAACTTTGATTTGAGCAGCTTGACTATGATGTACATAAATTGTTTTTCTTCATATTTATTCTGCTTGACGTTCACTGAGCTTTTTGAATCTGTGAGTTGATGCTTTTCATCACATTTAGAAAATTTCCATTCATTATTTCTTCCATTCCATTCTCCTTTTTCTCTTCTTCTGGGACTCTAATTACATATATGCTAGACCTTTGTCTGTATCCCACATTTCTCTTATGTGCTGTTTTGATTTTTACATTCATTTTTCTCTTGAGGTTCAGTTTAAATTTTCTATTGACCTGTCAATAGGCCTATCTTCCAGTTGACTGATACTATCTTCTGCTATTAAATCTATCCAATGGGCTGGGTGCGGTGGCTCATGCCTGTAATCCCAGCACTTTGGAAGGCCGAGGCGGGCAGATCAACTAATGTCAGGAGTTTGAGACCAGCCTGGTGAAACCCCAATCTCTACATAAAACACAAAAATTAACCAGGCATGGTGGCATATGTCTGTAATCCCAGCTACTAGGGAGGCTGAGGCAGGAGAATCACTTGAACCCGGGAGGCAGAGGTTACAGTGAGCCAAGATCATGCCACTGCACTCCAGCCTGGGCAACAGAGCAAGACTCCATCTCAAAAAAAAAAAACTATCCAATGAATTCTTAATTTCAGATATTGCATCTTGCAGTTGTAAAATAACCATTTAATGTTTAAATAATTATTTGTTGAAATACTTCATCATTTTACTCATTCAATTATATTATTGGTGCCCCAAACTTCATTCCCCTCTACTTTTGGTCTGGGAGTCTCATTTTCATTTACCAGATCCATTGATTCCTTTATTCCTCTGTTTGGGAATAAAGGCCTAGCCTTTTTTTATGATTCTAATCTTAGTTTTCCAGGAACCTGACCATTAGTTTCAAGCTCTCCTTCATAAGTTTTCTAAGGAAAGCTCCTTCAGTTACTGAAGCCTGCCTGTTCTAATAATTCAGAGCTCCCAAACTGGGATTAGTCCCTCCCCTTTTCCACTTGATTCCGTGCAAGCTTGTGTGTGTGTTTGTGTGTGTGTGTCTGTGTGTGTGTGTATGTGTGTGTGTGTTCATAAAGCCTAGGCATATTTCGTCAGGGTTCAAATGGGCATAATTTTCATGTAATCAAGGCAGCTAATGAACATATGGGTATCTGGTGATATGTGAAAAATTATGTCTATTAATTTGTAAATTTTGATACACACAGGTGATAATTATAGGCATTCCTGAGCATTTATTTTCCCAATCATTTTCTGCAATTAAGCTTAGAATTTCTACAATATGTAATCTTAAGTACTTTAATTTCAAATCAAATACATTATATAACATGGTTTCTAAGAAATTTTATCCATTAATGAGTATTTATCTACCTAAGTATTTAATAAAAGGTTTAATGTTTGTATTTCCGTTTTCATAGCAGCATTATTCATAAAAGCCAAAAGGTAGAGGCAACCCACATGTCCATCAGTGGGTGAATGGATAAACAAAATGTGGATATACATGCAGTAGAATATTATTCAGCCTTAAAAAAAGGAAATTCTGGCACATGCTGCAATGTGAATGAACCCTGAGGACATTAAAGTTAAATAAGGCAATCACAAAAAGACAAATATTGTATGATTTTATTTATATGCATTATTAAGAGTAGCCAAATTCACAGAAAAAGAAAACAGAATGGTGGTTACCAGGGACTGGGGGGAGTTGTTTAATGGGGATGGTTTTAGTTTTACAAGATGAAAAACTGCTGGAGATTGGTTGCACAAAATATGTTAATATACTTAGTGAACTCTACATTTAAAATGGCCATGATGGTAAATTTTATGTTTGTGTGTTCTATTATGTTTACAACTTAAAAATGAGTTCAGTGTTTTTAGAACTTCAACATGACTGATTTGTGTGATAGAACTGTGACCATATAAAAAATACTGATGTGAGGCCAGGCACAGTGGCTCACACCTGTAATCCCAGCACTTTGGGAGACCGAGGTGGGTGGATTGCTTGAGGCCAGGAGTTTGAGACCAGCCTGGCCAATATGGCAAAACCCCATCTCTACTAAAAACACAAAACATTAGCCAGCTACTTGGGAGGCTGAGGCAGGAGAATCGCTGGAACCCAGAAGGCAGAGGTTGTAGTTAGCCGAGGTCATGCCACCGCACTCCAGCCTGAGCGACAGAGCGTGATTCTGTCTCGAAAACAACAACAACAACAACAAAAACCTGATGTGAGGGGAAATAAACTACAAAATGAAAATGAAGCAATGATGATGAAAATGAATGAAGAAAAGGTAAAAGAAAAGGAAGACTTAGATATGAGACTAAGAATTTGAAAAATAGGACAATAAAATAGAGGCATTAAGTATGAACAATCAATAAGCAATAATCAACTCATAAGGGCATAATGTGGACAATATATGTTCAACTGTGAGCCATAAAATACAAGGTATTGGGGACAAAAGTTAAATATAATGCATACACACACATACACACTAAATGATGTCCCTATGGAAAGATGTCTAATATCTACTCCAAGAATACAGGATACATGAAAAACAAAAAGAAAAATAAAGAATATATACAGGAGTACAGTTCAGCAACAGCATTTACATCAGTAGGTACAAAGATAAAAATTAATTGTATTTACTTACAAAAATATGTTTTCCTCTCAAGACGTCATTGTACTCAGTAAATGTTGCATCTACCAAAAAATTAAGACTAATAATTGTGTTTACAATAAAATGAGCATATAGATCCATAAACATTTCATTATAATTATGAATAATTATTAAGGTCTACCAGATTAGTGTATTCTATACTGGGTAATGTTAAAATTTCAGATGTCTGTTGCAAATCAGATCTGTACATAGCTCTTAGGCTGATTCAATCAATTTGTTGAGTTACTAGCAATGTGAGGATTAACAAAGGGTAAAACATTATCTCTGGCATCAAAGTATTTACAGACTGACTGGGACCACATCGATGCACTGGAAAAGCTATGAATGTGTTGGTTATGCTTCTTCATGTTTTCAGGCAAAACTCTCTTCCTAATGTTGCACTTCTGTCACAAGATGAGAAAAGGGGACTGAAGGCCAGGACTAGTCAGCTACTCTCAAAACCTTGTCCCATGCATTATATTTTTCTAAGTAATTTTGAGGAAAATTTTGGATCCTGTTGATCGCTCCCAGGCATCAGTAACAGTTGATCATCTAGGTGGTTGGAGTGTGTACAAGCCCAAAAAAGACAAGAGAACCTACCACACCTCTATACATTTCCCTCTAACCCGGGTGGCAGCCTTCCATCACTTTTGAAAGCTTCTCCCTCACTAACTCAGAGTGGGGAGAGTCAGTGTTAGATGAGCATCCTAAGGATGGTGGAAAACAAACTGAAGAAAGTGCAGAGGAGTGGAATCACATACCTCCAAAAGAGGTCCGAGTATGCATTTGGTGTCCACACATGCCTCTGGATCTGTAGTATAAACTTCTAACTTCACTTACCTGTCTCTATCTTTAGCAAGCATTGCTTGTCAAGTGTTGGGTACTGAGGATGAGAGAAAATGACACAGACATAGTCCTGCCCTCATGAAGCTTAGATTGTAGCAGAGGAATAAAATATGAAAGAAGTAATTGTGGATTCACTGTTATGATAAAAGCAATGTGGAAGTAGATAGCAAGTGTACCTAACCTAGTTTAGGAAATCAAAGAAGGCCTCCTAAGAGAGTGAAACTTACATTGAGACTTGAAGGCTAAGATCTAGCTAAGTCTGAGGGGGATGAGGTAGAGAAAAGTATTACAGAAAGAAAGAACTGTATGGGCAAAGACCCAAAGGCATAGTGCTTTCGATGAATTGAAGGAAATCCAGAGTGCTTAGAATGATGTTAGAATACAGAAAAAGGGAAGGTGTTGAAACTGGATTGTATAATAACTGCTTGGACTAGAGTAAGGATTAACATAAATTTAAGAGGTAGGATTGGATGTGGGAAGTGAAGAAAAGGGGAACACCAAGTATGACTCCCACTTTTCTGCCTTAAGCAAATAAGTGGATAATGGTATCATTTATTAAGATAGAGAAGATTGGGATAGAAGCATGGCTAAAGGTGAAGACATAGCACTAAGTTCTGTTTTAGACATGTGGGGTTTGACATGCTTATAAGACATTGAAGTGTATCAGAAGGTCTGAAGGTCAGAAGTGTCTTGGCTAGAGATGTGTATCGTGGAAATGGATGAGATTGTCTTTGAGTATAGTGTAGACTTTCTATCATATATATATGTATGGTGGCCTTGGGCTAAACCCTGAAGATCTTCATATATTTTCTGAGTAGAGGAGGATAAGTGATAAAAGTAAGGAGGAAAATGAGAAATGTTGTCACAAAAGCCGAAGGAAGACGTTTTTATTGACTTATTTGGGTTCATGTATAATACATTTTATTCTTTGTGGTGTATTGTTCTATGTGTTTTGGCAAATGCATAGTCATAAAACCACAAACACCAGATTTAAGAAATAAAACAGATTTATCATCCTCCAAAATTCCCTCGTGTTGCCCCATTTTAGTCAACCCCTGCACCTACCCATGACAACCACTGATCTGACTTCCACTGCATGGTTTTCGTTTTTCCAGAATGATGTATAAATGGAATCATACTTCCAAATTGGAGGTTTTATTTAGTTCATCCTGTTTTCCCTCTAATATTGGACATTGGATATTTTAGATGGAGTCGAGTATCATGTACCCATAAATGTGAGACCATGGGGAGCTACATCAAGACGTGTCCAAGATGACTGTAAATCACTAAAAGATCTTGCACTTAAAATTGGATACCCTGGCCAGGCGCAGTGGCTCATGCCTATAATCCCAGCACTTTGGGGGGCCGAGACGGGCAGATCACCTGAGGTCAGGAGTTTGACACTAGCCTGGCCAACATGGTGAAACCCTGTCTCTACTAAAACTACAAAAATTAGTTGGGCATTGTGGCATCTGCCTGTATTCCCAGCTACCCAGGAGGCTGAGGCAGGAGAATCGCTGGAACCTGGAAGGCAGAGGCTGCGGTGAGCCGAGATTGTGCCACTGCACTCTACCCTGGGTGACAGAGCAAGACTCTGTCAAAAAAAAAAAAAAAAGGGATACCCTTAGGGTATATGTACTTGGGTTGTCTCTGTATAGAGGGCACAAGTACACTTTCATCTGTATATGATATAATTATATTAGTCGAAGAGCTTTTGTAAATCGGCAGGCTATCAAATAGTGGAATATAGTGTTCATGTGTTGTTTTTGTCTATCCAACATACATTCCGATTGTTCGGGGAAAACACTATGGTTTTCCTTCAAGGAACCAGCTCTTGCATTCTCCCTCTTCTCCTTCCCCCTCTCCTTCTCATTTTCAATCCACAAGATTTGAGCGGTGATTTCCCACTGCCTGGTTCAAAGAGTAGGCACATAAACTCAAGCCTGGCCAATGAGAATGTTCTATTTTCTGGCTTCAGGAATGGGCATGCGACCCAAACTGATATTAGCATCTGGCTAGAACTGTATGAATCAGCCCTAGGACTTATACTGGAACAACTGGGAACAAGTATCTATTTTCTGGATTATTTCTACATGGATGCAAGGGTGAACCTTTCAGTGATAAACACAGAAATTACAGCTGATAAAAAGAGGCAGATTTCTATCCTCACAGCTTGAGTGCCAGCATACAGCTATGTCTGAAATCAAACCACTCAGGATCTGTCAACTCTTTGACCTAATATATGTCTTCTTTTCTTAAACCAGCATTATTTTGAAGTGTTTCACTTACAACCAGAAGTACCCTGACAAGTAGACCCTCATAGTCTTACAATGTGCCACCTCCCATTCTGCTCATGCTAAGAATCATTTAGTGACAGTAGGGTATATTTTTTCCTCAGTGCTGTAGGTATTTTCCCCTTCCATATCATGTGGGTAACCAAGACTTTATTTTCCATTGTTTATGTGCTTTTGAATCAGATATGAGAACCCAACTCTCATCCTGTTTGTTGTTGCTGTTTGTTGGTTGGCTGGCTGGTTTTTAAAGCATTGCGTTATTTAGGGAATTATTCTGGATAGTCCTGGAAGTGGGGGCAGGGATAGAGATGAAGGCATGGGGATGGAAACGACAGAAAAGGCAAAATGGGAAAGAGATTTGGAAAACTTCCTGAGCGATGTAAAAGACCAGATAAAAGGAAGGGAGTTCAGTTAGGAACCTATTTCTATTTTGTTGTGTATCCTGTACCTTCTCAGTGCTCTGGGGGATATGGCAGAACCTGAGAAGGAAATGTCTCGGTAGCACAATGAGTGAGACTGATCCCCAGGACTGTGTCTCCCTGTCTTGGAAGTGGAATTCTTGTGTCCAAGCTTAGCATAGAAGCAGCGGAGTCATCTGTTTTTATTTTTGTAATTGTGGTGAAATATACATAACATAAAATTTACCATCTTAACTATTTTTAAGTGTACAGTTAAGTGGTATTAAGTACATTCTCATTGTGCAACCATCCTTACCATTCACCTCCAGAACTCTTTTCATCTTGTAAGGCTAAAACTCTGTAATACCCTGTATTACTCCGTTCTCACACTACTACAAAGGACTGCCTGCGACTGGGTAATTTATGAAGAAAAGAGGTTTAATTGATGCACAGTTCCACAGGCTGTACAGGAAGCATGATTGGGAGGCCTCAGGAAGCTTACCATCATGGCGGAAGCTGAAGGGGAAGCAAGCACGTCTTACCATGGCAGGGCAGGAGAGAGAGAGTGAAGGGTGAAGTGCTATGCACTTTTAAACAACCATATCTCATGAGAATTCCATCACGAGATAGCACTAGAAGGATAGTGCTAAACCATTAGAAACCACCCCCATGATGCAATCCCCTCCTACCAGCCCCCTCCCCCAACACGTGGCGATTACAATTCAATATGAGATTTGTGTTGGGACACAGAGCCAAACCATATCTTACCCCATTAAACACTACCTATTCCACCTCCCTCTAGTCCCTGACAACCTCTATTCTCCTTTCTGTTTCTATGAATTCTGGATACCTCATTTAAGTGTAATTATACAGTATTTGTCTTTCTGGAAATGGCTTATTTCACATAATGTCCTCAAAGTTCATCCATATTATAACATATGTCAGAATGTCCTTCCTTTTTACGGCTGAATAATACTCTATGCATATATTATATTTTTCTTATTCATGTATCTGTTTTTGGACACTTCGGTTGCTTCCACATTTTGGCCCCTGTGGATTATGCTGCTGTGAACATGGGTGTACAAATGTCTGTTTAAGATCTTGCTTTCAGTTCTTTTGGGTATATTCCTAGGACTGAAATTGTTGATTCATATGGTAATTCTATGTTTAACTTTTTGAGGAACAACCAAACTGTTTTCCACAGTGGCGTATCATCTTACACACTTACCAGCAAAGCACTAAGTGTTCCAATTTTTACGTCCTCACCACCTGTTACATTCTGGGTTTTCAAAAATTATAGTGATCCTAGTGGTTATGAAGTGGTATCTCATTGTGATTTGATTTGCCTTTACCTAATGCTGTTGAATGTCTTTTCATGTGCTTATTGGCCATTTGCATACCTTTGAAGAAATATCTGTTCAAGTCTTTGCTCATCTTCAAGCTGGGTTTTGTTGTTGCTATTGAGTTGTATGATACTACTTTCTAATCGCTACACTAGTTGCTGGAAACAGAGCAACAGATAAGACACGTAACTTCTACTCAAAAAAATTCACAGGATAGTGGGAGAAGCAGAAAAAATATTTTAATACAGTGTGGTAAATCCAGTGACACGTGCTCAAGGTATAATGGGAGTTTCAAAAAGGAGTACATTAATGGAGGTGTGGAGCAGAAGTGGAAGTTTTCTTGGGGGATATGGTACTTAAACAGATCCTCAAATGATGGTAGCCAGGCAAAAAGGGGGAGCATGGACATTCCATGCAGAAAGAAAATCACTGGCAAAGACTTGTAGGCATGAAACAGCAGAGTGTGTGCTGTTGAAGTGTGTGCTTGTTGAAGCAAGTCCAAGGCAAGTAATGGCAAGAGATGAGGCTGGAGAGTTAGACAGGGACTGGATCATGCCAGATGTTATAGGCTATTGTAAGGTGTATTTAGGCTTTATCCCAAGACCCATGGGGTGTCATTGAAAGTTTTTAGGCAGAGGAGGTGCGTAGTCAAAGTTGTGCTTTAGATCCAAGCTTCCCAATCTCTTTTCATATCACATTTTAGTATATGCAGCATGATAATTTTTGTGTGGCACTCTGGGTGAGGTAGACTTGCAGCTGCATGCTGCTGAAGACAGCAGGCGCAGGCTCCAGCTGTCCCGTGCCCAACACAACTGTCCTGAGAGCTAAGGTTGAGAAGCTGCTTTAGCTAGATCACTCTGAAAGTCATGTGAAGAACAGATTTAGAAAAAAAATCACTGGAGGTAGGGTGTAAAGTTAAACTAACCAGGCATAGTAGGGATAGAGAAAATAATTAGGAAATAGAATTGACAAAAGTTTATAGATTGGAGTAAAGGAGGAAGAGTCAAATAAGTTTCTGACTTGCACTACTGACTGGAGAGCAGCATATTTGAGAGGGAAGATTATGATTTTTTTTTTTTTGAGACAGAGTCTTGCTCTATCACCCAGGCTGGAGTGCAGTGGCACGATTTCAGCTCGCCACAAGCTCTGCCTCCCAGGATAACGCCATTCTCCTGCTTCGGCCTCCCGAGTAGCTGGGACTACACGCGCCTGCCACCACGCCCAGCTAATTTTTTGTATTTTTAGTAGAGACAGGGTTTCAACGTGTTAGCCAGGATGGTCTCGATCCCCTGACCGCATGATCCGCCTGCCTCGGCCTCCCAAAGTGCTGAGATTACAGGCGTGAGCCACTGCGCCCGGCCCAGGAAGATTATGATTTTAGGGCTGAGCATAAAGTTTTGATTCAATTTTAGATGACTGGCTGGTGATGCCCAATAGATGGTTATTATTTTCCTATCAGCTCTATTGGCTATGGAGAATTGAGCCACATGAACCAAGGAACTAATTCAGTGTAGAAAATCTAATGTCTTTAAAAACAGCCATGGCAGTGACTGTACTAGAGATCTACCTTCTTGGGAAAGTTTCCCAACCCACAGCCTCAAAGAGACAACATGTCATATGTACCATGTGACTCCAACCTCTTGGCCACAACTAAGTGCAACAGAGATAGCATCTGACTCAAATTGGGCCAATCAGATTCTCTCTCATGAGACTCAGGCATTGGAACCCAGTGACTGAGTCAATTCTCTGTGGGGAGTCAAGCTTGAAGTTCATATCAATCAATGGTTTTCAAAGTGTAGTCCACAGAGCATTAGAATCAACCATCTGAGAACATGTTAGAAATGCAAATTCTCATACCTCATATCATAGCTGCTGAATCAGAAATTGTGGGGTGGGTCCCCAGCAATCTTTGTTTCATAAGCCTTGCAGGTGCTTCTCAGGTTGGCTATCACTCATGAAGACTCTTGGTACAAGGCTGCCATTCTGGGAGTAGTCCTGATCAATCACTGATAAGTTATTATCGGTGCTTATAAGTAAGCAGAGAAAGCTGGTTTGCACACAGAAGCAGGAGAATGGAGCAGAGAGACACAGACAGACAGACACAGAGAGATCAAGGCAGGGAGAAAGACAGGGGAGAAACAAGCCATCTGATAACTTTTCAATTTCATGAGGCCCAGTTGTTCTTCCTGCAACTGGAAACTGAAATTTTTCTATATCATTACATGAATCCCTTTTATTTGAATGGATTTTCTTTCTTCATTATAATAAAAGTGCCCTGACTTGTTAGTTATTTCTCCCCCAAGTTTTTTTTTTTTTTTTTTTGAGACAGAGTCTCGCTCTGTCGCCCCCGCTGGAGTGCAGTGGCGCAGTCCCGGCTCACTGCAAGCTCTGCCTCCCAGGGTCACACCATTCTCCTGCCTCAGCCTCCTGAGTAGCTGGGACCACAGGCGCCCGCCACCACGCCCGGCTAATTTTGTGTATTTTTAGTAGAGATGGGGTTTTACCATGTTAGCCAGGAAGGTCTCGATCTCCTGACCTCGTGATCCTCCTGCCTTGGCCTCCCAAAGTGCTGGGACCACAGGCATGAGCCACTGCGCCCGGCCTTCTCCCCCAAGTTTTTATTGCATTTGTACTGTATGGCTACTGTTCCAAGTATCATAAAGGATACTAAAATCAAAGAGACCTGGTTCTTGCTCTTGAGAAGCCAGATTTAATGAAGGAGGCACAGAGACAATGTTAGAAGCACTATAGAGGATGTGGGAATTGAGCTTTGAGATCACCTGGTAAGCACTAAAGAAATATTAGCTGCATCTCAGTGTAGCAGGTGAGGCCAGAGAAGACCTCAAGGGAGTGCTAGTTGATACATACATATGTACTAGTCCATCCTCATGCTGCTAATAAAGACATACCTGAGACAGGGTAATTTATAAAAGAAAGAGGTTTAAAGGACTCACAGTTCCCCATGGCTGGGGAGGTCTCACAATCATGACAGATGGTGGAGAAGGAGCAAAGTACATCTTACATGGCAGCAAGCAAGAGACATGTGCAGGGGAAGTGCTCTTTATAAAACCATCAGATCGCGTGAGATTTATTCACTGTCACAAGAACAGCACAGGAAAAACCCACCCCCAGTGATTCAATTACTTCCCACTGGGTCCCTCCCAGGACATGTGGGGATTATGGGAGCTACAATTCAAGATGACATTTGGATAGGGATGCAGCCAAACCATGTCAACATAGGATGGGTTTGCAAAGAAGAGGAAGAAGAAGAAGAAAAGATGTTCCAAGTTGAGATGAAAAGGCATACATGGGAACCTATGGTGTGTATCTGGGAAACAGAGAGCGGTGTAAGGCAGATACAAGTTAAAAATAAGAAGCTTAATTTTCCCTGTTGAACATAAGAGAAAAGTCTTCTTTCTACACTACCCCCTTCCGTTTTCTTTTAAAATTTCTTTCTCTGTCCTTTGCAAGTCTTTTTTATGCAAATATTTTTAATAGCTAAATAAGTAAGCCTTTCTTCCAGTCTTACAACTCCTAGGAGCTATCTTTTTGAAATGCAAACATCAAGGGAGGTAGCATCCCTGTCCCCTAGTTCCCATAGGAGGGTAAGAGCCTAACTTTCATGGGCCTTGCTCCAGTTTGCAAAACTACCTCCTGCTTAAAATAGATGAGAAAATTTGTTTCTTCTTCAGATAAAGCCAACACAAGTGACTTCTCCAATTATCACCATAAAGTTAGGACAAAATTTTGTGTGACAAAAGGTGCTCTCAAATCCTCTTGCTCAAGGACTAGTCATTACTTATATTGGGAACATACATGTAATGGGTTGTATCTGCTTGGCTATATTAGGGGGTGAGATTCCTTTCTGTCTTTGCATTCTCTTAGCAAGTTACCTGTGATGTACATCACATTCTGGTTTAATGTTTGTTCAATAATAAGAGTGTTTTCTTTCTTTACTATCTTTCTGGAGAAGATTTCTGGATTGGGAGAAGATCTCTTGTTTTATTACATTTCCCCAACAGTGCTTTAACTTGCCTGGAATGTACAGTGATAAAGTTTTTCCTTGATTAAACTTTAGTCAGATTCCTCTGAGTCCTCTTCCCAACTTGGCCTCAATGTTTACACTTCCATGTTTGTCTTTGCATTGCTCAATTTTAGCAAGAATCTTGCCAAGTTGGTTTAGCCAGAAGCCCACCCTTGATATCTGATCAGGTTTCTCATCCTCTACCAACTCCCAGTTGATGTCTTTTCACCCTGACCTGTCTTCAGCAAGAATCCTGTTAGGTCAGGTTAGCCAGAATCCACCCCCCACCCCACCCTGCCCCTTATCTCTGATGCTTCCTCTTAGTAATCTTCCATCCACTGTCCCCTACCCTGCTCCTTGGCTATAAATTCCCAGTTTTCCTTGTTGTATTTAGAATTGAACCCCGTTCAATACTGAGATCTCTTTTCCCATATGGCAATAGTCCTGAATAAAATCTGTGTTTACTGTTTGAACCACTGTTCACCTTTGGCTTGCTTTTATAACACATTACAGAAGGCAGAGGGGAAAGGTGAAGGGCACGCCCAAGGGCAGAGCACGAAAGAGTGCTATGTCAGAGTGTAGACTATTCCATAGATATTGAGGAGCTGTGAAGATTTTAATCAGGAATCGAAATAATCCACCATCTGACTTTAGGAAAATGACTCTGGCAGTAATGTGGAGGATGGAGCAGAAAGGAGAAGGGTCAAATGGCGCAGCACTGAATACATTCATAATCATAATTTTCCAATTATTTTTTAGTCTGTTATTACTAAAAAAGTTATTCTTGGACTGACTTTTCCCTAAGCCACCCTAACAATATCTAGAGCTGTATTTTTTTCCCCCATAGGAACATTTCTCCAGAATGTGGAGAGTAGAGGACAACATGTTGGGATGCCTGACACTCCTTGGATATTGTTCCTGAGTGGTTTGGGTGTTCCTCTGGATCCAGAATTTCATCCCAATGACACTGATATTCCAGGCTTCTTTAGTATTTCTGATGGTGTCCATCAGAAGAAAGGAGTTGCTTATTAGAGTGTTCTCTACCGCTGGCTTGTAGTTCAGTTTATGGTAAACACTTGCTTATCACTGAGGTTTTGTATATGAATTGTGAAAACGGGGTGTGATTGTTAGAACAAATACCGCTTGACTTTCATTGGCAGCCCTTTCTGTGAGCCCCAAATTATGACCACTGTTTGCAGGGATTCTTATGGGTGCAAGTTTTCCTAGTATAACTACCCGTAAGTGGATTTAACTTGGGACTTTTTTCATAGAAATTGAGAAGGACTGAAACACTTTGAATAAACTACACACACATTTATTAAATAGTGAAATGGTTAACAAAGGCACATCAATAACCACTTACTATATATACAGAAATATATATAATTAACACGGATACAATTATCTCATAACTGCCATTTTTTCCAACAAAGAGTCATTCAATTCTTCATGTCATGAAGGTTAAAGGCAAAGTCTTAGTCCCCATCTTATGCTTTCCCACCCTCTTCTTGAGAACTACATTGAACCTCTATGGGTTAATCATCGTCTTCTGTAGCCATAAGGTCTCTACAAGCATGCTGACTGCAGGCTCCTCAGATTCTTTCTCCATTCCCTCAAGTCCAGTTTTTAATGAACAGGCTGTTTGCTTTAGCAGGTGCTGTTGCTGGTATTCATCCAGTTACACTATGATTTTTTAAAAATCAATCTTTCCTTGTACTTGTACATGCCTGCATTGCATTGCATCACTTATGAAGAGATAGCTCCCTCTCTCATCAGGAAAACTGGATTTGTGTGTCTATGTCTGTTGCACTTTGCACCGGATGCCCTGCCTGCCTTTTCACTGTGTTCTTTCCATGCACAACAGAAAAATGCTGGGCTGCACTGGCCAGAACTGCCATTGTATACTAATTTCTTCATCCACTTTAGAATGCTGTGCTTTTGCTTTGGACATGTTTGTACAAATGGGAATCAGATAGTCTGTCCCTCTCACAAAGCTATTTCCTGGTGGCTGCCCTTTGTATCCAAAATCCTCTGTTTGGAGCTCTTGGCTTTTATTCCCCAGACACCCACTGTCCTCCTGCCTAAGGGAGTAGTGTAAGTCAGGCACTGAACAGAAAAGCTGGGAAGGTTTAGTTAAATGCGCATTTCTAGTACAGGAAAGAGCCAAGTAGAAAATCAGAGAATGTACACAAATATAGGCTTTAAATTACTCCAGAATTATAATCATACCTCAGGCCTGTCATTGTATCATGCCCTCTACAGATGATGACCATGGGAATGGATTCTGGTCAGTGGAATTTTAGGATGTTCACTATCTATTCAGTATTTTAGGTTCATTATCGTATCAGAACTTTCCTGATAATAACAAAATTACGAGAGTCTTCATTTTTTGGCCTTCCTGATGTGGTGAATGACTGCATTGCTTATAGGAATTCCATCTCTGCGCCTAAACACTGAGATTCAATGCCTAGAAGTTTGCTTAAGTAAAACATATTTCCCTTATCTATGCATGTAGGTGTCTGATATTTGCCCATTGGAAAGTCATGCCTTTTTAAATGTGAACACTTCCAGGACAGGCAGTATACTAAATACGGCCATTCTTGAACACCATAGGGTAATTTGTCTCCTAGATCTCAACTATGAGCAGTTCTCCATAGTCTGAGAAGCCCAACAGGAAAGCACTTAAGGGGAAAAGTCCAGATCTATCAGAGGAAACAGGCCTGATAAGTTGCTATCATGAGGATTTTCCAGGGCCAGAGGCCACCATGAGGGATGAGAAAAGGATGCTGTGAAAAGAATTTGAAAAGTACCCAAGACAAACTTGGTTTACATCTGTTTTTGCCTGTGGGTCAACTTTCTTCCAGCCAATAGAAACTCCAAGTCTCCAATTTGATGATGGTCGGGAATGCTTGCCCTGAATTCTTACCTAACATTCAGCAGCCTCAAAGAGAAAGACATTAACTGAATTCTGAAGAGGACTAAGACCTCTTGTAAATGTCTATATACTGAACTGTTTTTAGTGCTGGTATTATCAGACTCACAGAAACACCTACAAAACATTAAACGGCTCAAAGTGGGCTTATCAAGAAATGCCATCATGGGAACCACCTTAGAAATAGTAAAACAGGGCACAAGGGGCAAGAGAACTATGTATAGGGCAGCTGACACTTGACAAGGACCCAACCTCCTCCCTGACCCTCTTCACTGTTAAGAGACACATCAGTAATACTATGCTCTGCCATAGCCTCTGATCTAAACTCTCTTCACCGCAGTTTTCTATCAGCCCAACTCCAGAACAGTGGTCAATGCAGAGAAGTTCCAGATTCGCATTTTTGAAGCATTTTGAAATAAGGCAGAATAAAGTATTACTAAATTACATTTACTTTCTTAAAGAACAAAAATGATCATCCTTTTATTACTGTGCCATTTGTTGAAGATAACCAATTTTAAGTGAGAGAAAACATTTTAATGGAAAAATTCATGCATCTCATTGTTATGAAATGATTGATGCCCATCTGGAAAGTATGAAATAAACAACACTGGTTTCATATGTTACACTAGGGATGCAGGATAGACATGAATAACTGGGAAAGAGAAACTTCTAATAATGTATCTTAGACTATGCCTCAGGATTTCTGAGGCACAAGAGAAACTAGTAAGCATTCTCTCAAAATTTTAAGTATTCTTTTATTAAAATAGAAGTGTTTTTCTTGTGTCAGTAACTTCAATCTTATAAGAGTAATAGGTCTAACACAACGGATATATTATCTACATAATTCAAAATACTGATGGTATATTTGGAAATAAATTTACTCTATGTATGAAATATAACATTGAGCCAAATCAGAAATTTAAATTTCATTTTAGAATTACTAAATATTAGGATTAATATACTAGAGCATGAATAGCCTTCAAGTGAACTCCTAATGTGTGAATATGGATTCATAAAAAAAGACATAACCAAGAAGTTTATGCATTTTATTAGAAGAACAAAAAATAAACAGAAGTAGCATACTAAAATGAGCTGCATAATGTGCACTTTTAAACATAAACAAGCACTACAGCACTATAACTTGAAAAAAAATCAAAGCATCTGCAGTTGAGGGAATGAGCTATTGCATTTTGGAGGAAAAATACTATGGGAAGAGTTGGTACTCATGAAATATTCTGGTCATTATTTAAATATGTTACACATGGCTAATAATTTTCTTATATATATTTTTAATCGCCATTTTCCACCCAAATTATGTGCCTCCATTTTTCACATTATTCCAAATTGTTGTTATATGAATGCACAAAGTTAGTCCTTTAAAAAAGAATATATTTAGGAAAATCCTTCAAAAGTTTTTTAATTTAAATCATTGTAATTTGGGAGCATGGGGACAAATGGCTCATTTTCTGTTAAAGCAGCAACAATAATATTAAAATATTATTAATATTATAATATTAAAATAATATTAAAATATTAATAAATAAGTTTATTTTGAAAAGGGCATTCATTCCCATAATCCAGTGATATGATGGTCATATCATTCTCTCAACTGCTAGACACAAAAGACATAGCAACAAAGTAATTTGTTTCCATCACTAACAAATAGCATCTCTACACAGAAATAAAGCTCTGGAACCATGCAGTTTTATGACAGATAAATCTTTAGGTTGTGTGTTTTCAGAGAAAAAAGCACTGCTTAATAGTTAGGTTACTTTTAGGTCTTGTTACAGAGGTATTTTTTTAAAAACTAATATGATGTAGATGCCTAGCAAGGATTTTGCAATATCTGCAAAGAGCTGCGACTTATTTCATAGTCATACATTTTTTTTTACATATACCATAATTGTGGATGGATTCTATTTAAAGATAAAATTTCTCTTCAATAATCCAGCTTTTGAGTATTAGTGATTCTCTTACAGGCAAGAACAAGTAGAAGGGCTGGAAACTGCACAAATTAGTCAAACTAAATACTTTCTTGAGGTTAGTAATAGAGGGCTTTTTTTGGGGGGGGGCCTCAGTTACATCCATTTGTTTTACTTAATTCCCCAATTTGTCTTATTTATTGAAACACAGCCTCTATGTTGAAACTCCAGAGTATGACCCCGTGGCTGTCAGCATGCACACCATGCCATCTATTCATGGGGTATCTTTTGTGATGCTTCTACAGTTATTCCTACTAATTTATAGGTGATTTTTCCTGACTTAAAAATGTCATATCTCTATTGACCTTAGAAAAATACATTCTTGAATCTGGCATATTCACAAAGAAATGTCCATATCAGTACATAGGTTAAATTGGGAAATTATGTTGGAGATAAGGCTGAAGTTGGAGTTCCTAACTACAGAATGAAGGAATGCTTACATTTTATATCAATGGAAATGCTGGTCAGATTGTCAGGCTGTTTGTTGTATGGCTAACTCTAAGTGATTATGGGCTGAGGGAAAAGAAAATTCTAGCCAACTGGCCCTGAGGTATTGGACAACTGTAAGGCTTGGATTGCTTTCTGGCTTTGGCTTATTTTTCTTTCTCTGTAAATGAGAACTATCAAAACGAGTAGCAATACCAACTCCACCAACCCCAGGATGGGCTCCTTCTCTAGGTACTACAAGTACCTGTGGTGATCAAATGCTTAACCTTTCTAACCTTGACCTCTTCTAGGCCTCATTGCCTGGGGGCAAAAAGAAAGTTAACTGGCTATCTATAGGTGGCGTGGGAGCTAAAATTGGCAGAGATGGTCAGATTGAAACATTGTCTTCCAGCTCCTGTGTTACGTAAGATTTTGGCTGGTTCTCTTCTGTTTAGTTAAAACAAAACAGTGGGAGGCTGAAGTGGCACAGTTAACTACTTTGTAATCTGGTAAAGGTAGGTCAGAAAACAGCTTCCACTGAACAGGTATAATGTAAATGAAGCCAGTTATAAAGTTGTGCCAGGAGCATTTTTTTTCCCTTTGTTGAAGGGAATGAACTGCCCTATGCTGGCCATCCTTAACTGTTAAATATCATCTTTCAATGGTTACCGATTTGGTTTTGGTTACTGGATCTTAAAGGAGGAACAATGGTCAACATTAACAATTTGCCGCTTAAATACCTATTAATTGATAAACATTTTAACTGACACATATATCAGCTGATCACTTTCTGTGAAAGATGAAATCTGATTCTATCATAACGGTAATATCTATCTTGTAATACATGAGTTATTTCACTGCTTACAACCACTGAAAAAGGAAAACTTGTTCTAGAAACTGCCCGGTGTGTGTGTGTGTGTGTGTGTGCGCACGTGTGTGTGTGTTTATAGGGGGGATTAATTTAAAAAGCAAACAATCTTTGCTAATTATCTTGTTAAAAGATGAAGTTATTCTACTCTTGTTCAGTGCTGTTAGCTGAGGCTGACCTGTTACCTGTTACTAGCCTTCTCTTTTGGTGACCTGTAGCAAACTAGAAAGCCTCCATAACAGCAAAGCAACATTATGCTTTAGTTAAGTCTTAGAGCAAAAACACCCTCCTTTTCAAAGCCTTAGAAATAACTCTCTCTTACTAACTTTTCCACTATTATCACAGACTTCTTACATTTAAAAAAAGCTCCAAGGATTGCTTTCATGGACTATGTACATAAGTGCAAAAAAGGTGTGTCTCACACATCCGCACCCTAACTGAGACAGTCAATTAACTGCAGCATATGTTTCTTAAACACTGTTAAGGGGTCATTCCACAGTATCTTTATGTATAGTTTTAAAAATATGAATTAATTTCAAAAGAGGCTTTAGTCATACATTAATCCTCATATAGCTATATTTGCTCATGTAATTCCAGAAAACAGAATTTTTGCAGCTACAGCTATGCCACTTGAATGGGGTAATTTTGAATTAAGTTATAAAAAAAGTTAGGTAATGTATTAAAAATGCAATGATTGCGTTTTGAAGTCTAAATACTGTGGAATAACCCTATCCACACAACAAATTCTATAAACTATAAAGCCTGATTCTAGAATCCATGTGTTATAAACTTTTTCACAAAAAGTCACACAAGGACACAAATTCAGCTTTTATATATGGGCCTTTGGGATTAAAAAAGAACCCAACCATGTCTGTTTTCATAGTTTTGAGCTGTATTTTCTACAGGCTCATACTGTCACAAATCACCTATAGTTTACAAGTAAAATGTTCACATACACAAATGTCTAAAGGTAGCCATGTTGTAATTTTGTTGCCAAAGCAACAACTAAATATAATTAGATAACAATTATTATTTGTATATAAAGTTAAATTTGTTCTTAAATTGTGAACTGTAAAGGATAGTTTTGGACTATAATCTGTATCTTGTCATACTTCAGTGTCAGTTCAGAACCTAGCTAGGCGGGCAGAATCCATGCAGTAAAAGCTTAAACTTTCTTTAACTTTCCTTTGAAATTAAATTGATTAGTTACTTAGAGCTACAAAAAAGCAATAAAATGAAACCTTAAAGATGAACAATAAGAAAAATGAAAATATGGTACCAATTAGTGAGTTATATTTACAGTTTGATTAGGCTAGTAACTAAATTTACAAAAAAAGTTGTTATACTCTTGGACATGCTATTTATTCTAGTGCCTTCTACAGGCACTGGTTAAACAAGGCTACTGTATTAGTATATCTATTCATCAGAATTGGGAAATCAGATTTCCCTCATAAATTTTGCCTATTTCTGTTTCAATGTATGTGAAATGTATTTGAGAGAAAAATAATGAGGATTTCAGTTTCTAATCATTCTGTACCTCATAGCCTACCCTACAGACTAAAGGAACTCGGAAAACTTGTGGCTGCATTTTACCTAAGAGCATCCTTATCTATACTCTGCAAAGAGGGGGACAAAGAACCAAATAACATTTCAAGTAGCACATTAACTTTCTCTCTTATTTAATAAAATGTAATGTAAATGTCATTCCTTATTCAGATATCACTATGCTTATTGGTAATGCTACTTAAAACAGATTCAAGTTGCAAAGATTAATTTCATTCAGTTTCTGCTGATGGTAGGGAGGAGGTACTTGCTTTTTCCCAAATTGGAGAGCCGGTGAGCTGAGGCCCTCCCATTAGTGAACACCACCTGGTGGTATAGGACAACACTTATGGCAAGATCAAAGTGCTTCAGCATGTTCAAAAACGGATGAAAAAAATTGATGGAGTAGAGAGAAGATGACTTTCCACATCATGATTAACTACAAATTAAAGCCTCTGATCTAGAAAAGTGAAATGAAATGCCACAGCTGGTTGTGGAATCATGCTCCAATTACAAAAGTAAATACTGTATTTAAATAGCAATTTTATGAATCCATTTATTTTAATTTAATCTTAATCCCTCTTTAAAATATACGTATGTTATGGTCACATAGTACTTTTTTAAAAAGTTGACACTACTAAAACCCTCTTAAAGATAACTTTTAGATTATTTTCTCTGTATACATGACCCGTTTTATCCAAGTTTCAGCACTCTTGCATATTTTTTGCAAAAGGATGAGAAAAATGGACAAAAACAATAAATTTGGATAAATAGAGGCCCCTGTAAAATACAAAGCTTATAAAATGTTAACTAAGAATCATAAGTGATTAGAATTTTATATATACAATTCATCCAGTAAATTTTTGTTTAGAGTCACTGATTAGTTTTGTGACTTGTCTTTTTAAATGGAAATTTATAGTCTAATGACTTATCTTTCTTCTTTTCTTTTCTTGAATAAAGATAATTTGAATAAGTCATTGCACATCTAGTTTAAAGAGTGCTATCTTAAAATTGTATTTTTTTCTCAAAACTCTATTGAATTTGATCAAAACTTTAGGGCTTTGAGCTTTCTTTCTTTAAGTTCATTTAGAAAACAACTTTTAAAATGCCAACAATGTAGAAAATTGTGGCACCAAAAATACAATGGCCCTAAATACCCCTCACGGAACCTTTTACTTTAAGGTAAGTCATTGTTAATGTCTTCCAGTGCTTAACGCAACATGAAAACAGCTGTACTCTAGGTCTATTATCTATGGTTTATGTATATCTTTGCCCAAAGTTGAAAAAGTTAAGTGAGACAGTTCACTGCATGCAGATGTCAAACTACACAAAAGTTCATTTTGCACAAAAAAGTTCTTGTCTCCTTTAAGGAATATATCCAGACTAGCTCAGGTGCATCCCTCCTGGATTCATGTAATCAGATCTGCCCTTCTGGAGAGGCACTGGCACGGATCATACAAAACTCAGTTCCATACATGATGAATTTCAAAAAGGCATACACTACTTTCTTCTATAGCAATGTTAAGATTTCAGAAACAGAAATTAACTGGTTCAAAGAGTCCATAGGTAAAGGTCAGGACAACTCTTGATCTCTAATTCCACGCAACATTGTCAACAGCTGACAATGACTCAATACAAGCAAGGCTGTTTAGAAAGCACTGTTGATCAGGATTTGGATGGATAATTAAGATCAACAGAGTATCAATTCCCAGAAAGCTAATTTTGCTCTCTTGTATTCTGAGCCAAATGGGTCTGCTTTGGAAGAGAGCATCAAATGTTCTGAAGCAAAAACAATGTGAAAAGGAGGAACAATGGGAAGCAGGAGATATTTCTGGGTCCCACAATGGCTAAGGTAGCCTTGGGCAAGTCATATGCCCCTGGATTCAGTTCCATCAACTATAAAAAGGATTTTGCTAATTCCATTGTTCTGTGATTCAAACACTTCTAGCCAGCTTAAGGTATCCTCAATCAGATTTGCTTTTTACTTGTCATTTTCATGAAGGAGAAAAACCATTATATATATATATGTATATGATGGTTTTATACTTTCTGGTGGAAGAGCACCTATTTACTAGAAAATATTAAATCTATTACTTGATGTAAAATGTCACGTGTTTCCACCACTGTATAATAACATTAATAAATGAGTAGAGTGGATGAGATATGTCACACACCACAGGAATTATTTGGTTGTAAAATTCTTTCATAAATATTAGTAATGTGAACTCAGCTGAGCTCTGTGGAGTATAGCCACTCTGTCTCATTCAAAGGGTGATAAAACCCTCTCTATTGTCATTTTCAAACATATATAAAGGCAAACGAATCCAAACAAGCATAAAAGAGGCTTGGTTATGATGTGAGAGGGTCTGATGTTAAAGTTTGGGCAGGGGGACACTTGCCATATATCACAGGTGCTTTCTCCTTCACTGAACTGTTTAACAAAACGAAACTCAGTTGAACCGAAGCTAAAGACAACTACAACCATCTTTCCCAGTTCTTTTGAATAAATCAAGGAATAATTGTAAGTGCTTCCCTGTTCCCTGTCCTAGCCATTTCTCCAAGCCTGTACTCAGGCTCCCTCTGTGATCAACAGAGAAGACTGTCCATTTGGGGAGGAAAGTCCTCATTTGCAACCAATTCTCTTTCACCCTGACTGACTTTTGCTAGATTGCATCTTACTTGTTATTCAAAGAGTAGTCTAAAGAGCATGAGCCATTTGCATTTGGAAAATGGCATTTGTGTAAAAGGTGACATTGCCATGGTTTTACACACTTTCCTCCAGTACGTAAAAACTATCTCCATGCCCCCATCTCTCCGTTTGATTTATAACTTGTAATTAGCATATTTTTAAGCTCCCAAGTACCAGTTTCTCAGCTGAAGATGACAAATGGCTCAGTTTTAGACACTCAACTTAGGAGATGGGATTCTCAAGCCACACACACAAAAAATCTAATGAGCACTTTACATAATTTTTAGTATAAATGCTGAGAAATTCATTTAAAGGTAAAGTCTTATTTGCCAAGCTATTTAAGAAGAGTGAATTAGGGGATAATGTTTTATGAAGTTCTCTGCTTTGTGCAGGTAATTTTTCTCTCTTTAAAAAATCTAGTAATTTGATTGTATTATGCAACATCAGATCTGCAGGTACAAATTATACACATGCATGTTAATGAGCAGGTTTTGTGCACATTCAAAAGTGAGGCGTTTTAAATGTCAGTCCCAAGAAACCTACAGAAATATTCTAAAGAGAGCATATTTGCATGAACCTGTCATGTTCTTAAGCACATATACTTCTGTTCCCCACTAATAACACTTTAGTTGAAATCAAACACCACACATATACAGCAAAACACTACAGTATGTAAAAACCTAACACAGCACAACACAATACAACACAAGAAATGGTACTGAATATATTTGTTACATCCTGAATCAACCCAATAGACTATCTTGTAAACAAAATAGTAAGGTAACACTTCAAAAACAGATGAACAATTTATCCACCAAGAATGTATATAGTAAGCCAAAAGCTCACTGTGGAAATACACTTAGCATGGTTATTAGAAAATCACAAAGAGTAATGTAACAAGTTACCAAATTTTATGGTCATGTTCTGCTTGATAATTCAAATAGGATGGATGGTTGGTAGTTACTAGTTTTCTATTTGTGTTGTTTTAACATCTCCATTGATTTTTAATGCTTTATTTTTTATTTGAATTTGCTGGCTGGCAGGTTTGCTTTGCTTAATACATTGACTGCAACACGCTTATTGTTGTGTTGGTAGAATAAGACATACGAGAATATATATAGAAAGGCCATATGGAGGTTTCCATGGAAAGATTCTGATACTCCATAACTCTGCTGTTCAGAATTTCAGCTGAAATGGAAAAAAAAAAAGAAAGAAAGAAAGAGTGAGAAATATTGAAAGGTTATTGAAGGAAGAGTCAGGAGAGTGTGGTGGGTCTTGCTCCAGTTCTGTCTGTTAACAGTGCCAAAATATCCCCAATCTGAATTTCAGATTGAAATGGGGCTTTTGAGAATGATCATGAAAGAACCATATATCTATGATAGTCTATGATACCCTTTGAGTGCTAATGTGGAGAACTGTCCTAACAGAGATGCAATCCAATGTTTAAGGCATTATCTATCTACTTTTTGTTGAACATACACCCATGTGTCCACCTTTCAACAGGCATGTACTGAGAAAACATGTTTGATACCAAACATTTTGAAATATGCAAATATTAAATACACTTTCAACTTTTTCTCTGAATGTTTTAGAGCCATGCAGAAATAGCCTACCTGTGAAGTCTGGGTATTGTATTGTACAAAATTACATTTTTGAACTTTAGAGGAATTTTTAGCACCTATTACATATTGAAGTGATTATGTTCTGCCAAATATCTCTACATTTCTAACAAAATCAAGCAAGAAGGAATCACTCTTCCCTAACATGCTCTGTTGGAAAGTTAATTTGACAACTTGTGGTTACCTTGACGTAAAGCAGCCCATGAAAGTTGGGCAAGTGTTGGCAAAACCTACATTATCATGTTTAGTGCTATTTCCAAGTTGCCACTATCCCAAATGACACCTCTGGAAACAATGACAATTTATAGCTCCTTCAGTTATCCCATGTGCTCAAAGGTGCCTTTTAAAATCCTTCCTTATGATTGAGGAGACCTATTTATTTAATGTCCAGTCGGCTATCTGCTCTGTCCAGAACACTTAGTGTTCTAAGCCCGTGTGTCCTCAGCAGGAAAGAAGGGCTAGCTGGGGTCTGGGGAACTAGTTCACGAGGGAACAGAACTGCTGCCTCCTTCAACCAAATGACACACTCCAGGTGTGAGAACTTCAAACTTTCGATGATGAAGGTATGCAATTCAGAGTTGGTACACTATTTTAGTAAGTCCCTAGAATTAATTAAAATACCTAGGAGTCTTAAGTGGCTTCAGAAGTCACATGTTCTTAAGTGAATGATTGCTTAAAAAAGTGTGTGCCATGATGGGCACCAGGCAAAGAGGAGATTGAGGGTGAAGGAGAAAAAAAAATCCCACAACAACAAAAATTTTAAAAAAGAGACATGATTGGAATGAAAATAATGACTCAGTTACTAAACTATGTCACTCAAAATTCAATACAATATCACATGACAGGCATAGTGCTTACTGTGTTTAACATAATCATATCAGTCAAATCCTGAAAATTCTTGTTTGATCTTCAAAAAAAATGAAGCTATAAAATGGTTAAAGAATTACAACTCAAAAGTAATCTGTGCCTCTGGCTAACAAATTATATATTCCTTTAATAATAGGAAAACATTTAAGAATGTGTTAGCTCATTGAGAAAATACAGTACCAGCTGTCATTGCCATATAAAAAATATTGCATATTTGCACTCACATTTCAATTTGGAAAATTTATAATGTGTAAATCAAGCTCTACATCACAAGCAATGTCTATGAATGAAAATATTTACGAAAGCCTTTTAGAAGTGCAATTGTGTAAATAAAATATGTAGCCTATAAATATTATTTATATTAATACTGAAAGAAACTTACTGTTCTACTGGGAACTTCTACATCTGTGAAATAAACATGCTGCTATTCAGTTCATCTATTGATAATTGGGGTATCTATAGTAGTAAAAAAGATTTTAGATTAAAATAGTTTCTTGGGAGAATTCTGTTTATGTTGTTATATATGTGGATCTTTTAGTCTATAAGCATGGTTCCCACTTTAATAAGGCAAAATGGCCCTAATACTATACAATAATTATTGTATGTATCTCCTTATAATTTCAAGACTCCCCCCAAACTTATAATCTGCCTTGTGAACTCTGCCTAGAAATACCTAAAGCAAATAAAAATCAAAACAACAAGCACATCTAATGTCCATATGAGAAGGAACTTCTGATGTAATCACTGCGAAATGATAAGGATATCCATGTCTTGGAAAGAAATGTGATATTTTGTTTTCTCTCCAGTGGATCTGAAGGTAAAGGTGATGACTGTACTAAGCCAAAGTTTAAACACAATAATCAAAAATGGCAGTGAAATAAATTCTCTTGACCAATGAGGAAGCATTTAAGTAATATTAAGTATATACATTTGAGGATTGGTGTGTTACCAGTAATTAAATATAGAATATCAAGAGCAACATCTGGTAACCAATTAAAAATGAGCAAAACTCCTCTGATTCATCTTGGGATGAATAGCAAAGCACATATAGCATTCTAGAATATACACAAAAATAAAAATTCTAAATGTGACAATGGCTTAAGAAACACATAAGAATCTCACCAATCCAAAAAGCATATACTGTGCATTACCAAAACATTGTAGTTATCTCGATCTGAACAGCTTAAATAAATGGCCAAACCTGATTGCCTGTAGTTGGTGCAGCGAACGGAACGCTGGTGGCAGGTGTTGTTGCTGCAGACACAGTGGTAGGTGTAGCACCGTGCATCATGGGTACTTTCAGTTGAAAACCATAGAAGCAACACACGGGAGGGTAGAGGATTTATGCAACCATGACATTTACGATGGAATGAGGTGTGGTAGGTATCACAGCAACAAGCCATGTGACATCATAACGACGAATACATCAGGGTGTTCATGCAATCACAGTCAGTGCAAAGCAACACAGCATGGAAGGGGGTAAAATTAAAAAGAGAAAAGGGGAAAGCCAATTATAGTTACCAATATGGAAAATGGAACCATTCTCAACATTTAGTAAGTTTTTGAGCAGAATCCCATTGTAGTTTACTCAAAAGGCTAAATTTTCAGAAGGGGCTATAATGAATGCATATGAAAACAAAAATCCAATGTTACAAGGGCTATCTATCTGAAGCTAGTTAAGCAGACAAGTAACTGGACTGCGCATTCAAAATGGAATTAAGGAATCATAAATTGGAATTTAGGTTCACTGACTTATGGACATGAATGCCGTCACTAGATTTGCAGGTGCAAACAGGCAGTTATATGTATACTTACCTGATCTGCATGCAAAGACATGGTAGACTGGTTGGTATGTGGTAGGGGGGCAGATATGAAGAATACAGTGGACTATGCATGCAGGTTTTTAAGTACACCTCTGGCAAACTCCTGGGAAACTTTGGCCATTTATCAAACAAATACATGGAGTACTTCACAGTAAATCTTGTCTTCACAGCAACTATTATAGCTACAATGGTTAGCAGCTGTGAAATCTCTTGCAGGATGTTTTATCTTTGCCTTTTCTAGTTTCTATCTCATTTAGAAAGCTTTTTGGGTGCTTTCTGATGTCTAGCTCATTTCAGAAAGCAAACCAGGGAATTAATGTGTGAATGGCAATGTGTGAATGGCAAGCATGCATATGTAATAATTTATCATGTCTACATCAATTAAATTCAGATTTTCTGAAAGTCTACAGAGAAAATGAATGGCCAGAGAAAAATTAACATGTGCAATGTCATAGAAACTGAAAATGTACCCCAAATGGTGATTAACAGAAACTCCATAGTTATCCCTTCCATTTATCTCTAGTTACCCATTACCCAGAGCCATCCCTGTTGTCTCATATGCCAATTCTAAAAACACTCTTGTTTTCCCTTTGGGAGTGCAGCAATTGTACAGGAAGCAGACCCACTAAAGAATGCAGTTTGCATTCCTAAGCAAAGCTCTGAAGGTGAAAGGACAAGAGAGCATCTTCAAGAAAACTGTCACAAAACATGAAGGCAAAGACACATTTCTCAAACTTGCAGAAGTCTGTTCTAATTGTACACATTATGATTCAAAGGTATACATATTGTGCTCCTGTTGGTATTAATGGAAATGTGTATTAATTCCTACAGAAGACAGTCAAACCCTCAGTAACAGGGGCCTCACCTCCATTCCCAGGGTTCAGATCTCACTATGTTAGTGAGTGCTGCTACTATGTGGTTGTCATTTTGAACTTTATTCTCAAGAAGCCTGTTAGTAGTGCTTTTGGGGCTCTGCATCTATTCTGGTCCACCAAGGTGACAAAGGTCAATTTGTTGCAAACTCTCAAAAGGGATGGGATGGCCTGGATTGATGTGAGACGGTAGAGTGGGACGGGTTGGGATCATTTCTCCTTGCATAGAACAGAGCTATTTTCTCCTGGTCTGTTCCTTGTGCCCATGAGGACTGTAGGAGCTGTGAACTCCCCATTCCTTTCTCATGCTCTTCAGTATTAGTGCTGTATAAAATGGTTTAGAGATGGCTATCATATTGTGTTAGTGGCTAACAAAAGGATCTGTGTGCAACTGCTTGTTAAAAATCACGTAACACTCAAAGAGTCATTTTGAAATGATTCTGTTGTGCCTAGCTTCTGTGCCAATGGTGCTTCAGGCTAGAACACTACAGGATTCATTACAGAACACTGCAGAATCCTCTGGCTTTGCTGAACTCATCCTCTCGCAACATAGGAACATTGAATGCTTTAAGTCGTATAGATAACTTTTTCAGGTGGGAATTGTTTCATTGTACTTTACAAGTTATACATTTTAAGTATTTTACAATTTTTAAATAATACATGTTAAGCAAAGAACAAAACTGCGCAGTCTGGCTAGTTTCAAATATTGTAAAAGAAACTATTTTTTAATATTTCAGTTGCTGTTGTTAGGGTAGAAATAGAGAAATGACAGGGCCAGTATTTGGCCACAGTGGCAACCAACTAGGACTTGAGAAAGTAGGACTATTTTGATGCTACAAAGACATAAAACAGAAAGCACCATGTTAAACCTTAACATACTCAGAAAATTTCCAGCCACATCTTTCAGTCATTCATCTTTCATAGTCACAACAGAAAAACACATTTTTTCAGATTAGAAAATGTTGATAATTTTTGTAGAAAACCTACCAATATTTGAAGCGGGTGCCATGCACAGTATTGGCCCTGTACACCATGCAGAAAAGCGTGGAAAGTAAAGAAAAGAGATATTTGATTATTAAGGATTTACTGATAGAAATACATTTTAACAGAAAGATTATTTCTTTGCAATATCAATTACTCAGCACATGCAAGTCCAACAATCTCCCATGTTTACAATTACAGATTAGTTTTAAGGTCACAAACCCAGGTAATCAAAATAATTCTTGGATTCTTAGGTACAAAATGAGCTATAATTTTTCTTTAAAAGAATTAACTCACTTAAATTACATATTTATTGTGGACAAATACATCCTAAATAATTTTTATAATAAGAGAATTTTAATTTATTACACATATCATTTTCTAAATATGCTCCAGAATCTCGTATCTGGTGTCCGTGTTTCTATTTAGAGTATTAATCTGTTAACACTGTCTCCTCCACTGTCTCATAGTCAATAGGACTTGACTATGAATATATGGCAAAGAGGTTCCATTAAGAGAGACCTCTTAGCTGGACAGGCTTTTATGTTGCTACTAATTAAGGGAAAGGGAATTTTTCTGACATTTTTGCTTATGAAACTAGATTTTATGTTGGCCAAATCTGGCAAAAAATTCAAACTTGGAAACAAAGTAACTGTAGTATTAAGAAAAACTATGATGAACAGCATACATTTTATTATATTCAACCACCTTGACTAGACTTCCAGGGCTACTGAATTCATTCCACAGCTATAATACAAATCGGAAGTAGCCAAGGTAGAGTGATCTAATGTGTAGGTAAATTACCACAATTTTTGAAGAAAAAAATGCTAGGAATAAAGTCATGTCAACTCATACTGGTTTTCTCTTTTACTCTGTAGACATTATGTGTGTTTTTCTTAGGTTGGGAGAAAATATCTAAATTATTAGATATCAGTAGTTACTTATTATAAGGGATGTAAGAAAGTGCTGAAGAATTCCATATTTCCTCTCAGAAACTATCGTATAAATGTATACAAATTGTATAATTTAAATGATGGCATGAAGGACTGCTGTGGCTAGTAACTAAAGACTGGTGTTTTATGGTACCTTTCAAAATTAATTAACTGATTAATTTACTAGTTAACCAATAAGTTTTCTCAAGTCCGGGTATTAACAAGGATTTCTAAATTATTTTTTAAAACATATGTTATTTTCATTTAGAAATAGTTTCCAATCTTGGGCATTTACCATTGTGTCAAAAAAAAAAAGGAAAAAAAAAACTGCTGTACTCTCAATGGTTAGAATTTTCAATTTATTCCTAAGAGACTATATGCTCATTCTTAAACTACTAAACCACTGGAAGAAAATTAATTTCCCCCCAATATATGATATCTAATTGAACAAATTTCTGGCTTAACATTTTCTATTCAATTTCATGTAAAACAGGCTATTAGATATAGCTGAATGTAGGAGATAACAAAATATGCTGCAAAATGTCAGAAAATATAAACTGCTATGTATTTTATATTAACTGATTCAGGAGTTACAGGCTAAAACTATCTGTTTAATCTATATTATACTATATTATGCACTTAGGGTAGTTTTATTTTAACTACCTTTGGCATATCAAAGACATATTGACAACACATTTCCATAATATCGAAGCTGGGAGTTTTTGCCTTTTTTTTTTGACAGCACTCTACTGTCTGTGACAGTGATACCTAAGAGTCAAGGAATTAGTTTGAGACTGAACCAAGTGAATTAATCATAAGCAAAAACCAACAAATGCTAAAAATAAAAATGTTGATACTTTTTCCTAGTTTGATTTCAAACCATGAATTTTCATGAATTATAGAAAAACAAGTAGTTCTAGATACTAGCAGATAAGCATAACTTCCTTGTTTTATTTTTAATCAAAATACATGTCGACAGTCCTCCTATACAAGCTCTTTGAAAGCTGTTTTGCATTGTATACATTCACAACATCACCAAACTCGCTGCAGTGCCTAGAGCTGTGTTCTCACCTGCAGGGATAAATGCCGGCTGTGGGAGCTGCAGGTTAGTCAGAGCCTGTTGGCAGTGGAAAACAGTGGGATTAAAGACCGGGGTGGCACCATTGGGCTTTTCCAGTGCTGATCTCTTTGGTATCAGTTGCAGTGTACCAGGCTGCAGGGCCTGTGGGGGGAGAGATGGTACTAGTACTAGATAAAGTAACAAATGTACTCAAACCAAGCAAGCACCAGTCATATAAGGTATTTCCTGGGAATCCTCCGTAAGGGTATCCATTGGGCAAGACACTGGATAAGCAGTGGCCCCACAGCAAGGTAACCAAATGCAGAGATAAGGGGGTTCACAGCCGTGTACAGTGGCTCACGCCTGTAATCCCAGCACTTTGGGAGGCTGAGACCAGCAGATTGTTTGAGCTTAGGAGTTTGAGACCAGCCCGGGCAATATGGCAAAACCCCATCTCTGAAAAAACAGAAAAAGTAGCCAGGCATGGTGGTGCATGCCTGTGGTCCCAGCTACTTGGGAGGCTGAGGCAGGAGGATTGCTTGAGCCCAGGACGTCAAGACTGCAGTGAGCTGAGACCACACCACTGCACTCCAGCCTGAGTGACAGAGCAAGAGCCTGTCTCAAGAAAAAAAAAAAAAAAAAAAAAAAAAAAAAAAGGTAGTCCAACTACATGAGCAGTAGTGCAAAACAGAAAAAAAATGCAAAAACAAAAAAGGTTTTCAACTTCACTAATTTAGACCTCATTTGGGCAGGATATGACAGAAAGCTACTACAGTAAACAATCATTTATAATTAATATCTCAGGGATACTCATCTTTGAATCTATAAAAATGAGATTAGCAGAAGCAACAGATATAGCAGGAAAGAGATTTCTGCCTGTTAAAACTCCAATACAGATCTAGGACATAAATGGCATATAGGTGATAAAACAGATGTTGGTAGATCAGAGTCTGACACTGTCACCCCATAAAATAAAATCCAGTTTATACAAAGACTTCAGGTTCAAGTCCTATAATTATATATTTCCTAACTAACATGTAAGGAAAAAGCAAATGAATATTTCCTCCCCCACGACCTACCTCACGCAGGTACTATGTAGATAGTTAGCAAAATATATGCAGTTCTTATTTATAGAGGCTTGCTGTCCATTTCGGTATGTACCATTTGCTTTGTTAAGTTCTTGTAAGGTTTAATTCTAAAACCTATTAGCATTTTTAAACCATCCTTTCATGTCTACAGTTCTTTCAAAATCCCACTGTGCTTATAATACTCAGTGAAACTTGCCCCTGGATCAGATTCTTTGGAGAAGTTTAACATTACTTTACATTTTTTTTTTCTCAGCAAATTGCACGTTACTTAAAAAACATGTCCCAGCAACAACAATTAGGTATGCTCCAAATTCTTAAGGAAACAGGAATGCTTGTGTTGAGTAACTATCCTACCATGTGTCCAAAAGGGTAATGCCATGACCTCGTTCCTGTGGATAACAAGGGTCTCAAGGTATCTCTATTTTCTTTTGGGAACTCTACTGTCAGTGCACACACTGTGACAGATCTGCTTTTCATTTCACCTAAATAAAGAAAAGCATGCTAGAAGAGTGAGATAAAATAAACTGAGTAGCTTTAGAGATATAAAATTTCCAAATTTATCCCAGCAGACCAGATGGCAAAGGTCAGGACTAAAATCATAAACCATAAAACAAAATCTATCATTTCGAATGCCTTTTATTACCATTGGGAGAAAATGGTTTTGCTGAACATTTTAACTAAGACAGAAGACCTACTTATCTGGTTGTTAAAAAGATTTCCCTTTGGTATAAATGGGGAGTGTCCCCTTCTCTTGAAAGTTGGCAGCATGGTATGATCATCAGAACCAGTTATGTTCCCTAGTAAACTACAAATTGGGGTGAAACCTAGATGAACATTCAACAGGTAGACGCTGGTAAGGTAGTACTGCTTGTTTATTTATGGCTGGGGTTTATCCTGATGGGTCACTGCCCAGTTCCAATTGGGTGGTGATTGTACTATTAAACTCATAAACCTGCCGAAGAGGTGTGAGACTGTGGATGAACTAAGTATCAACCCTTTATGTCTCTCTCTTTTTTTTTTTAAATACAAGCTGCTTTCTGTGAACTCAACCTGAGCTATATACATGAACAAGGTAAAAATGTCTCTTTTATAAAGCATGTCCACTATGAATCATTAAAAATATAAAAAGCTTGAATTTCTTCATGAAGCCCTCCTTTATTTAATCTTACCTCTATCAAATTCTTATGAGCCAACTTGATCTCACTGCTAAGACCCTGCTGTGATCAGTTACTTAAAAGGGAATTTTATATTGATATTCACAAGTAACAATTGAAGGCCTATGATATAATATTTAGCTCTCTACATGGAAATTTGAGGCTGACTTGTAACCTATGCATTCTATCAAACACACTCAAATAATCAGAAATGGACAGATGCATATGAAGCTATTTTCATAGCTTATAATTACCCCTTCAAAAGTATTTAAGACAAAAAGAATTTGGTAAAGTCTTTTTTAACATTCATTAACAGATTATGTTGTTCAGATCAAGGGAGAAAGTAAGTTTGTTCTACTTTGGTGCTCAGATCCTTCACGACGTAATGAGTTCAGTTCTGACAAAAAGTGGAGCCAGTCCAAAAATGGTACTGTGTCCTTGAAACCATAAACTACCAGGAAAAGTGGGAAAAATTTGCAGTATTTGGCTTAGACAGGAGACATGAGAGTCACTCTCACTTGGAACAGGGACTGACTTCTTTTGTGAAGTTCCAGTTGCAGCAAGATAAATTTCAACTCAGTATGAGGAAAACCTTCTTAATAGGGATGTTTGAAAATAAGTGTCTCTCTGTTGTGAATAGGCAAAGTCTCTGTCATGGGAGTCCAAACTATGAATGTTTGTGAGGAGATTTAGCTCACAGTGCATCTCCTGGGCTTCAGGGTCATGTCAGTGCTTTTTCCACACCCAGGGAACATGAGGTTTCCTGTGGGTTTTGTCCTTTACTGGGGCTGTTATGCCTTATTACACAAGGAAAGGTCCAGGGAGAAAAAGAAAGACATAGCAAGCAGCACATCAAAACAACGGACAGCTGTGGCAAACTTAAGTCACGAGAATTCCTGGTTCTCAGTGATCACACTGCAGTGTTACACAAATATTTTTCCTGCTTCCTACCTTTCAGTATTACTAAGCAGCACTAACTGTTCCCCCAAAACTGGCTTTCTACAGCAACTTAAAAGTCAGGACTCTGGGCTGCGCACGGTAGCTCATGCCTGTAATCCCAGCACTTTGGGAGGTTGAGGCAGGAGGATCACCTGAGATCAGAAGTTCAAGACCAGCCTGGCCAACATGGTGAAACCCGGCCTCTATAAAAACTACAAAAATTAGCCAGAAGCAGTGGTGCACGCCTCTAGTCCCAGCTACTCAGGAGGCTAAGGCTAGAGAATTGCTTGAACCTGGGAGGCGGAGGTTACAGTGAGCTGAGATCACGCCACTGCACCCTAGCCTGGGCAACAGAGTGAGACTCCATCTCAAAACAAACAACAACAACAAAAAACACACAACCACCCCCACAAAACAAAACAAAACAAAACAACAACAACAACAACAAAAAACCCAAAGTCAGGCCTCTGCTCCCAATCACGTAGAAATTTCCCCCCAGACTAAGCAGGCTGCTGTCCTTGATACTATGCCTCTAGAGAGGAAAAGTGGCCTTAACCTTTAGGAAATTACAACCTACTTAATACCCTATCTTTTAAGTGCTGTGTTTTTGAAAGGCATTAAGGATGTTAGTAGCAAAGGGCCCATGAAAGTGGCTCACAGAGCAGAGGCAACTTTCTGCCTCTCTAGGATATTGAGGGTAGTGAAACTATAAAAGCACTCAAAAATAACTTACTGTTTAAATTATATAATTTACCCTTACTCTGAAAATGGGAGAAAGAGCACAGTAGGTTAAAAGCATTAGTAAGGCTTTTAAATAATTATCTTTAGAAAATCTTAGTAAATAAAGTAGAATAAATAGGTTCTTTCTTTTCCAGCTTATAACCTTGACTGTTCATATTAAGGTCCTCTCATGACCATCCATGAGTATGGTTACAGGATATTAGATAAATTGAGGAATATACAAAGCATTTACTCTGAAACAGGCCACAAGTGCAGGCCTTTTCTTACCATGGCAGAGGCAGCTGAATGGTTCATCTGGTGATGAGCTGCCTTGAGTCTGGCTTGCAAGTGTGCAGGAGGATGAAAGTACTTGCATTTCTCCCGCGAGCATCGACCTTTGATGTAATCCATGCAGATTGTCACAGTATTATCACTCGCTTCAATCATGGAAGCATCAGTAGGGTGAGCATAGCGGCAATCATTCTCCCCACGGGTACAATTTCCACGCTGAAATTCTCGGCAAACCTTAGAACACACACATACACATACACACGCATCACACTGATGACTGGAAGCTGACTGGCTTTTATTTATTTTGCTAGTGAATGTAACAGTAATTATATATACATTGAATATATTATGTGTGAACAAATCTAAAAAGATAAAGAATAATGTAAAGCCATATTCACTATGAGATATAAACAGACAGAATTTCTATTCCCAGAAAAAAATTCTATTCTCCCCAAAAGGAGGTTGTCCTTACATTGAAATAAAAATGTTTAAAAAAGTATTACTGAAAACCAGTTTTAATTCTCCAGTTAATACACAGCCTTAAGCATAATTAGTGTTTTTTTAAGTCCAAGATGAGTCTTTATCACACCATAATGCACTGGTTTTCCAAAGTCAACTTGTGAACCATAACTGAGTTATATGTACAATCAGATTATATTACAATACATTACTAGGCATTTAAGCGGCTGCAAATGGAGCTGACTTTGTAAGGAAAGACTAGTTATTTCAATGTACAAAGAATAACAATAGAAGAATGAAGGACTTCAATAAATCAAAAAGCTGTTTGAAATTTCTTTCAGATTTTCTTTTCTTAGGCATCGGGGTTATTTACTGCCTAGCACATCACTCTCAAAATGGAGAAAAAAGTTGAGGCACTATGAGACTAATTTACCTTCTGTGTTCATATAGCTTTACATTCTGCAATCGTAGAGAGTTATATTGTCTACTTTTTCCCACTTTGATTATTCTAGCAAGTAGAGACTCATTAACAAATATAGTAATCTGTTTCTGAAAGCTGGAGCCTAGGTAAAAGGAACATTCCCACAGAAGCTTCCTGTGCCATTGCACAGTCTATGGCTGGGTACACTTAACATATTGTTTGACCTACCATACAGGTGAATCAATGCACTTTATAACAAGGTATGATTGCAGTACTAAAATGTTTAACAACCCTATAAGCTAAGAAATTTGGGTTCTCTTATTTAAAACACAACACACTGGGCTCTGAGAATACTGCTTTATGTGTAAGGTTAATATCTATTCTACAGGTATTTATATATATGTTCACAAATACCTCCAGTTTATCTGAACGCATCAGTTTTGGGCCAACAGCTCCTGGCATTGCAAGAGGTGGGTTTCCAGGAATCAGAACAGGTGTATTTGGTACAAGTTCTGCAGGAACGAGACCCATCCCAGGATGTGGTATGTAAGGATTGAAAGCCATGGGAGGATTAGCTGGAAGTGATGGAGTCATAGGAAAAGAACCCTGTATGTTTAAAAGAGAAAAAAAGATGTTAGAGGTAAAGATTCTTCCTGTCATTACACAAAGAGGTATTTTTTCAGAAACATCAAAATTACTTATGCCACATCAAAATTTACTATTGTTTTCTTCTGATTTATTTTTAGCCTCATACTAATTCCCATAGAGGAGTTGCTTTTAAACCAACAAATCTCTTTACGTAGTAACTTTATTGGTAAGCTCATAAAATAAGCCACATGATTTTAACAGTCATGAATTATCCAAATTAAATCTCACTGCTAGTCTGTTCCAAATGTGTTTCCTCCAACTCTTTCTTTATTCCCTAAAAACCATGTCACCAATGACATTACACATATGGACAATCTTCTTTGTTTCCTTACACAGGCATGGCCTTTGCATTCAGTCCCTTTCCTTCCTCTTTCCTCTTCACCATCAATACTGCTTGGCTGTAAGGCTGCCTGTCCTACCACAGGCCCCACCTGTACTACCAAATACTGGCTGTGCTTCTGTCTTCCTGGCCCACTGACAATTATGGAACACAGCAAGGAGTTGAGGAAGAAAGTGATAAATTAGAAAAAGTGAGTGCTTTAATATCTACCTAAAATGAGTTTAGTATGGTCCATTATATTTTGTTATTTTTTTAAATCAGAGGTCCTGTTTTTTAAATTTTTATGTGTACATAGTAGGTATCTATATTTATAGGGTACATGAGATATTTTGATACAGGCATACTGTGTGTAATAATCACATCAGGGTAAATGGAGTATCTATCACCTCAAGCATTTATCATTCCTTGGTGTCACAAACACTCTAATTATACTCTTTTAGTTATTTTTAAGTGTACAAGAAATTATTGTTTACTGTAGTCATCCTAGAGGTCCTGTTTCACAAGCTAATCTGACTTGCCTAGCCTTGTCTTTATCCAGGGGGCCAGATGATATTCATAGTTCAAAAGAAGGCACTAAAAATGCTACAAGAATCCCTGTTAGGCAGGAAGAGATAAGATAACAGGATTATATGGTACACAAACTAGAGTAACTTGTAAAAAAAAAAAACCTCAGAAATGCAAAAAGCTATTACTGCTTTTTCTATTTTCAAAGATCCTGGACTCAAAAAGTTTAATATGTGTATTTCCTTTATTATCTGTTGCCATATTATTTATCACTTTGCTGTTTTCCAGTTTGTTCCACATGTGGGTATCTTTTCTTGTCAATGTGGTTTTATTCCTTTGATAGTTCTCGTCTCCCCTATAGTACCCAACACTTAGTGAATGACTGGTTGACAGATATACTCAATGATACATTTTAAAAGCTTAATGAATGAATAATAAATCATGACTAAATGTAGTATATTTCTAATAATGACTCTACAAGTTAGTTATTGTGAAACTGGTGGTGTCTCATTGTGTATTACTAATTGCATGTGTTCCTTCTTGCTTTATAAAATTTTTTCACTTGAAAAAACCCCCGAATCTGTTGCATTTGCCAAACTGTGCCCATACCTGCTAAGTCACATTAATAGAAACAAGTCTAAATACAAATTGTGGAATATAAAGTGAAGGGCAATGTATACTCATTGCCTCACCCCCACACAGACTTGAAATTGTCACCCACACAGCATTCCAAGAAGACTCTGTTATAAACCATATTCAGCTTAGAAGGAAGCACTCCCGCATTAGCATTCTACCTTAGATGAGTTTATCAAATTAGCTGATTGGGACATTAGGAAGGGCAGAAAGAATCTGGCACCAAAAAACTGGCAAGACTCACAAGGGTGAGTAGGAAAGACATGGTTGCCAAGAGCCTTAAGTGGAAAGGGAACGCCAGGTGCCAGGAAAGATGATGGTGCAGTCAGGAGAAGGACTCTAAAGTCTGGGGGCAAATAGCCAAGGGCTGACCCAGTCTAACTAGCTCTTATGATGTAATAGACTACAGGAATACGGGATACTTGTCATGGAATGAGATGTGAAGCTCAGGAACTAGCTGATGTGACATGATTTTATATAATGAGAAGGAAATCTTCTGGAAACAGCCACCCAGGCATGCTTCCGCAATAAGGCAGACTTTATCAATGTAATGATTCATAGTTGTCTCAAGATCACCAAGAATCTCTGATGAGAAAAACTCCATTTTTGAAGCACACGATAGTGCTCTTCACTTGACTTTTCGTTGTCTCTGACTTTCCTGGTAAATTTCTCACTGAAGCCACCAGCCCATTCTCCTGCATACTTTTTGCTCTTGCCTTTTACAAAAATGAGCAGGACCATTATTGCATCTATTAATTTTTGAACTGAAAGAAAGACCTTGAGGTGGGTGAATTTTCCAGATTAAAAAGTTATTAATCACTAATAAATGCTGATCAATCAACAATATTGAAGCCTAATGTATTTGAAAGCAATGCTTTCTGTTTATGGTAGCTTTTTACTTCTGTAATTTTTTTCTTTTCTTTTTTGAGGTGACTCACCAGGGAAATTCTCCTAGCTAAGTTCTGCTTTCTTTGGAATACTTTTAAACTTTCTTAGGTTTGTTATATGCTCCAAGTGTATGGAAAAAAAGGCTATAAATTAATGATTGGTCTACATATAAAATGTAAAGGGCTTACTGAAAGTATTTAGATTTTTCTAAGGCTTCACCACAAACTATGCTATCTTTAGATCTTAAAATTAGTATCCTAGCTCTTATAACTATTTCCTCCTTGAGTATGAAATGCATTCTATAACACTGTTTATTGAGAAGAAGCAAGCTATCCCATTCTCAATACTGGGGCAGAGGCAGGAACTCCTGAGTGGCTTATTTATTTTCAGTTGGACATTTCTGTTTTCTCACCACTACCTCTGCCCCAGGGTAACTACTCCATTTCATGAATTTGAACATTCAAGGGCTTAGCGTTGACTAACAGCCATGGGTTAAGTCAAGCAGCCTGCAAGCTCAGAAGCTCAGCTTTAATAAGCAACTTTAATCCTGTCTCTATATATATCTCAGCCCTTGATGTCAGTTGAAATAACATGAACCTATCTGTGGGTTAATTTTTATTGTAAAGGAAAAGGTTTTAAATATACTGACTCTGATTTATCTTTACAGCCTGAAATGGTCTGAACACTTAAATGTTTCAGATACTTAAATTCCAACCTAAATTATTTACTAAATACTTGAAAAGAGACGGCTGTCCCTCCCATAACCAGGTGTAAATTTTCATCTTTCTGAGTGTTGTCAACCAGCAAGAATGGTGGTGGCAACAGACTTTATGAATAAGATCACCTGACAACTATTTATCCCCATGTCTCTAGCAGTATTAGCTCCTACAGTAGAAATTCCCATGAGTTCCCAGTGACTTGCAGATTGCTTAGGAACTATCAGACACTCAGGAAATGTGTCCTAAAAATTAACGAAATATCTAGACAACACTGGCTCCTAATCTTTTTTGAGTCCAGGACTTCTCCAAGAGTCAGATAAAGGCTGCAGACTCTGTCCACAGAAAAATTCATGTATGCAAAAAATGTTGCTTGTGATCTCAGCAAGTTCAAGGACCCCACGACACTCACCCCTGGTGTGGGGTTATGAACTACTTACTGGTTAAGAATCTCTGTTCTAGAGTAAGGCTCTGCAAACTAGGGCCCATAAGCCAAATTCAGCCTGCCTGTGTTTTTGTATGGCCAGCAATCTAAGAATGTTTTTTACAGTTTTAAATGATTGAAAAAAATAAGAGAATAATATTTAGTGAAACATGAAAATTATAGGAAACTCTTATTCCAGTGTCCATCCACAAATTTCATTGTGTTCATTAGTAGAGCTGTATTACAAAAAATTGTAGATATTTGTTTCCTCTCTTGTTATATAAGTACCTATATAATACCCTCAACTTTGCATCTTGAACCTCACAGCCTAAAATATTTATATTTAGCCATTCACAAGAAAGTTCACCGACCTTGGTTCTAAATGATTTCAAAAAATGAAATTCTCCAACGCTTTCAGGAGTAAAGCACCAAATATATATGAATATATATTCATATATATTCATATATATATTCATATATATATTCATATACATTCATATATATTCATATATATTCATATATACGAATATACATATTCATATATATACGTATATATGAATATATATTCATATATATTCGTATATATTCATATATACTCGTATATATGAATATATATTCATATATACTCGTATATATGAATATATATTCATATATATTCGTATATATGAATATATATTCATATATATTCGTATATATGAATATATATTCATATATATTCGTATATATGAATATATATTCATATATATTCGTATATATTCATATATATTCGTATATATTCATATATATTCATATATATTCGTATATATGAATATATATTCATATATATTCGTATATATGAATATATATTCATATATATTCGTATATATGAATATATATTCATATATATTCGTATATATTCATATATATTCGTATATATTCATATATATTCATATATATTCGTATATATTCATATATATTCATATATATTCGTATATATGAATATATATTCATATATATTCGTATATATTCATATATATATTCATATATACATTCATATATATTCATATATACATTCATATATATTCATATATATGAATATATATGTATATGAATTTAGTATTTGTAGCAAGATTCCACAAATTGAAAATGTTTGGCTTTGTAAACCAATACTAAGGTATTCACTAAAATGTTCTTTTACATAGTTACTAATATTAGGATTAGGATTTTTAACTATTTGTTTATAGAACAATCACTACTCCGTGACTAAGAATGGGGAAATAGTAGTTGGAATCCTGTAAAGGTAAAAATTTTAAAAGCCACCACAGATTGCTCTTAAAGGATTCTGAGGCAATGCAATTCAATGCAAAACTATGCCTCAAATAAATGTCTAGTTTACACACACTTTAGGAACAGTGACTTAACAGGTTATTTCTCAAGCTAGTATAAATAAATGAAAATTGAATGTTATGCCAAATCAATCTTTGTGTCTCCTCAATAGCCTAGATCTATTTGTAGTTACCTCAAAAATATCCAAGATCAATTACAATTATTGTTGGATGAATGTAAAATATTTCAAAATCCTGGCCTAAGGTCAACAGAATAATCGGGGCCTTCCATCTCTGAGTTCCTGTCTAGAGTTGAATGACTAGATATTTTTTCTTTTACAGAAGGGTAAACATTTGGTAACAATTTGTTGACCCAATTTTAATACAAGAAAAATAGCACTCTTAAATTTTACTAGCGTCATAATATCTTCATTTTATTGCTCATTTGCAAGCATTTATATAATATAAAAGGAAAGCTCCTTTTACGGTCATCATGCATATTTCTATCTTTAGATAATCCCAAAATGCACTGAAATCCATAATTTTAGTTTCCATCCGACTTCACTTTCACACAGAGTACAATTGAATAATCTCTCTTTCACAGTATTTGCTTGGTCATTTCCACACTCCTTGAGTAATGTTCCGTGGGGACTGAAGTGGCCAAAATGCAGGCTGCAGGAGACCCACATAACCTCCAGACTAGTTAATTAGTTTCTCAATAATTGAGAGTTAACTTTAAAAACAGATGCAAGCTGATAGTGGTGTTTAAGTACTAATCGTACTTGTTAATGAATAAGTCCCCATGGCTCTAGAGAGAGCTAAGAAAAAAAAAGTTCATGGGTCAAAAGTGAACCATTGTCCTCACCTAGACCTGGATTTTCTGATCTTATTAATCAGAGAAGTCTCCAAGTAAGAGGAACCATTGAAGGCAGGCAGGTTAGTTGAAAGATCAATAGGTGATTGTGAGTATAAGAGGTATAAAGAATAACACAAATGAGAACACAAGTCATGGTTCAGAGCTACCCATATTTGCTGGGAGGAGAAATACAACAGCAGGCCAGGAATCATAAAGGAGTACCTAAACACAGATCAGCACATCACCTAGGAAGAGAGCAAATGATTGACACTTCATAAGCAGGGTAACTTTGACATTGTTCCTGAGGAGGTGAACAGGAATTGACCTAAAAATTTGTTGGTGACCACCGTGTAATAATAATGGCAATTCAATTAACTTTAGTATTCTAGTAGGAAACAAAGATTATTTTTAAAAAAATCAAGTTTGTGGCATGGATTGTAGTAATAGTATCATGAGCATCTGTTTGTCTCCAAAGTCATCAATTTGTATACATTGAACATGTGCAGCTTTTGTGTGTCAATCATACCTCATTGAAGTAGTTCAAAGAATTAAGTGGTTATCTAGTTTTAACAAAGGGTATAAACAAAATGTGGGTTTTTGGGAGATAAATAGGAAGAACTGAGCAAAGCAAGGAACCCACAGGAAACCTGGAGACTATTTATGAACATGTCAGTGAAAGTTAGATAAATAGGTAGGCTAAGAGTTTAAAATTATCAGGGGTTTGACCAACCACAACCACCACCACCACCACCATCAAAACAACACAAACCAAAACAGAACCTTGCATGGCTAATAGAAAGATAATTCTATGTTGAAAAAAGAAAGGCCCAAAGCTACAAAAATATGAAGAATCAGGTACAAATCAGAAATTAAGGGGACCAGAAAATATTCATCCAACATCTTACTTTTGTTACATAACGAATTCCTAGAGGGTAGAGTTTGTTTCTTGATCATCTTTTTATCCACCCTTTACTCATTTAAATACCTGTCACAGAGTATATGCTCGATACTTACTGAATTGAATAAAAAGGGATTCCTAAACCATTAATTAATTTTTGATTTACTAAATAGATCAACCCAATTTAAAAATCAGAGTGCAAAAAGAAGTAAAAGTAGTTTCAAAAATGGTGGCAAAGAAATTGAATAAATCCTTCACTCTTGTTCTCCACTGAGGAAGACTTTAGGCAGATGGCTACTCCTAAGATGTCTTTTGATAAAGATATGAATTGCTAGATCAAACAGTATGAAAAGCACAGGGTATTTTATACATACATATGTACATACATGAATCCCATATGTGTATGTATTTTTAAAATTGGAGTGGCTAAATCCATACTAGAAGGTACCTAATTAAGAGTTCTAAAAAAAAGTGATTTAGTGATACTATAGATAAAAATATGTAACTTTATTACAAAGTGTATTAAAAAGTAATTTTTATACACTTTGTAATACACAAAGTAATTCACACTTTTTTATACACAAAGTAATTCACAATGTGTATAATCCAGGTGATTAATGAATTGCTAATGTGACTGGTATCCAGAGTGGTTCAAGAGAGAAGACCACGGAAAGAAGGGTGTAAATGAATATTTAACAGATGATTACAGGATATTAAGGCAAATTAGAAATGCTTGGGGGTACCACTTTAATTATCAGGTGGTAGGGCAGCCACAGGTTTTTATATAAGGTCTCCTCTCATTGACAAATTACTGAGCCATACCAACCTGCAGGTAAAAAAAAAAAAAAATTCACAGAGCCCACCAAACTCCCAGCCTTCACCTCATTTGTGATCAACAGCAAGCAATCTCAAGGTAGCTGGCTGTAGCTTACACTGTGACCACGAACAGTGAAGCTCACAGGCCACCATGGTCTCATTAGCACCAGGCTCCAACTAACTGAGCTAACCAGCCCCAGAGGAGAAGGACACAAAATAGAGGAGGTTACATGTAATTTATCTCACGGGAATATATAAAGGATGATAAAGGGAGAATGTTGAGATTTGTGACTATCAAAGAAACTGGACACTATAGAAGATATACCTAATGCTAAATGATGAGTTAATGGGTGCAGCACACCAGCATGGCACATGTATACATATGTAACTAACCTGCACATTGTGCACATGTACCCTAAAACTTAAAGTATAATAATAATAAAATTTAAAAAAAGAAGATATCATGTACAAGTGTCCTCTGTTTGGCTGCAAAAGTGTAGCATTTTCATTCAACTTTTGAAAAAAGCAGATTTCACAGTGTCTATTAACAGAGATGGGGCAAAGCAGCAAAGGGACTGCTAGGGGATTTATTTTGTTTTAACGTAAAAGAAGCTTTAAGCTATGTGACATACACAGTCTTATTAGCAAAAGGCCCGAATAACTACTCTACTTTGGACCAGTAATTGCAATGAGGAGCAAATCTAGGATATGTGGGGTCTGAAGCTTAGACCACTGGGTGGGGAAGTGGAGCCTTAAGAATGAAACACACGAATATATTTTGCAAATTTTACAAACACATTTTAAACACGTTGCTAGGACCCCTCTCAGGGTTTTGGAAGGAAACCATGCAAATGAGCATCCCTAAATCCCTCATGTTAGTCTCAGGGTAAGTCCACCTTAAAAACAATGTTAGTTGAACAAACAGATTACAGTAGGCTTCAGTTGATATACCTAAAAGTAAAATTTTGTCTAATCTTTCAGAAAATGTAGTAAAATCCAGATGATCATGGCATGGTAGCACTCCAGGCACTTCTGTGATGTGATTTGGTCAACCTCAATGCGGAAGTTCACATGATCATGACTGTTGTAATTACATTAAGAGCATATTAACCTTATAATTACATAATGCCTGTCTTTCCTAACTTGAAAATTTTGCAAAAATCATTTACAAAACATGTAATGTCACCACATCAAGATGAAAGAACTAAATGCCATCATTCATCATTACATGAGTAGGTGAACTGAAAAACCTGCTGCAGAACCTTCATTAAAATGTTATAATTTCTGTACTGACCATGAGACTGGTAATTTAGAATATGGACATAATTTTCTTTTCTATTAAACCTACATAATGTCTGGGTCACCTTTTAAAATAATAATTGTTAATAAAAGAGCCATGACAAAACTACTCTTTTTTATAGCATAAATATTTCAGTCAATAAACTAAATTTATGTGAACTAAAAAACTGTAAGTCTAATATGAATATTTGTCCTCTTGTTTTCAAGTACTATATCATTTAATGACTGACTTACAGAAATTAAAAAGTAGGCCAGGCATGCCAGCACTTTGGGAGGTCAAGGCAGGAGGATTGCTTGAGGCTGGGAAATCAGTACCAGACTGGGCAACATAGTGAGATCACATTTCTATTTCTATTCAAAAATGTTTTAAAAAACATTACTGTGCATGGTGATGTGCACCTGTGTTCCCAGCTACTCAGGAGGATGGGGCAGGATGATGACTTGACCCCACAAGTCTGCAGCTACATTGAGCTATGATCATGCCACTGCACTCCAGCCTGGTCCACAGAGTGATACCGTGTCTCAAAAAAAAAAAAAATTAAAAAGTAAATAAATATTTTCCAATTTTATCTCCAGTCACTTAAAATTGTTCTAGTCCTAAGTTTATAAGTAATATAAACCCAAGTAATATAATACATTGTAGCCCTTTAGTAAAAGAGAAAAAAACAACATTAAAAACATGAGTCTAAAAATAATATTCATTAATTAGTATATCTCCCTTCCTCGTACCTATTTGAACTTTCTATTATTTTTTTTCTCTTGGTTCTGAAGCATTACATCACCTTCGTTCCTTACTATATTAATGTTAGATAAACATATAAGCCTGTTTATGAGAAATATATTTGGTAAGTAGAATTATGAAAATGATGTAAAAAGGTGGAGAGGGATCCAGGCAGCTATCAGATGATTCAATTTGAGATAAAGGAAAACCTAGAGAGGAAGACTTGTTTATGGCCTTCATGGTTTGGAACTCGGTAACTTAGCCACAGGAATGCCAGCCATGAATAGCATACAACAGAACCTGAGGACTTGGCACATCCCAATGCAACCTCAAATGTGCTGAATCAACAATCTCTATATAAATAATCAAATGAATACACTCTACTGAGTCAAGTTCACCTGTGTGTCAGGATCTGTTTCCATGTGAATCACCACATTCAAAGAGAGAAACTAGGGGAATTTCCCAGGTTTTCCTTTAGTTTGGATATGGACAGGTGTAGATATGCAAAATGTCCAAATAAAACATTTTAACAGCCTGTAATATCATATTCACTTTATAAATACATACACCACATTCAGTAGGGAGAATCTTTCCTCATAACTAAAATTTCTAATTGTAAAACCAAAATTTTAAAACATTAGCTTTGCTTCAGGGTAATCCACTGTGCCTACTCTTTCTAATATTCTTCTACAGTGGTTGTATTTGCCTCATGATTATGGCAAGGGGATACTTCAACTTATACTTTTTTGCTGGGAACATCAGGAACAATCTCTCTTAAACTGCATTGAAAAATACTAGGGAGTCACACCTTTTGTTTCACCTGCTGAACTTCCTTAATAAAGCCAAAAAAGCTTTCAGAGATGGACTTTTATACTGGCAAATGTCAATTCAGACCTGTTTAATAGAGTGAACAAACTTGCCTGCTCCAGCAAGCATTCCACCCAAATTGACTAGGTGTGGCTTTTATTCATTGTTCAGTCACACTCAACAGAATCTGTTCTCTAGGTACCATCGCATTTAGGTTGACATTCCCTTTATCTAGGGGCTTATAATAAGCAAACCATATTCAATTCTGCAAAGGCAGATGTGCTCTTCTGGTATCCTAGAAACAGATCAAAGTATTCTTTGTGGAAAGACATGAAGTTCAAGCCAGTCATACAAATGGGTCTTAATATGCAACCTTACAAATATCAGGACTGGAAATTTCTTAAACAAAAGTATGACTACCTTAGAGACAAGAATCAGATTATTGGGTAGGGGTGATTAAAAGGGATAGAGAGTTGTTTGAGGGAGAGTAGGTACCAGAGAAATTAAGTAAAATCATATATTACTTCTGTAATAATATCAGGATCCACAATAAAGAAATTTTTTTTCCAAATCAGACTGGTAAATGTTACTTAAAATTGCTCACACTAGCTCAATTACACCATGTCTACAAAGTGGCTTCCTTAGACCATAGAAGAGGAACATATCAACCATCTCGGAGTTAGATTTTTGTACACATAATAACTGCAGGAATTAATCATTTATCGGCTCATCGCATCATAACAGCTATCATTAAATAATCTACAAGGTAGAGAAGCAATTTCCAATTGTTCCCTTGGGTCTTCTAAGTAATGCCTTGTATCTTGTAACATTCTATAAAATAAATTGTACTCCTGTGAATCATAGCAGTCATCTTCCGTCATCTGAAATCTGAAATTACCCTCATTGAAGAAAAGATAGGGAAACATATTCTAACATAGAAAGCATAGAGATTCAAATTAGAAAGCACAAGTGAAGAGGCTGGAAAGCACAATGGATTTCTTACTGGATTCTCAAAAAAGCTACTCCCTATTCTCCAGTGTGAGCCAGCATGATCAATAACACTTGAAGGGTTGAGACTTGGAATGGAGAGACTCTAGCAGAGGCTGAATAGAACGGCTTCCCTCTGTACCCCTACTTTACCCCACTTCTTGCTCTCTGATTCCCTGAAACAAGGCATTTCACTAGTACCCTGAAGCTATCCCTCGACCTTTGAAAAGATAAATGCTCCAGCTCTGTAGGAACCACTGGGCTCAGGTGTCTGATAATGAAATCTGCTTCCTATTCTTTGCTCAGTTTGAAATTGAGACATCCCATGAGAAGCTGAGAGTAATAATTATGAGTTAAAATCTCCCTTGCTATACCTTTGACCAACATCTTCCCCCATCCCCTCCCACCCACATCCCCTGGCAACTACCCTTCTACTCTCTGTTTCTATGCATTCAGTTTTTTCAAGGTTCCACATATGAGTGAGATCATATAGTATTTGTTTTTTCTCTGTCTGGCTTATTTCACTTGACATAATGCCTGCCAGGTTCATCCATGTCATCTCATTTCACAATGTATACGTCTAACAAATCATCACACGCTGTACACTTTAAAATATACACAATTTTATTTATTAATTATACCTCAATAAAGCTGGGGGGAAAAAATAAAAGCTGCCTTGCTTTATTCCCCACCCACTCACATTTTCTGGACTTACCAAGCACGATCACTTCTCTGTGGTTTTGTTCATAACAATTTTCAGTATCCAAAAGACTTTAACTTCCCTCTGCCCTTAGAAGTAGGGAGGGACTGAGATACGTCAGTATGTGAAAGCCCAGAAAAAGCGTTTGCGCAAGGAGTTCAACGATGTAAAGAATTACTGAGGGTCAAAGAGGAGCTTTGAGGAGTTCACCTTCTAGGAACTAATTTACCAACATAATTAATCTGAGTTCCAAGGCAAAACTTTTTGGTAAACTAATAGTACAGAACATGACATCTATTTATTTTACTTAAATCTGTCTAGGCATTCTGGAAAAAGAGTATGGTGCAAACCTTTAGTGATTCATCATTGCCTCTCCCATCTGTTTTTGCATTTATCCATAAAGATGTACTCATTAAAGGGTTCCATATCAACACAGATATCCTTGAATTCTGAGAATTAACTTTATAATGAGATAGGCTTTACTGACAGCTGATTGTCCTCCCCCATTTTCATTGCATCTAAATACTATATACATATTTCAACTTTCAATATGTTCATTGTATCACTGATTAAATGGGTAACAAATAAAGGTAAAACAGGATTTTCAAATTTATCCTGTTAATAGTTTAAAGGAAGTAGGCCAGCTGGAATTAGAATGAGGCACCACTGAGCTAAATGTGAGGCCTGGAGAACTACAGCAGAAAAGGGACAGTTTTCAATTATCCCTAAGAGGTGTAAAAGCAAAATGAAAGTTTATATTTTAAGGCATAGGGACAAGATGAATTTTCAATGGAACAATATGAACAGATATAGCTTAATTACTTTATAAAGGATCCATTTAAACTTGCAAGTCCACAAAATAGTAGATATTAGTCTAGAATGACATAATCTTACTAATTTCTGCATAGGGAAACCCTGTGGCTAAGTTAAGGGAAAGCCACCATCAAGATCATGGGAAATTGGGAAAAACTGAGAAATGGTCACAGAGCAGAGAAGAGAGGGGAGGCAAAATTCAAATGAATGCACTGTGGTACCCTGAATCAGACACTGGAATAGAAAGATTACATTAATAGAAAACCTGGAGAAATCTGAATAAAGTCTGGAGTTTAGTTAATAATAATGATGTGTGATTCCAGTTTCTTGCTTTTGACAAATCTACCAGGGTAATATAAGATGTTAACAGTGGGGAGAACTGGGTGAAAGGTAATACAGGAACTCTTTGTACTATTAATACCTTTGTAACTTTTCTGTAAATCTAAAATTATTTCAAAATAAAAAGTTTATTTAAAAGCAACAACAGGCCGGGCTCACGCCTGTAATTCCAGCACTTTGGGAGGCCGAGACAGGTGGATCACCTGAAGTCAGGCGTTTGAGACCAGCCTGGACATGGTGAAACTCCGTGTCTACTAAAAATACACAAAAAAATTAGCTGGGCGTGATGGCGGGCACCTGTAATACCAGCTACTTGGGAGGCTGAGGCAGGAGAATTGCTTGAACCCAGGAGGCAGAGGTTGCAATGAGCCTAGATCGCACCATTGCACTCCAGCCTGGGCAACAAGAGTGAAACTCTGTCTCACCAAAAAAAAAAAAAAAAAAAAAGAAAAAAGCAACAAAACCCCCATCAAAGAACAAGAAAATTTGTTTGAATTAATGTCCTAGAATTCAAAGGTTTCCATGTAATAATAATCAACTCTCCTTATCTTAAAATGCCCCTGCTCCTTTATCCATATTCTTTTATAAAGTGAACTCATGCAGCCAGGTTTTCAGTGCAACACACCTGACTGCTCTCTTCAAGTGCACAGCTCTGTAGTGTCAATGAACATATTAGTTTGTGTCCTAAATCCTGTTGCAACTAATTTCCCCAAGTCCCTGCCAGGTTATTCCACTGTTGATCTTTATCGGCAATTTTCAAAATATAGCTGCGACTTACAAGTGATGACATTTGAGCGTTTTGGAGCATAAGCTGCATCTGCTGGGCGAACATGGCTGCGGCAGTCTTCTGTTGAATCAGATTGTTCCGCCCATTAATCTCCAGCTGCGTTTTTAAGTGTGGAGGAGGGTGAAGGTACTTGCAGTTCTCTCGAGTACACCGACCCTGACAATGAAGAATAGGGAAAATATAAAATTAAAACTATACACAAATAGATAAATTTTGGACTCCATTATCTGGGGACAATCTAAGCTCCAAAACTCTTCATCTTGAATCCATATAAGGCGAGAAACACCCTGAAATTCACTGACAGTCTGTTAATGAAATAATAAATCCCTATGCCCGGCAGCGATTTTGTTCTTTAGGTTCCGGAGACAATGGCCCTAGATCACTTGCATGATGGAGACCAAAGTGTATTTTGGATCCTCAGCTAATTGAACGTTTTTTATTGATGTTAAGCACTTTCAAGACAGGACAGTATGTCAGTTCCGTGGAATCAAACATGCTTTTGGTGTCACCTAAATGTTGGCATGGCTGCTGATTATGGTTTACTATGTAGCAGCAAAGGATGTCACTGGACTAGTTGTTGGTCACATTGTCACAATGTGACCTATTACTGTGTTGAACTCATGAGCAGTATATAAAGAAGCTAACGATTCTCTCTTATTTGGATTACTAGGTCCACCATAAACCTTTTAAGAAAGCACAACTGCAAACAATTCTATTTCCCACAGATGCTAAGATTCTTTACAGTAGGTGAGGTTATTGGGGAAGGGGAAGGTGGGGAGCAAAAGGGCAACTTTGTTTTTGGACCAAAGAGTGCAAGCTGCTAGGCCACCTGAATTCCCGAGAGAAAAATGGGTTTGTTCACCAAGTGTTTTCATTCAACACATGCTATCTGCATTTTCCTTATTTATGATGCCTACACAGTTTATGCAATGGCTTCTCCATTGTTTAGTTATGTTGTTATTAAAATATTCCTATAATTTCACTGAGAATCAAGATGTGTCCTTCAAAACTTTTCTAGAGCTACATATAATGCAAACCCAGATGCATTGCAACGGCTCTTTTTAAATATTAGATCACTAGGGCAAGGTGGCTCTATTGTTTTACCTCCTCTGGCAAGAAGCTGAGTATAACTTTAAAGTCAGTGTGAGAAATTAAAAGACACATCATTGTTTTCTGTCGAGTTTGTCTTTTTGTTTTTCCCATTGCTCAATTTACATTTAATTAAATTAAAGTGATTTACAAAATCAAATACTATCTTAGTTTTATGTACTTTTATATTTCTATGCAAACCTTGGAGAAAGAATAATTTATTGGTAGTATGAGTTAAGAATCACGTTAACCTAATCCTCCTAAATTCTTAAAAGTAGCCTAGGAATAGCTACGCAATTTCAACATATATAATGAGTGTAAGCAGAGCCCTATGTGTGCTAAATCACAATAATTGGGGTCTTTTCCCCATAAATGTACCCCTAAGAGAGACCATAAGCTTCTTTTTACACCCACCAATGTGAAGCAAGGCAGAAAGTCACAAGGATCTTCAGTTCCTAGATTCTCCACTCTCCATCTACATAACTGAGGTGATCTGGCTCAGAATTAACAGCTGATGGAGGGAGTGGCACTTGGTGACTTCCACAGCCAAGCATGCTAGTTTATACTTCTACTTCAGGGTTTCTCTTCCTCCTCCCACACCCTAACATTAAAGATTTCCCCAAGGCCCTGTTCTAAATCCTCTTGCTCTCCTCTCTAATCTCTTTTCCCTGGAGAGACTAAGTTGTTTCAAAGTTCCATCTATTTGTACAATTGCTCGGATCTTAAATCTCTATCTCTACCCCTGACCTCTCTTCTGAATTTCAGTCTTTTTTTTTTTTTTTTTTTTTTTTTACCAATTGCAGCTGCATTTGGAGACCCTGCTGCCTAACCAGGTCTAAATAACTTATTACTGACCTTCCTTCTCATTTGACTATTTTTCATCTTACTGCATACTCCCAGTTAGGGCCACCACTCTAATTCCTATGCTTTGGGGTAGTTAGACAGCAGTAGTGGGGAAAATAAATTATGCAGCTCAGCAGCATTGCTTAAGGATTGCACAGCCACCTAGATAGCTTGTTTAGACAATTAGCATACACAAGCATGGAACACAATTTTTAACTCCAAAACAACTATATAATGAAGACTGTCTTTCATATTCAGGAATTCCAAACATTAGATAAGTTAAAGAAAAGAAAAAAAAAAGAATAATTGGAATTTCACCATTTGTTACAATTGAGTTTTAATATCATCTACATTGAATGTAATCAGAGAGAGAAGAAGAAAGGGAGGGAGAGAACACACTGTATTTGGCACATTTCCTGCCAATATACAGATAAAGAAGTGAACATGCCTTTGTGCTTTTATATCACTATCCTTTACATAAAGTAACTTATCTTAAGCTTTTTCTTGGGAAATAATGACAGTTTAGCAGAGCAAAAACAGTACACAGAAATAGAAAAAAAGAGAATTACACTTTAAAAAATTATATCAAGTTGGGCTATAAAACTAAAGTATGGAATATGAGGCAGCATGAGATTTAAAGAAACTTATTCATCTTAGTTATGAGATTTTACTTGATTGATAAAGCTTCTATTTTGAATGACCGAATCCATAATTTAATTCTATAACAATGCAAATGCATAGCAACACCATCTTACCAGAGACTGCTGCTTATGTTCCAGAAAGCTTATAAAATAAAATAAAAATCTGTATTCTCTATCCAAACAATAGATGAGGAGACCAAGTAATTTAATATCTATATTATCCGTGCAATACAACATTTCAAAAGAAAACTATGCCCCTGTTTTTTCAAAATGACTTTAGAACTCAGGATAATATATTTGTACACACAACACTTGGTGATAATAAATCTCCTCTACATAGCGTTCATTCTTCAAGAGGCCCAAACGTAATTATAGGCCAAAATACTTTAATTGGTGTTTGGGAGAGAACAAACTTGGTTTTTTTACATCTGTTAACACTTGTTTTTTAATCCTTGTATAGAATTAAGGCTTTGGTAAAGCATGTAAGGTTGGGATAGAGTGGGGATTAGGGAGGGACTGTCCCAGTGGAGTAGGTAATCATCTATTGTTTTTGTCCTTTGGAAAATCAATGACTCTGTACTAGGAAGGTTCCAATGATTTCTGTAGGCCACCTAAGCACTCTGAGTGGGCCACAAGGTACCCTATCACATTGGGTCTATAACAGTTTGGTGTGATAGCCCAGCAGCCATCTTGGCTCTGAAAAATCACCCTTCATGTTTCCCTAGCCAAGTCAATGGTGTCCCAAGCCCTCCTTCTTCCAATCTAGACCCACAGGTTCAGAGTTGGCTCACACTAGTGCAAAGTATCAGAGCATGCCTTAAACGACTCTGTAAACGTACCTACAACAGTCGCCATCCTCTGGCAGAGCAGGCTACGTACTAAAATCAGCAGCTAAGGGGAGTCAAGACATGAAAATCAACTCTCTCTCTCTCCCCCTCCCATATACACTCAAAATTAAAGAAACGTTGAAGCGATTAGAGTGCAAGCTCATTTATGCTTGCCTCAATTTCCCTCCTTTTCCATTTCCTTTTGGACTTAAAAAACATGTCATTCTCATCTGGTCTTTCACTGTGTTACTGAGTTAAGAAAATAGCAAAGTGATTCAATAGGAAAGCGATTCTCTGCTGAAATAAGTGCTACTTACACCTATGAATCATATGAATCTTCCAGCTCCCCTTTCCCATCGACTGTCTTTGAAAAATGCACTCAAAAAGCAGCAAGCAGGGGGAGAAAATAGCCGATGACATTTCTGAAGTACATCTGCATCAAGAAGTTGATGACAGACAAAGGGATACATTGCAGAACATTTATAAAGCCTCCCAAATTCAATCTATTGCCTTCTTCCTACCTTCAGGCTTCTCCCAAATGAATACAAAGCCTTTGACTAAGAGAGAAAAGTCTCATTGTAGAGATTCAAATCCCACCTATGTCTAGAGAATTATGAGAGTCAGAGTCTGTCACAAGACTTCCCATGCACTGGGTGGTAGAAAAACCCTGTGAAATGTACTTCATGTTCATGAGAAAAAGCCCTACCATACATCAGAATAAGAAAAGGAACCTGGGAGGCTGCAAATTACCCTTTGTCAGCCACAGTATCTTAAGAGAAACAGCTGTTTGCAGAATGACTTGCTTCTTCAAATACATACAGAGTTAGAGAGAAAAAAAAATCCTAAATATGTTCTCTCAAATACAATTATAACTGGATTACTTTTCAAATACATAATCTCACTGATCTGCTAGACTGCCAACAGTTAAAAGTTAAATGTTAAATCAAGGCACCCAAGAGATGATTTGTTCTATGAAGAAAAATGTTGTTATTCCATTTTAATCATAATGGATTAAATGAAATAATTCTGATGATAGTGCCCCACTGTAACATACTTACATGCACAGACATGGCTTCTCAGAGGAAGTAACAGTGATTTCAGAATTACAAATCATATGTACCAGTTTGGCTAGTTCCTGCAAGTATCACAGATTTATTAAAGCTAGGAAAAACCTGAGTCAAGATCAACATACAACGAGTTATTAGCCAGATATCGGCATTCTACTGGCAAATTTCCCACTTTCTTCCTCTTAGAATTCTGTCTTTACAAAAATGGATAATCTGCATCATTTTCTCCTCCAAATATTGTATCATCTATAAATATTGATATAGATGCACAAAGAGCAGCCTTAAAATTCTGCATACAACTTTTAAGTTAAATGTGAGATGCAGGCAAGAAATTTAGAGGGAAAAGTCTTTAATAAACCATTTCTTAAATACAATGAAGGCAAAATTAATGAGGCTGAACGTTGACCCCCATGGAGAGGGCCAGCCAAGTACCCCCCACCATTGCAGCCAGCACTGTACCCACCTTCTTCATGCTGTCCCAACTCTGTTTTCTTGACACATCCCATACACACATACACAGGGCAATGACTTTGGCGCAAACCAGATAACAAGTTTGAATAGGCGAGAAGCTGGGGTGAGAGCAGAAGAATTTTCTTGCCTATCTGTCTCCAGAGAACTTTTACATTTTGATCTCCCAATGACAAAGGGAGTACTGGGCTCAACAATCACACTTTTGTTCTGAAATAGCCCACTAAGATAACTTGATTCCCAGGATGGAAACAGTTTAGGGCTGAATCGGATTGTAGGGAACATCTTGTGCACCTTTATCTTACAGAGAATGTGAAGGCCAAAGGGGTGAGGTGACTTGTCCTAATTCATAAGCAGCTCAGTAAGCACACAAGCCAAGTTTCCAGACTTTCACTACCCAATATGGATTCTCAGTTCAAATCACTTTTCCTCTGTAAAGATTTTCCTGGAACCATCTCCCCATTCCTGTCCCCATTTATCTCTCCCTCCTTTGTGCTTCCAACTGCACCTTGTACTCAGTTTTATCGTAGCTCTTATCGCTGTGTACATCGATAAATTGTTTGCATGCTTGTCTCCTCTATTAGACTTTGAGCCTGTATAACGGCAGAACTACATCTTCCTCCACTTTCAATCTCCAGGGATGTGTGTGTGCCTGATGAATAGCCGCCCTGCCATACACGTTTGTTGAACTTTGTGAGAATAATTTTATAGGGCATAACACTAAGTCTACCTTAGAAACCTAAGTGCTTCTCTTGCTATTTTCTTTCATAAGTTCTTTCTTCTCCCTCCAAGAAGAGAACAATAGTCAACACATGACTGAGGCTGCCCCTGGTTGTCTGTTCCAAATGAACCGTTATTCTATTCAGGTCCAGAAAATAGCTAGTTCCTAACTTTTTTTTTTCCTATGAATATAGACCCTGAGGAATATGTGACCATTACGGCTGAAACATCCTGGTAATTTAGTATAACTTAACCAGAAGTGACATGAATCCATGAGACCCACAGACAGAAACTCTGGTCTGATTCCAAGGGGTCTCTGGCCACAAAGGCCCTCAGGATATAGGGCCCCACCGGACGAATAAAGGAGCCAGCAGCAGATCCATATCTAATCAGCACCTGGGCCTGCCCAGGAGGGCCCTGCATTTCCAGGGTCAGTTTAGAAAAAAACTGCGTTCTCCAACTGCCCCACCCCCCATCCTGAATTTCTCTGAACAAGCCGCAAGTCAAATTCCCTGAAGCTACTAAGACAAAGGTGGCTTTAGGAAAATCACAGCAGGTGGGGCCTTCTTGTGGCTCTCTAATGCATATGCCTTCTTACAAGAAAAATGTTTGCGGCTTTCCTTCATGACCCACGCTTAGCTTTGTTTACGTTAAACATTTATTTTCAAATGATCATGAGCTTGATCTTTTTCTTAGAAATTTTTTGAACAGCAAATAACACTAAAAATCCCAGAAGTTGTTCACAGTGAAAGCAAGCCTGCCTCACTAATAACCCAAATCTACTTCCTGCCCTATTCCACCCCACTTACACACTTTTTACCTCGGTTCTCATCGAATACCGTCCATCACTGTAGAAAAATATTAACTGAATGACTGGTCAATTATAAGCTCTTCAAAAATGCATCATCTATTTACAAACCAGCCAACCAGAATAAAATTAAAACCCAAACACAACGAAGCACATTGGTACCAAGTTATCAAAAGTCAGAAGGCATTCTTCATGCAAAGTATTACTAGACGCTGTCTTTAGAGCAGCTGATAGCTGCCAACATAAAATGTCATCAAGAATGGAAAAAAAGGGAGAGAAAAAGTAATGGTACTGAATTTGTTACTCTAAGAAATAAAACACACAGAAAATCATATAACTTCAAAAAGCTCCTTCTACATGGACTTCATTAAGAAAGAACATAAGGAGGTGTTTCTCTCTGACCCATTAGTCAAATCTCCTGCTCCTGGGCTTCTTTACCTCCTTTTTCTGGACACCCCATCCACTCACTTGCCACAACGATTTAGAAGCCAGGACAAAGAGGGTACCAGCTGCTTGCCCCCTTTATTCCCCAGCTAGGGCTTCTGCTTAGGATCCTCTCTAGAGATGCCAGGTTTATCAAATAAATATGCAGGACTCCCAGGTAAATTTGAATTTCAGATAAACAGTGAAAAAAAATTTTTTAGTATAAGTATGCCCCATACAATATGTTATCTGGCAGCCCTCTCCCGCTCTGTTCTTCTGCCTTGATAAGTTGAGCTCAATAAAGGCAAATCCTTGAAAACCCATTTTACCTCTTTACCTTAAGATTCTTAGAAGCCCTCTCCATGGAATCAGCCCAGGCTCTCCCAGGCCTTCATTTGCCCAGCGTAAAGTAGAAGACACTCTCAGCCCCAGCTTACCTGATCAGCTGCAAGGAAATTTAAGGAAGTTGACTGTTGGAGACAGCAATTTTTGATCCATAGCTCCTCCCACCAAAAGCTTCACACGGCTCGCTACCCTGGCAGCCACTCCACCTTCCCACCCACCGGTGGCGCAACAGTATATTTAAATACCCTCGATGTCTGCTGGAGCTCCCCCTTTAGGCTAGGATGAAGAGGGGGATGGTGTGTGACCAATACCTGCCTAACCCGTAACTCCGAATTTACAGAACAGATTTTTGAGTATATGAGGTGTTACATAAAGATGAGGCTTTTAAGTTTTTTAAGGTTTTTATTTATGTGTGCAGAGGTGAGGGGTGGTTAATCTTTTTTTTTTTTTCCTTCAGCCCTGTCTTTGGAATACTCAAATTCGAGTAAAAGTCAATCATTAAAGTGCAGGGAAATAACTACTTAGCACATGTTTCTATATGCACACATAAGCGCTATAAAGGTACAGATTCACAGCATGCAGATGAATAGCCATTATTTGCATAGATATCTTTTTCAGTCAATCCCTGATTACTCACATTAAAAGAGAGCACAAAGTAGAGAGGTATGGCTAATTCTAATGAACCAAATAATATATTTGAGAAAAATGGCAATCCACAATAGCCTCACATTACAATTGTGAACATTTAAGCAATTGCTAGACACAGTCCTAAATTTATTTTTTCATTAAGAATGCAGACTCTTTCATTGGAATGATCAAAGATTAAGAATTAGTAAGGTCAGAAATAGTAAAATTGTACTGCTCTGGGGAAGTTCATATGTTTATGGGCATATCATAGAAAGATCAAATAGTAAAGCTGGAAAGGCTCTTAGAGATCATTTAGTCCAGCATTTGCCAGAGTGTGTACCACAGACAACTAATCCTAAGAGAGGAACCTCAAAAGCTGGGTTCACTGGTCAATCGGGTATAAGAAATGTCACTTTATATTCCTCTCTTGTAGGCTGACAATACACAAGAGTATGATAAAGGCTCTCACATGTCCTAAAGTAAAGAAACCTGGTTACCTTTGTTAACCCAGCATTTCCCAACATTGTTTAACTCACAAACCATCCCCCCTTTTTTCATCATATTCCCGTTAACATCTCTCTTTAGTACACCCTTAGGAAAATACTGATCTAATCCAACTTCCTCATTCTATAGGTAAAGAAACTAAAGCTTAAACCAAGTTGTATGGTGTTTTACAGGTCAAGTTTTCCTTAGTATTTTCATTTTGATTTCTCTTAAATAGAAAAATAGAGTGAACTCCCCAAAAATGGCTCTTCTGTTGAAATGCCATTTTTGCCCATCCCTGATCTCCCAAAAGCTAACAAGATGGATATTTTCCTATGATTGCAAAGTAACATCCCACAATCACCTTCCCAACACCCCTTTTCAAAGCTGTAAGTTTCGTCAGATCTTTCCAAATGGTTGCCGTGGCTTTCTTCTTTCATTTGAAGGCTTTAGTCAAGGAACTTCTGAAATAAGAACGTCAAGCCTTCTCTGCCTAACTGGCTTTCCTACATTGTGACTTCTGCCCCTTGAAACCATGCTAATTATTTTAGGCTTTCCATGACTTAAGGGTCTCAAGTGAGTTTTCGCTGTACTGAAACCTGGGAAGTCAGAAGGTATTGGGCAATCTCCTCAATTCCAAATGGTTTTAGTTTTGCACTAACCTTAAACCTTGGGGTTTCCACTTCGTAAAATTAAATTTCCTGTCTCTAAGTAAAATGAAAAGTTTCAAAGAAGAATTTAATTTGCAAAAATATCTTACAAATGTATATGAAGAGTATAAGGTGAGAAAGGCACTGATTATTGTTCAGATTTAAACAATTTATCTTTGCAGGGCTCAGTGTGCTGCTCAGAATAAATTAAATAATCATGTCTTTATAACCAGCCACATATCTCTCCACTCAAACTTTATATAAAGGGTAGATATGGCTATTGATTTACCTCTGCATTTTGAAATTAGCGGTACAAAGATGAAAATCAGTTCCTCTTTTGTTAAACATGAATCTTCTTTCAGATAAAGAAATGTAAAACATTGTACCAAAATGATTGTTTACAGGGTGAATTAATCAGTGTGATATTATGTTTCAATCCCCCAATGAGGTCAAATGTCTCCACTTCAGAATAAGCATTTTCCTCACACTCCTACCCTACTACCAACCTAACACCAAAAATGGAATTTCCATGCAGAAAGTTTTTACTTGGTGACATGGACTGCCATTAAAATACTTTTGAGGCATGGACTAAGTTTATATTTTGTTAGGGAAAATATACATTTCATCACCAAAAGTTCTATTGAAACCTTTGTGCTAACTTGTTATTAAAATTGTAGGAAAGTAGGCAACTGTTGGTAAGAATGTAAATTAGCACAGCCACTATATATATTAAAAAAAAAACAGTATGGAGGTTCTCCAAAAAACTAAAAATAGAACTATGATATGATCCAGCAATCCCACTGCTGGGTATCTATCCTAAAGGAAAACAGTATTTCAAAGAGATGCACCCCTGTGTTTATTACAGCATTATTCACAATGGCCGAGATATGGAATCAATTTAAGTTTCCATCAATGGAAGAATGGATAAAGAACATGTGGTACATATACACAATTGAATATTATTCAACCATAAAGAAGAACAAAATTCTGTCATTTACAACAGCATGATTGGAAGTGGAGAACATTATGTTAAGTGAAATACGCCAGGCACAGAAAGATCAATACTGCACGTTTCTCACTAATATGCGAGAGCTAAAACAAAACAAAACAAAACAAAACAAAAAAAACCCACTCAACTCATGGAGATAGAGAGTGGAATGATCGTTGCCAGAGGCTAGAAAGGGTAGTGAGAAGTGGTTTATAAAGAGGGGATGGTTAATGGGTACAAAATACAGTTACGTAGAAGGAATAAGGTCTAGTATTCAGTAGCACAATAGGGTGACTATAGTTAATAACAATTTATTGTATATTTTAAAATAACTAAAAGAGCAGGATTGGAATGTTCCTAACACGAAGAAATGATAAAGGTTTGAGGTGATAGATATCCCAATTACCCTGATTTGATCATTACACATTGTATGCCTGTATCAAAATATCACATGTATCCCACAAATATGCACAACTGTTATGTTCCCATAATAATTATCAATTACAAATAAAATATAATTGTATGTAATTTAGAGTATCAGGCATATGCCCAGGGAAAATTCCAAACTCTAAATGTATCGTGTATTTAAGTGGCATTTTTAGCCAAGTGATTCTTTTAAAAAGCATCTGAAAATTAGGCCAACTTACTGTTTGTTTTTGTTCTACAGACATGAAAACAAGGTATTGATACAAATGCTTTCTCTTCTAAAAATAAAGATCTATTCTGCCTGGCCTGAATATCTACCAAGTATGTTAAGTTTCATCCAAAATGTAACTTTCATTTTGGGATGAAATGTTTCAGATATGCGAACACAATTGACAAAGCTCTAATGAAACTGCTGAGATTACTTTAAAATATTTATTTTTCTTTCTCTCTCTCTCTCTTTCATATATGTGTGTGTCTTAAAATGTTCCTCTCCCAGTCTAATTTAGTAAATACTGCAACCTTAATTAAGCTCAGCTTCTGCTTCCAGTGAGCAGTTAATATTTAATGATGATGAAACTGTTCCCAATATTTAAAGAACTAAACAAGGCCCTCCACAAACAATGTAACTAGAAATGGGGTTAAAGAAAATAGTGATAAAGGGAGGCTTTTTGCTTTAAAATAAATCAATGCCTCAACCATAAATGTCTCATGGCCTTACAGAGAAGAAGTTGAAATATGACCACTGCCAAAGGATGCATATCTCCACACCCAAAACAAGAAAAAAATAAAGCAAAGAACAGAGAGTTAATTAGTTAGCTTCAAAATCTATGAACTGTACTCCCTTAGTCAATTTAAACAGCTGGAACAAGACTTATTAGAAGAGCAGTACATGTCTAAGGATGTAGTGTTCATTAAAAATGTGCATCCTTTCTATTAAGCACGAAAAGATTTCTGGGGTCATTCAGGCCATGGTGATATTCTAGTCAGTGCCTTTTAATTAGCGGAATCCTTATTTTGGTGAAGAAAAATAAATAAAATAAATCTACTCTAGCTCCATTGTGCTTTCCCTCAAAATCAAGATAAAATTAGAAAACTTCAGAAAACATGTCTTTCTGAAAAAAAAATAAGTTAGTTTATGTCTGTTATATAAGGTAAATCAAATTCCATTCTCAAAGATTTTGACAAAGTGGATAGAGCGAAAGAAACTAGGTAGTGTAAAACATCAGTGTGCTAATCTTTTACACTCATTTTTCTACTAAAGATAACTAGACTATTAATTTGGTTTTACATTGTTTCATGTATTGCATTGACTTGGTATACTAGACTCTTGCATATAAGGTCAAATGATCCTTTTTATGTTAACTAATTCAGATCACTTATGAATAAGCTGCAGATATTGTATATACAGCTTTAGCTCATGTTACTTGGCATGAGACAATTGTTGATACACATTTAGACACCAGGTTGAGGCCCCTGTAAAATTATATTTTCTATTAATATCATGAAAGTAGTCATAAAACATAAACTAATTTTAAAAACAAAACTAGTCATAAAAACAAAACTAATTTGAGAGATTTTTTAGAATACTGTAAACTGGTTTCCATTTTTTCACACCATGTCCACCTTAATATTAATGGCTAACTTTATTGTGGATTTACCACGTGCCAGGCATTGTTCAAAGTGCTTTATATGCATTAACTCATTTAATCTTCACAATTGAGGAAACGGGGGCACTGAGAAGTGAAGACGCATGCCCAAGCTGACATAACTAATAAGTAGCAGAGCTGGGATTTGAACCTACGTGCTCTGTGTCCAGAGCTCATACTCAATCAAGATACTGTGCTTCATAATACTGTGATAGTTCTAAATAGAGGAATGAGCTGGTTCAAATATTTATACTGTCTGGGCCACACTTTCCCTCTAAGATTATAACAAAGACTGCATATCAACTGGCTGTTAGGTATGTCCAGACACTAGTTACTAGCACAATTTTATGGCAAATTTATTTTGTTCAAAACCCAGGGATCTTGGATGGCTTGAGAATGAATAAGACAAGGCAATTGAATGTGTCAAGGCAATTGAATGTGTTTGTTTTTGTTTGTTTGGTTTTGTTTTGTTTTTTAAGATAGAGTCTCACTCTGTTGCCCAGGCTGGAGTGCAGTGGCACCATCACAGCTCATTGTAACCTCAACTTCCCCAGGCTGAGGTAATCCTCCCACATCAGCGTCCCGAGTAGCTGGGACTGCAGGTGCACACCACCATGCCCAGCTAATTTTTGTATTTTTTGTAACGATGGGGTTTCCCCGTGTTGCACAGGATGGTCTAGAACTCCTGGGCTCAAGCGATCCACCTGCCTCAGCCTCCCAAAGTGCTAGGGATTATAGGTGAGGGCCACTGTACCTGGCCCTAGGTAACCAAATGTTAGAAATAGCCTTCCATAATTCCTGAAGCAGAACAATTAGCATAAACATGTTATCTGTTAACACAGCTTTTTAGTAAATGTTTGCACAGTAGCATTTCGCTAGTTGGTTTGGGAGAAGCAATGTCCAATTATCAGGAGTTGGGTCATGAGGGCTTAAGCATAAACGGCCATGACTTGACAAAAGTAACAGTCCAGCAGTATCCCATGGAGATTGAGAACCGATAGAAGTAGGACTCAACAAAAGAGGTGGTCTGTGAACTTCATGACTATCATCACCTCCCTAAGAGAAGAATCTTTTAAAAACACCATAGTGCCATTCAGAAGCAAGTTTACTCAGATGACAAGTTGAGTGCTGTAGGTTCGACACTATCACAAAGCAGAGAAAGTCTCCAAATGATGAGAAAAGATCAACCTTAACACAAAATGGTACAAAGTGTTCTTCTGAAGCATTTCATTCCCCTAAGGACAAAGGCAAATGAGAACGCACATGAACTGCACACACCATTTCACAAAAGACTACCCCACGGAAAGCTCAGTTTCAGAGGAGGTTTTAGTTAAATGACCGTAAAGTAGATATATTTTGAGATACTGCAAAGTGGAGGTGAAGATCTGCGGCCCTAGGCACTAGGGTTTGACTTTTTCAGTGCTTCAAATGTACAAGTCATGTTTCTTTCTTTTCTTTTCTTTATTGGTAATTTATTTTTGGTTAAGCAAACATTATTCACAAAATAAAACTAAAGGGTTTCAAATACAAATTAATATGTGGCTGCATCATGTAAACATGCCAATAAAATAAACACATCAATTCTATTCTGTGATTTATCATTTAGGTTTCTCCCCAGCTTTCTAAAATGAGAAGATCACCTGAGCCCGGGAGGCTGAGGCTGCAGTGAGCCATTGTTACCGGGGGTCCTTGTTCTTAGAGCTCCTAAGATGGTGGCTGGCCACTTCCAAGATGGTGGCATGCCTCTTGTTCTCTGACCTGGGGTTCTTGGCCTCATGGATTCCAAGGAATGGAATCTTGGGCCATGCAGTGAGTCTTATAGTTCTAACAGAAGCCATGGGTCACAGAAGAGAACCGTGGAACCCAGCAACTAGTGTTCAGCTCGATTAGGACGAATCCGGGCACTAGCCATGCAGGAACAATGGCAAGCCTTTAGCCCGATCGGGAGCGGCAATGGGTGCCTCGCTGGATCAGGAGCGCAGCAGACACCCTGCCGGATCTGGAGGGGTGGAAGTCAGCGGCAGGTCTGCGACGGCGGCAAACAGCAGTGGTGGATGGCGAGTGAAAGCTCAGCTCAGGCCGTAACAAACATGGACCAGAAGAGTGTGCAGTAGCAAGATTTAATAGAGTGAAAACAGAGCTCCCATAAAATGGGAGGGGACCCAAAGGGGGTTGCCATTGCCGGCTGGAATGCCTGGGTTTATATCCCCATCATTGTCCCTCCCTCTGTGCTCTCAGGCGATAGGTGATTGGCTATTTTTTTTAACCTCCTGTTTTTGCCTAATTAGCATTTTAGTGAGCTCTCTTTACTACCTGATTGATCGGGTGTGAGCTAAGTTGCAAGCCCCGTGTTTAAAGGTGGATGCGGTCACTTTCCCAGCTAGGCTTAGGGATTACTCGTCGGCCTAGGAAATCCAGCTAGTCCTGTCTCTCACCATGATCTTGCCAGTGCACTCCAGCCTGGGCAACAGAGTGAGACCCTGTCTCAGAAAAAATAAAAAGTGACTAGACAACTGAAGATGCAGAATCCAAAAGTATACTAATACTTCTAAAGACAATATAATAGGGAAAATAATAACAACAACACTGTTATATGAATCAACTGTTTCGGAAGCAGGTCACAGGCTGTTCATACTCTGTCCTCTAATGTATTTGTTCCCAAGAAGAAATGAATTTAAGTTTCAATAGGAACACAGTATTTTATTAGAAAGAGTGCTAAGCTGAGATTCAAGTGCCCTTAATTCTATTTAGTTTTAGATCATTGGTAAATTATTCTCCAGTCGTGTTAACTTCTCTAGAAATAATTCCTGCCCCTACATACTTTCTAGGTGCTTTGAAAGAAAAAAGGAACAAAGTAAAATTTAGTCTGTTTTGCAAGTAAAATCAGTACAAAATGTAAAAAATATATTTTTCTTTATTCGTTCTTTACAACAGAACTAAAATATTTCCCGAGAATTAAGTATAATAACTTTGACAGATTATAACTACTTTAAATCATTCTACTTCCCTAAAAGAGGTAATATATTATCATAGAGTAATTACCAATTATATGAGTAATATAAATTACTATGTGCCTAGGGAGAGAATTTATATACGTATAATGTTAGGAAACTGAGGACACTTCTCTTATTAGAACTGGATATTATTGTCAAACAGTCGCTGTTCCCACAACTTAGTAGTATTCTAGGCGAAAAGGCAGAGGATAAAGGAAGCATATCCAAGCTTTAATCTCATCCTCGTAAATAACTAAAAGGAGAAAATAATTATTGCTTCTTTTCAAGTGGTAATAAGCCAGTGCCCACTTAGGAGACTAGTTTACCTAGTCAAGAGACACTCTTTTACCATCACAAGCTTCTTTAAGATTTAGCATAACGAACATCCACTTTAAAATCATAATGAATGAAACATTCAAAGTCATTTGTATTATATAAAAAAGCATAGAGCATCACACTCTAGTTGGTACTATTTTTATTCTAATTTTGCCATGGGTACTGTTATATTTTACTTATAACATATATTAAAATGATAACAAGAAAGCAGGCAAGTCATTTTTTCCTGGTAAGTTAGAAAGACAAAGCCAAATAAGAGACTATAAAAGATGTTAATGGTGCTTAAAATATTTAAAAAAAATTGTAGCGAAGTGATTTTAAATATCATTTAAATAAATTGGTAAAATAATAAAATTGAATCTCGTTAGAAAACTGTTTATAAATGTTTGAGCTAATTTTTCATTTTTCTTATTTTTCATTTTAATAGGCTAACCTTATGGAAGTGAAGATTGACATATAAATGTGAAATGTCTGAATATACTATATGTGTGTGTGTGTGTGTGTGTACATATACACACCCTTTTGTTCTCACAGTTGCTACATATGAAAATTTGAAGGTCCACATGTGGCAGCTAGCAACACCTACAATACGCCTTTCGGGGTACAAAAAAGTCACTAATCCTTTCAAAGGGTTATAATAGTCAAATAATTAAAATAACTTCATTTCTTTTGGGTTCCACACATTTAGACACCAGCATGATTCTTGCCCAGTCACCTGTTATGTAGCATTCCATAAGTTTCTCTATGCTCCACAAAGATAGGGTTCTGTGATCAAAGGATTTACAGAAATTCTTGGGTTAAACAGAACTAAACTACACTAACACGCAGTTAAGAGAACTAAACTGTCTTTCATGCAATACCTCTCAGAGCCTTTTCTCAGCTAAAAAGCATTGTGATGCTCCTTGGAGGGAAAATATAATAGGTCTCCCAAAGAAACATTAAGTCTTCCAGAATAGACATCATTTCCCTTCCAACAGATCTGAATATATATCAAGAAAGGGCCGTTTGAACAAGTGGTGAGGAAGGAGGAGGCATTAGAGGAACAACACAGAATCCTGAGAATTATGAAGCTTTGAAACATCATCCTTAATTGACACCCTGCTAAACCAATTATGGTTTTCTCTAAACTAATGGTTCCCAAACTTCAGTGTTTGCCAGAATTACCAGGAGAGTTTCTTGAAACACAAAGTGCCAGGCCTCCCCACAGAGTTTCTGATTCAGTAGGTGTGGGTGAGGTGATAATTTACATTTCTAAATGTGTCCAGGTGAAGTTGATGTTGCTAGTCTGCCACATTTTTGAGAACCCCTGCTCTAAGGGAATATTGTCCTATCCGACAATGGATTTAGTTATTTGCTATGCATTTTATTATGGTACTGATAATTCAGTTTCCAAAAGGTCATACTAAAGAAATTTGGACACCTTAATTCTACATCTCTGACATCAGTAATGATGTTAGCAGCCACGTAAAAGAAGGCCGGTCTAGGTCATGAAGAAGGATTGGCCTTCTCAAAATCTATTCTACTACTCCTAGGAAACACATTCATTTTCTGTTTACAAAGTAGGGCTATTAGTTATGATGGTAAGTATGTATATGAGAGCTCTGTATTGTATGTTGCTTACATTTGCTGTATAAACATTTCCAGAGTGTTTTCTAAATGTTTTCTGTGTACCCAAATTTGAACGAATAAAGGATTCTTTAAAAACTGCCCCTCAGCTCTCCAATAAACTCACACTTTACTCACTACAGAAATCCCAATCATTTGAGAACATTACCCCTTCTCCTCACCCCTAAAAAAAAATACCTAGAAAAAGACAAGCTAAAAGGAGGAAAATACTTTCCACATCGATTAGGCAAACAATTTAATGCTGACCACAGCATTTCAGCACAGATGATCAAAAGCCGAAGTATCAATAGATTACTAAACCTCAAAATAAGCACTGAATACAAGTTCGTCAGTTGCACCCTGCAGCGAGGAAGTAAGGAAAAAACACATCTCATACAACCCTTTCTCCTTTTTTTCCTAATGAAAAAAAGTAAACGTCTAAGGAGTTTCAAGTATTTGTTATTTATTCCTTTCTGTTTTACGAGTAGCCCCAGCTGCATCTGGTTTACTTCTGAGTATCACTGGAAGCCCATTTTAAACTGAGGCCCCCAGTTAACCATACTGGAATGCCTGGAATACATTAACATGTCCAAATGAAAATCACTCAGATAGCCTTATAAGCTGCAAATAATAAATGCAGAAATGGAATTAGCCCCTTCTCTTGTTGACTTGCTCTCTTACTACTTAGACAATTACATTCTTCCCAAAAGGCTTCAAAATGACCTTCAAGAAAGATATTTTTGAAGTAAGATTATTACAGTAACTGTAAAGACTGATATAATGGGGAAGGTGGAACAATGGAGATAATTATATCAAAAACTTCAAAATTCTAGACTAAGGTTAATTGCTGCAGCTGGGCCCAAAAGGTAGCTGTGAGTTTTCTGGCAACACTAAATAGGAAAATGTACTGAATTGCATTTGCTCCTGTAGCCTGATAAAAGAAGGCATACTGTTTAATACTTCTCCTGCATAAAAGTAAAAACTGTGCTAGATACTATGGAAGAAATGAAGATTATGCCATGGAAACTGCCCACAAGGAGTTTACAAATCTTCTCTCTCCCATAACTAGAGGCATGAGTAGTTGTGCTGGTGGGGGACCTAGGACTTGACGCCTGCTTGGAGGTTGTGAACAGTGGGGAGATCAAAGGTAACTAGTGGTGCATGTTTAGTGGTGCTGTTGAAAATGAGGAAGAGCAAGTTCCATGGGGAGAATGAGACTTCTCTGGGCCATAATTAATCACAGCTATTCATTTTTGCTTCAATGAAAGCAGAGGAGTTTATAATGAAAAATATGCGATAAAAATGGCACAAACAATTCTCTCTTGGGGGTGGAGGAATCCCACTCTTCTATATTACCCTCTTTTCATGAGTATGTTACTCTATTCATTACACTTTCCTTATGTTTTTGTTACAAATACATTATTATTGGAGCTGAAGTATTTCAGAATGAAAAGCCTTTCTCAATGGGTGTCTCTTAACTTCTTTCTTTCTTCACCCACTCCCTCTCTCCCTCCTTTCCTCCTTCCTTCTTTCCTTCTGTTTTTTTTTTTTTTTTTAAATCTCTGACTTGGAAGCAATGTCACTTTTTAAAGGTATTTCTTTAGTGGGACAATAGGAAAATTTGGGGAGAAATAAGTGAAACATATTTAAATGTTTTATCATTTCAAAGATGAAGTAAATGTCACATGCCACTAAAGTGAGGCCTCAAGAATTGGGAAAAAGGGGGAGACAGTCTTGGTTCTGTTTTATCTGTCAGTTGCCTATTAAAATATGCTAGTCACAATTATGGAAATCATTGCCAAATGTTGACACCAGCTGAATGCTGCTAAATATTTAAAAATCATTTTAAGGTTTTGTTGTTGTTGTTGTTGTTGAAACACTTTTCTCAAATGTTCCAGACACCTTCCCTGTTTTTGAAAGCAGAGTCAATTGTACAAACCTGAATCATATCTTGGTTATTGAGGATTGCACCAAGACCTCAGGATCGCCTGTACAGAAAACCAGCAATCATTATCCAGGAATGGAGATGAACATGGAGAAAGTCTAAGAGACTGGGCTGACTGTACAAACTCCAAGATATAGTACATAAGCCTAGAGATCCTTTCTTAAACTTCGATATTGAAATTACTTTCTTATTATTTTTCCTATTTCTTTTAAAAACATATTGCTTGGACTAAATTACAGTTATTGTGGGTTTTTTAAAAAGTGTCAATTCATGGACCCTCTCTATTATTATATTTCTTTGTCTTTCTATGTTCAAACTTTTTGGACTTTCAAAATGTCATTGTGTATTTAGAACAGGAGTTCTTTATTAAACTTTAAATATATATATTTTTGAACTAGGCAGTCACCTTTTTCCACAAAATCCCTTTTTGAAGATTATGAGCTTGTACTTGATTCAGAATCACCTTATTAGCACTCATTATGCTTCCAAGAATACCTTGATTTGCAAGCTACCCATCTGCTGTAAAATTCAACTTCAAACATTTTAAGACAAAAAATGCTAGACCATTACTACATAATCACACTAATTATCTTAAAAATAACACTTAACAATGGCCACTAAGTAATTTTTAAAAAAAATCCATATATAACGTAAAAGCACTGAAAATGTAACAGTTGGAGAGTATCCAACAGCATTTAGCCAAATATCATTTCTATAATGCTAAGGGACGGAATTAAATTTGCAAATATCAGCAATTTGCAGGCCATCAAATCTAGGTTAAAATGTGGTTGAGTGAGGAAAGTTGGCACATGGGTGTATACAATTTTCATCTATATTTGAGTAAAAACTGAACTGGGAGTGAAAGTACAGCTGCAGATGAAGAGATCTCTGTGTACCTCTCAGTTGAGCCCATATTTATTCTCCCTCTTTCAAAGTGTTTCAACAATCTCATGTTTCATTCAACAAATATTTTTCCAAGCCCTAACGTGTACTAGGCACAAAAGATATGATGGTGGACAAGATAGCATCTAATGCAAAACAAAACAAAAAGTATGGCAGACTTTCACTGCAACTTCAAAGAAATCTGATGTTAAGATGAGCACAAGGTCAGTAGGCTGGAGGGAAATATCCACTGCTTTCTACTTAACCATGTTGGCTTCATCTGCATCTCAATTCCATCGCTAGTTTTCCCTTCCCACCACCACCATCTAAATCAAAACCTTAATATTTCATACCTTCAATACTTCAACAACTTTCTAAGAGGTACTTCCTCTTGCCAGTCTCTTTTTTTCTATCATTTTTTTTGCACAAGCTGATGGTGTCATTTCTCATGCTTCAGCCATTCTGACTTAACATTCAACTCCCCAAACATATCACAGTTTTCCCCCTCTATCTTTGCTCAGGTTATCCCCTCTGCCTGGAATACCTTCCTATTCCTTCTTCAAAGAACACCTCAAACAGTGTCTCTGCCATGACTCCATCTTCAACCACCACTGCTGAATATAATCCCAGTCCCTACCTGTGCCCTTGGACTGTTGTAGCTGTTAGTTTGTATCTGGCTTATGGCATATAACACAAGTAACCTCTTACTAAAAGGTCAGGCAAGAACCACATCTTTCCTAACTTTGTATTCTCCACATTACTGAGCCCAGTGCCTAACAAGTAAGAGGTTGCAATAAATGTTTGTTGAATGAATCATTTCTTTGGGGAATTGAATGTACATACAATTCTTAATGGATTTAACAGGACTTTCAGCATTAAATAACCCCTGACATTTATACAAATCCTTCTAGGAAACCACAACCAAATAGTCTTACAAATTCAGTGCTGCTGCTTGCTCTCATATGAAGAGAAACAGAGGTAGTAGGATTCCCATGACATAAGGAGCCCTTGTTAGAACTGTTATGTGTGACAAGGCAGCATTTTCGATGTTTATGCCACTTGCTGATAGAATGTTTCATTTCAGATATTTTCAGTGGTTACATCTAGAGTTCACCCAAGAAAAAGGTATTTTCCAAAACTACTTCTCAGGCTCCTTTGAAAAATGAGACAATATTCCAAAGTCAAATTCTTCCTACAGTGGGGTACTGGGAGATTAAAGATGGCTATGGTTTTAAAATTTGTTAGTAATACTGAAGTTAAGACTGAATTTGGTTCTATATAGAACACTTTTTTTGGTTAGTAAAAAAAGTAAAATAACCAGGAAATTGCAGAAACACTAGAGATTACATTTTTATAAAAGCTGGAAAAAATTAAGTTTGTTAAGTGGAACAACTCCTAGGATAGGTATTTGTGAAATATTTAAAACAAGAACACAGAGTACATGGAGCTATTAAAAATCCTCAAATTGTTACTTCGGTTTTACTATCTTTCACAAATAGGAAGATGAACAAAAATATTAAGACAATGTGACAATGTGGTCTTAAAACAATGTGGTTTTTAAAAATGAGATCTCTAAAAAGTATTTGGAGATAAGAGATTATTGATACTACAATGTCATCTACTCACTGTATTTAGATGCATATAAAAGATGGTTAAAGAGTTTAAAGTCACAGAAAAAGGTTTTCTGTTTGCATTTTTGCACGCTAAGACAGAAATTAGAACATTACTACCGTTCCGTTAGCTAACAAATCATGGCTGATACATAGGACATGTCTTGTTTTTTGTCATATTTAATGGAATTAAAGGGAATTTGTCATATGTAATACATTTATATTACTGTGGACTTTACATTTTCAAATTTTTGTACAGTTTTCAACATGGAAACTGCCTTCATTGTCCACTATCTACTCATAAGAATATAGGTAGAAGCAAAGCCTAATTTATTTTCTACCAATTTCCAGTGGGTTAAAAAAAAATTTGAGCTTCAACAGAAAGAAAGCTTATTTATGATATACAAAAATCCAATTTAAGGCATACATTTAAATGCCTATGACCGAGTTATAGCTGCAAAACTGTTTCTAACAGATAGATTCTATAGCCATATCTACTTAACTAAATAACAGATTAGACATGAATGACATTAAGCAATTTTACATAAGCTCATCATAAACAAGATACCGAAAAATGATTTACTCTATCTCTAGATACAACATGGTTCAATCCAAATACTGGAGATCATTTAGAAAATAAAAGGATGAAAAACAAATGGAATTGTTTACTGACTTTAAAGAAAACAATATCAAGACAGATGGCAAAAAATGTGAGATAAACTTGTAATGACATCTAGCAATAAAACTTGACCCTGGGGTGAGAATTGAAGGCACAGAAACAAAAACATTGAAAACCCAAGCAGGACTGCAAATCTGGATTAGACATCAAAAATTTTTTAAAAACCCATAAATTTAAGAAACTGAAGACCGATTATGTAGCAGAATAAACACTGAAGAAAAGAGTATTTACAGAAAATAGCAGACAGCTAAGATTCCTCTGGAATATATAACCCCATAAGTCAGGGACCAAGTGACACACTGAGAGGAAAACAAGGGTCACCTCAAGGATGGTACATGCAGAAAGGTCATCTGCAAGGGCAAACAGAACAGTAAGTAAACAATGTTCTATGAATAATGTCATGTTCCTAGAAGAACTAATTGCTATTTCCGGATGCACAGAAGTACCTTGTATCCACATTTCGAAAAAATCTGATATAGAGAAAAAGACTTCATTTCAGCTATGCTACATGAAGAGATTATTTACTAACCAAGTAGGATCAGATGTATATTACCCTAACATCTAAGGGTTTCTTCTAGACAAAAGAGTTGAAATATAATAGTTTTCAAATTTCCAATTTCCAAATCTCTCCTACTTAATGGAGTTCCTGTAGCAAAGGGTCAGTATTAATGGTATCATCAAACAGTAGTTGGGGAATACATGCCTGGCCCTAGCCCAAGTCTTTTCTCACCAGATGCCCAATTACAACTTGGCCAGGAAGAGATGATTTTGAGCTATGATCCCATAACACTTTAAATAAGTTGGATTAGATTCCAAATTATTGTATAAAATACTTGACCCATAATAAGGCTGAATTGCTACTGCAATATTTCAGCTGATCTATGACAGGTTTCTTCCTAGCTGGCCAGGGCATTGTACTAATGAGTATATAACAGAATCAGACATCAGTGAGTTTCATGCAGTGAAGATGTGATACACAGCCACAGTTACAATCCCCTGTTCTGGTCAGCAAACTCAACAATGCGGTGTTTGGGGAGAAGGATGGACAAGGGAGCAGAGACAGCTCAGTGTTCTGACACTCAGCAATTAAGCAAAGTTTAGTATCACAAAGTTAGGTAACTTTGTCTAAAAATTCTTCTCTTCTGCCTTATTTTCAAAACAAGTTATCCAAATAATTGTCCATGAACTAAATATGAAGGTTAATAAAGTCTTAATCTAAATTATCATGAATCAGAAACAATAAAAGAGGAGGGATTAGCAAAGGAAAAGTTGGCTTATCCATGCCTTACTTTAAAGTGCAAAAAGTAAAGGAGAACCAGAAAACTTCACAGACAGTCCCAATGTCATGTGGAGCAGCATGACTGTGATAAGAGCTGGATGCTTTTGGTTTACTAAAGCAATAGCCTAATTGATGTTCTCTCCATTTCCTTCTTCTCCACAGGAAAGAAGACTGAATAATGATTGGAAGAACGCCGGAGTCATCAAGCTCTTTTGATAACTGCATATGTGAACTAGGTCAAGTCACTCTCCCTCAACGGATCACCAGTTTACCCAACTGTACATGGCAACAATTTTGAACTGAACGTTCTTCCTTCTACAGCCAAAATTCTTCGTTTGCTACGTTTGTGAAGTGCTTTTATATGTATGAGCGCTTTCTTAACTATTAAGATATCTGAGTCATCGAACTTTTGGTGGGGGCAATCTCATGATCAGTCATGACTAGATTTTAGAGTTTTCTCATCCCCATACTCAAAGTTTTTTTTTTAAGAATAAAAATGAAAAGAAACAATATCCCACAATATTTCTGAGCCTCAAAGGACAGACTAAAAAAGCTAACTTTTAAAATACTTCATTTTGAAATAATTTTGAACTTACAAAAAAATCGCAAAAATAATACCTGGAGTCCCTGTATACCCTTCACCCAGATTCCCCTACTGTTAAATACTTACATAACCATAACACAATTACCAAAACCAGGAAATTAACACTGGTACGAGACTCTTAACAAGAGATCTTATTTGAATGTCACCAATTTTCTTCCTAATGTTCTTCTGTTCTAGGATCCAATCCAGGTTCCCACATGGCATTTATTCCTCACTTCTCCTTAGTCTCCTCCAATCTGTGACACTTTCTCAGTCTTTCCTTGTCTTTCATGACCATGACACTTTGGATGAGTACTGGTCATTTATTCTGTAAAATGCCTCTCACTTTGTGTTTGTTGAATGTTTTCTCATGATTAGAACGAGACCATGTCTTTTTGGCAGGAACATCACAGAAATGGTGTGTATCCTATCTGAGGGTATGTGATATTGATATATCTTATCACTCATTATGTTAACCTTAAACACCTGGTTAAAGTGGCATCTGCTGGGTTTCTCCACTGTAAAGTGACTATTTTCCCTTTATTTATTTATTTTAGAAACAGGGTCTTGCTGTGTTGCCCAGGCTGGAGTGCAGTGGCACAATCACTGCTCACTGCAGCCTCAATCTCCCAGGCTCAAGTGATCCTCTGCCTCCTGAGTAGCTGGGGCTACAGGCATGCACCATTATGCCCAGTTAATTTTTTAAAAAATGTTTTGTATAGACAGGGTCTCGCTATATTGCCCAGGCTGGTCTCAAACTCCTGGCCTCAAAAGATCCTCCCACCTCGGCCTCCCAAAGTGCTGGGATTAAAGGCATGATCCAGCCACCATGCCTGGTCTATTTTTCATTGATGATAAATGAAATAGACCATGCCTGGTCTATTTTTCATTGATAAATGAAATAGACCATGCCTGGTCTATTTTTCATTGATAAATATCCTGGGAGAAATACTTTGGGACAATGCAAATATCCTGTTTCTCCTCCAACTTTTACCCACTGATTTCAGCATATATCAGTGGATCTTGCCTGCAACCATTATTACCATGGCATTTGCCTACTAGTGATTTTGTGTTTCCTTCATTTGTTCTCCATTTATTAATTGGAATTCTTCTGTAAGGAGGAGTTGTCCCTTCTCCCCAACTTATCCATTTATTCAATTTTTTTTGTAAACTATGGACTCATGGGCATCTATTTTATTCTATGAGCTATAATTCAATACTGTCATCATTTAGTTTCTTGCTCAAGTTATTCTAACTTCAGCCATTGGGAGCTCCTTCAGACTGGCTACTATGCTGTCTTGTCATGCCCCCACCCTTTCTCTAGCACTTTCTTACATTCTTACACCAAAAGACATTACAGCCTCATCTTGTATTTTCCCTGCTTCTGTCCAGAATTAGCCATTATTCCAAAGATCCCGAGTTCCTTTATTGGAGAATGATATTAGACACAAAGGTGTGGGTACTAAGTATGCTCGTTGCTGTTGGGGTGTTAATTGCTTCTAGGGCCTCCCAAGACAGAGCTAGGAAATGAAAGCATACATAATAACCCATGCATACACACAGATCAATATCTATTCCTGTATCTATCTGTATACATACTCATGTGTCCTTTCTAATCCACACCACGGTATTCATCCTAACCTTCCCTTTTTATTTTTAACTTTTTTCCTCTGATAGTGAGAAAATAGGCTCTCATTATCTACTCTATATACATTTATTTGTTCAACCTCAGTATCTACATACTTACATATGCCTGTGAGGAACAGATTTACTAACTAGAATCCTGTATTTGTGTGCAATTCTTTTTATCTTTATTATAAATATAGCACCTCCAGGCTTCTTTTTATTAGTGTCAGCATGACATAGCTTTTCCCATCTTTTTACTGTTAATATTTTAAACTCAAAAAAAGCAAGGAGGAAAACAGTATGCTACTATCTGTGTGAAAATGGAAAATAAGTATGGATATATTTGCTCATATGTATATATATAATATCTATGGGAGAGGGAAAACCAAAATATCAGTTTGGAGGTCAACTGATTAACTGGGGAAAAGAGATGAGGGGAAAACTTCGCTGCATACTCTACTATCGTTGAAATTTCTTAAACTTTTTCATTGAGTATAATTCACAAATCATAAAACTCACCCTTTTAAAGTCTACACATCAGTAGTTTTTAAAACATTTATATACAAAGTTTTGTAACTATCATCACTAATTCCAGGACATTTTCATCACCCTTAAAAAAAAAGCCATGTACCCATTAGTAGTTAATTCCCATACCCCTCACCCCTCACTCACCCATCTACTGCCCTTCACAAGACCCTGGCAACCACTAATCTGCTTTCTGTCTCTATGGATTTGCCAACTCTTGATGTTTCATATAAATGGAATCACACAATATGTGACCTTTTATGTCTGGCTTCTTTCACTTAACATCATGTTTTTAAGGTTCATCCATGTTGTAGCATGGATCAGTACTTTGTTCCTTTTTGTGGCTGAGTAATATTACATTGTATGTATATACCATATTTTGTTGATGTACTCATTAGTTGACTGTTTTTCTAAATTTTTGAATTATGAAAATATCCATTCAAAAATTAAACTTTAAAAAATAGAAACAAAATGAACAAGCCCTTCTCATAAAAAACAGAAAAATGTAAAAAAAAAAAAAATCAAGCAAATAATGTATGAAAAATAACAACATACAGAAAAGCTTCTTTGACATTTGCCAGGACTCACAGACTCAATAGCAACTTACACTCGCAACTAAAATTTATTACAGCTTGGAATACAGAGGAAAAGTAACAGGAAAAATATACGTATCAGTAGAATCAAGAGAAGCCCAGCACAAGCTTCCAATGTTCTTCCTAGTTCGAAGCCACACGCACAAGGACTCTCTCTCTCTAGCAGCAAACTACAGAGGCATGTATGGAATGTCTCCACCCTGGGAAGCCCAGTTCTAGTCTCAAGGTCTGAGGTGCAGATGGGTCCTGGTCACATATGCACAGCCTGCTACCAACTGGCCATGGCAACTGTAATGCAGGACCCTAACAATGAATCAGTCATCAATCTTGATCTTGAGCAAAGCAACCCTGACAAGCTGTTATGGCATGGTCCATTGTTCCAGGTGTATACAACACAATAACCAATCAGTGACAAAATGAATGGTGGCCACATTCCCAGGGGATAGTTGAGGTTTCCCTGGGAGACATGCAAAGAGTAAGCCACCAAACCTGCTATATTAACTCTTTCCTCACATGAGATTTCTTTATTGCTAATCCCCCATCACTGGGGTATGAACTGGAGTTGAGGTACAAGTCACAGAAATAAGGGAGTGAAGAAGAGGGATTGGGCACCATTTGACTTCTACTTCACCTATAAACAGGAGTTATTTGTCTTCATGGAAATTATTCTCTTTTCCATTTAAAAAATATAAAGACTAGACACCTCTGCTTTGTGTGGGCTTGCTTTCCCCCGATTATGTCAACCTTTCCAGCTCCTGGAACAGGATCCAAAGTCCTCAGCATGATACACAGAGCCCCACCTGATCTCCCCACCCCCGGGACCTCCCTGCCCTCATCTCCCACTGCCCTCCCCCTTCATGGCTCTGCTCCAGCCACGCTGGGGACCTTGAGTTTCCTCACACACACCAGGCTGCCGCCAGCTTCAGGGCCTTAGCTGTCGCCATTCTCTTTGCCTGGAATGTTCTTAGAAATCCTCTTCACTGTCCCCTCATCTCCTGCATGCCTCTCCTCAAAGGTCACCTCATTGGAGGCCTCCTGGCCACTGTATCTAAAACAGTAGCCCCTGCCATTCTCTGCACCCTTTCCTCACACCTGACAATATATTGTTATCCTGAATATTTAATTATTTTTTACCTGCTCCTCCTCCAACTCCCAATGAGAATGTCTGCACCATGGAGGCAGGGACTGTTTCTGGTTCACGGCTAAGTCCCAAGGCCGTGAACCAGAAGGGGACAGCTGTCACACTCTGCAGTAGTATATGATAGGCACACACATATCACACCACTTCTAGGACTGCTCACTCTCCAGTGTTCTGTCTTTCCAGTGGCTTGTTGCTGCTATTTTCTCTGTCATGCTCTTGGTCCATTTTCCCTTGCTCTCTTTCTTAATTGACTATAATTATAGAAGTACATTACCAATCACTTCTAAGATGAACACTTGTTCACTTTTTAACATCTAGGACATTGGGATGCCCATTACGATCAATGGCATATTGTAGGGGATGATGAATAAATGGGGGACATAGTTATCAGTTTTTACAAAAGAAAAACTGGTCATGTTACAGTGGAGAAATCCAGTAGATGCCACCTTAACCAGCTGATTAAAGTTAACATAATGAATAAGATATATCAATATCCCATACCCTCAGATGTCATGCACATCATTTCTGCATGTGGGTTTCTTTTTTATTTGTCAAAACCACATGATCTCAGTCTAATCATGAGAAAACATTCAACAAGCACAAGGTGAGATGTATTTTACAGAATAACTGACCAGTATTCATCCTAAGTGTCATGGTCATGAAAGACAAGGAAAGACTGGGAAAGTGTCACAGGTTGGAGGAGACTAAGGAGATATAAGGAATAAATGCCATGTGGGATCCTAGATTGGATCCTGGAACAGAAAAATAACATTAGGAAGAAAATTGGTGACATTCAAATAAGGTCTCGAGTTTACTTAAGAATCTTGTACCAGTGATAATTCCCTGGTTTTGATAACTGTGCAATGCATGGCATGTAAGTTGTTGACATTAGGGGAATCTGGATAAAAAGTATACAGGAGTTTCCTGTATCACTTTTGTAACTTTTCTGTAAGCCTAAAATTATTAATATTTCAAAATAAAATGTTTAAAAGGCGAGGCTGAACTATCAATATGTATTTGTTTGGGTACCATTAGGTCGGTGCAGAAGTAATTGCAGTTTTTGCCATTGCTTTCATGGCAAAAAACACAATTACTTCCGCACCAACCTATAATTGTAATTCTATTTTCCTTTCAAAAGAGGTTTTTGAAATGTCCAAAATAGCATTGACTTTTACCAGTCAAAGATACTTCCCTTTAAAGGTTAGCATCATAGAAAATAGAGATCCTTAAATAAAATGTTATTTTCCTTGACTCTCAAGATGACAGCTGCTGCTTATGTGTCTTTATAGTGTAGACAGACCTCTCTGATGGAGCTGATAAATGGTGCTAAGTCTTGCATAATCCAGTGACCCTTGGGATTGTGTTGCTAGGCGTCTAGTTTCTGGTAAACTTTCCCTTGGCAAATAGGGATGAGTAAGTATTCAGTCAAAAATAGTCAAATTTTAAACTAATGAAAACTGCTGTGACTAGTGTTGCTATTGCAGAATATACTGGTAACTTGGGCCAGTTTGACCTACAAGGATAGATTCATATCGATATGCTTATACAACAGGTTTCACTTGTCAAAATATTATTTTTCTCGTGATCATATGTGATTTTGAAGACACGGCATGTGACTGTTTTATGTGCATTCCTTACCCAGTTCCCATTTTTTAAGGAATGTATATAGGTTAGCTTGAGTCTCCTCTAACTATGTCTGCTGCTATGGCCTTTACCAGGAAATTCTTGGCACAAAACTACCCAAAGTGGTAAGAGGGGTGGACAGATGTGATGGGTGTTGATCTGTCATAATGAAATAATGACAACATTTATATCCTTCCTGGATAAAAAGTGACTCATAACACATTGCTTCAAGTATAAAGGGAAAGGTTCAAGACATCATGATATTGCTGAAGCAGAATAACTTGGCTATGAAAACAATCACAAAGATTGATTTCATTTTAAAAATGATGACCCTTCGTTAAATCCAAGGAACATTCACTAAAAATACCAACCTAGATCAATGGCAAACTGTAATATCAAGAAATTGGCATAGAATGGATTAAGCGATACTTTGAAGAAAACTTTGGAGACAGATTATGCCAAGTCCACAAGGCAACAGAGTCAAAAACAGCTGCATACCAACATGATATGAGACCATTCTATGTAGCTGGAAATTAATCCATGGACTACACTAGATTTCCATTTGAAGATGGTGCTGCCTTCATCACTGAGCACTCAACATTCATGGATTGATAGGCACAGCACTTCAGCACAATACACAATCAGCCATCCAATTTGCCCTTCTTATTTTCATAACATTCCCTCATTATGAGGTGAGTTAGAACATTGTATCTGTTGTACCTGTTATTAAGGCAATAACCATCATCTGGTAGAGTAGCTAGTACTAATAGAATTCTTACACAACAACAACAAAACAAAACAAAAACAAAAGCAGCAGCCCAAAACTCATCAAATGATTGTTTCAGTTATTTAATCACTCATGAGAGAAGAAATAGTATGCAGATGAAGTTCAACAGTGTTTCAATTATAAAAACTCAGGAGAAGTAGGAAATGCTGCAGTAACCACTGAGGTATGTTATTTGTATATTATAGATATGATACTAGCACAATGCACATAGGTCAATTACCCTCAACTTAATTTAACCTTCATGCATGTCATGGATAAGAACTACAAAGCTCTTGTGCAGACATGGAACTTTGTTTAATGTGCTATCTAAATGGCAAATTAAGTAATTGTTTGAACGGCTTTACATATTTGAAATATTAAGGTTTTCACTAAAATATGAGAATGTAAGGATTATGTAAATCATCTTTACCCTGTGTGACTGGTCATCAGGATATTAACATGATGCAAACATTACTTTAAAAACACTAGATACAGTGAGTAGACAACTTATTTAAATAATTAAGTGGCTTATTAATATTCATTGGCTATTATCTATTTTGTCTCTTAATTAAACACTTTCCAAGCTCTAAAGTTGTAGTGCAGCATGCATTTTGTAAACAGTCACCTTCCCTAGTACTTTTCTTCAAAATGTTTAGTTTATGGCACTCTTTTGCCTTTAAATGGAATTACTGACCTGAGTTTATTAATGATTAGGAAGATCACATATCTCCTTTCACATTCTATGATGTTTGGAAAGATAGAATTTACAAAGCCTGCAAGGAACTCTATATCAGAGTAACCATAAAAACAGTTATACTTAGCTTGAACAACTAATAACACACAGCAACTAGATTTGGTCATGTACATTTGGAACATGAGTTTGTAATTTTAAATAATAAGCCCTAACTAAATAGAACTTTGTTAAAGAATGCCTACAACAAACATTTAGTTGATAGGAAGAAAACCTTTTATTTAATTCACTTTTATAGTGATATATGGTTTTCCATTTGTACTAGCTTACTGCAATCTCTACAATAATCACAGAAGTTAGGTACAGAAGATACTATCTATCCGTTACAAATGAAGTTACTCAAGGATTGTGAGGTTAAGTTGCCCGAGGTCAGATACAGTAGTGAGGCTGGGACTGTACCCCAGATCTCCTGAAACAACAATGCAAAGTTTCTACTGCAGTTCCTGACCCTCTATATGGACCAGATGAAAGATACCTCATTTTTCCCCCAACTAACTCAGTACGCTTTTCCACTTCAAGGCACTGCCCAATCCTGTAGCTGCAGATTTAAATAATACACAAAATAATTGTAGATGAAACTTAAATGAAACCAAAATGAAGAAAACAAAATAAGTTCTTTAGTCATAATGTCTACCACAAATAAAAGCAATTCAGAGATTTTCAATGGTAGGAATTACCTTTATCTTTACAATAACAAGTTTCTATTCTTAAAATGGAATGGTCTGCAAAAAAAAACAAAAAACAAAAAACTAGTAATCACGAAATAAGTAAAAGTAACCCTTTAAGTACTACAGGTTAAGCATCTTTAATCCAAAAACCTGAAGTATAAAATGCTCCAAAAGCCTCAACTTTTTAAGTGCCAACATGATGTCACATGGGTGGCTGAGATAATGACGCTTTTGTTTTCTGATAGCTGAATGTACACAACTTTGTTTCATGCACAAAATTATTTAAAATATTGTATAACATTACCTTCAGGCTATGTGTAAAAAGTGTATATAAAATGTAAATGAATTTCCTGTTTAGACTGGAGTCCCATCCCCAAGATATCTCTTTATGGATATGCAAATATTCTAAAATCCAAAAAATCGAAAACACTTTCAGTCTCAAGCATTTCAGATAAGAAATACTTAACCTGTATATCGCTTAAGAAAATGTTTCCTGAGGAAACCATCACACGAAGGGATACATCTCTGTTAGCCAATGCAGCCATAAATAAAAATGTTAATGAGGTAAAATTGGTCATGATGAAGGTAAAACAATATCAAGAAACTGAAAAAGTTCTTGTTAAGCTTAATTCATTTTGACATATTTTGAAAAAAGTCTCAAATGCATTGTAGCAAATCTTATTAATTAAACCAGAAATCCATTATAATTTATTGCTTCTATGTTTTAATTTATACTTTTTATCCTTAATTTAAGGATAACTATGAATAACACATGAAAATCAGTGCATTTTCTTTTTCTGCAATCATATACATCCTGTCCTATATAATACCTCATCTGGCCTCATATTTTGTTTATAATCTAGTATGTAATACTCAGGCTTGATGACCTTAGTAATAGGACTTTCCTTACAAAATACACTCACAAATCTGAAATTGGTCAATCATCTGTCCAGGAGGAAAATTAAGTGAACCTAGTTTTGTAGCAATACGTTTAAGTTAAAGGTTCAAAATATACTTTGAGACGCTTCAAAATGCCATAATTTTCCTTCTGGAAACCTTATACTCCCTCAGTCTGACTTTAGTTATCCTCTGAAAGCTGACGAGTCCCTCCTAAGTGCATTTTGGTACTATGGATAATATGCTATAATTCAGTGAAGGGCTTCTCTAGGTTACATGGGGATTATGATCACTGTAACATCTAAATCATATACAAAAAAGTAAACGATAGCAAGGCTACAATCCCTCACTCCTACAAAAATTCTTCGATTTTTATTCTTTAAGTATATCTGTTTTGATAAGTGGTAAGTGGTCTTTGGTGGAATGAGCTTTAGACTTGGCTTAGCTCTACAAACACAAAGACTTAAGACATTTTGTCGTTAAGACATTCTGACTTTAAGACCTTCTATCTTGACATTCTGTTTTTTTGTTAAAAAAACAAAATTTATCACTTTCATGCTATTATTAATTTTACTCATTTCAAAGCACATCATATTTCAAAAAACATAGAAATCAACAAATTTAAATTATGTGCATTCAGATGGGACTCACCTTTAGAGAATCAAAACAGGCCACCACACGACCATTTTCCACATGGCAAACTCTTGGTGGATGGGCAAACTTGCAATCTGCATCAGCTCGAGAGCAAGTTCCTCTCTGAAATTCTCTACAGACTTCTAAAGTCAGCCACTTGGTATCACGAATCAGGGCAACATTGACAGCCGTCATATTGAAAGCAAAATTAAAATCCAATGTACCCTCTTTAGGACAATATTACTGTGGACTATTAAAGGATTAAAAATGAATTCAAACTAAGTGCGAAGAGATAACAGGTTGCTTTGGTGAAATGTCTATTTGTTAACACTTAGGTTTTCATTAAAGTCAAATCTGGTCTAGTCAAACAAAAAGCCAATCATAAAAACTATCAGAATAACTAAAAATGAAATTAGAGACCAACTCCTAAGAAGCCAACTGTTAAGATAATGAATGCTTTATTTTGTTCCTTTGCCGAATTTATGTTAAATAACCGGCAGACTTTCAAAAGAATTCTGGGCTCTGCAGTTGATGTTTTCAATTATTCTTGCAAAAAACATATGCTGCTGGCTGCCCTTCGATTTGTGGAATGGTCTCAGATCAGGGGGAGAAAAGTTTTTCTCCCTATTTATTAGCTTTAAATAATAAGATTGGGAAGGATGTTAGAACCCAAAAAAAGTTTCGTTGCAAAATCAAGTGGAGGGAAAATGACTAAGAAAATTGAGAATCACAGAAAAAAGAAATGGACCAGCTGCTGACAGTAAACTACAAGCACACCAGGTTCGGCGGGGAGGTGGAGAGGGCAGGGAACGGTATGGTAGGGAGAGGGGTTTATAAAGAGACAGCTCTAGAGTAGAATCCAAGCAGCAGAGTTTTCAGAAAAGGCACTTTTCAGAACCTGCAAGAAAAAAATAAATAAAATTAGCTAAAATAATACAATGCTTCCGTTTCAAACTCTAGATTTGGAAAAGAAGTAACTATATCCTATTTAAAACAGGAAGCATCTAGATACTGACAGTGCAACATAGTACAGTCAGCCATTGTCAATAAAAAGGGCATTTCCCAGTATAAAACTGTATAATAAAAGCAAGCAACTGCTTAGATTTACTGTTGTAGTACAAGACTGGGCAACAACCTCACATGAGGTGGGGTGGAGGATGGAAACGTAAAATGTGCTTCAGATAAAGAAAAAAGTCATCTGAAAAGATTCTTTTTTTTTCTGTGTAGGCTCCTTAGTCTCTATGAAGGGAAATTGGAGCAACTCAGAAGAAGGTTTCAGCATATACAAACAAGTGAGACAGAATGTGCTGTTTAATGAAATAGATTAAATATTATGCAGCTTTAAAGTATGCAGTTTAACTCAGTGTGAACCAGCTACAATTTCTAGCAACAGCTGAGAAGATACAGGAAAGGTTAATTTATTGGCATATGCCATAAACACATACTGAAATAGCATTAACGCAAAAGTGAGCTCTGAGTATTAGAAAAATCAAATAACTGTTAACTTCATCAAAAAGTGAGATTAAAGTTCTTAAAAATATTTCGTTTAATTTTTTCGACAATATTTTCAACAATTTTACAAAATCTAAATCTTCTCTTTGTCTTTTCCATATTTAAGATGCAATTAAGTATCACCTGACTTTTCAAATATCATTGAGAAATTAAGTACCTAGAAAATTCAAGCAAGCTTATCTACTCAAGAGCAAAACATGTTTTTCTCTGAGTCATTCTTCATGGAAATCATTCTAAAATGTATTCTGTGTAACTTTGCCTTCTTAAAAAATATCAAACATAATTTGGCCTCTAATTAAAGACTTGGGACCATTAATGTATTAGGAAGTATAATAGTTCTCCTCTTTAAGTGGCAGACTGTTGTCATATCCACTGTCACTTCTCTGTCACAATATCTACCACAGTGAATTTTCCAGCTCTCTTCCAAAAAACCTGATAGCCAGTCATGAATGTTGAATAACAATTAGTTACCCACTGAATGAGGGGCCTGTGGAACAAGATGCAGAGCTTTCTTGCAGAAGTTCTATGACTGCTCTTACTTCTATGCAGGCCCTTCTGCATCAAGTTACATGCAGGACCATGTTCTAGAGGGTTGAAGTTGCAGGCAAATGACTTCTAGGAAAAGTATTTTTAAAATAACCTGATGATAGAAATGCAAAACAAAATCACAATGTGATGACCACTCTCATTAGTCTAACTATAATTTTAAAAACAGAAAAATTGGAGAAATTTGAACCCTCATACATCGTGGCTGGGAATATGAAATGTTGCAGTTGCTATGGCAAACTGTCTGACAGTTCCTCACTTCCGCAACTCAGTATATACCCAAAGTATCTGAAAACAAGTGATAAAGAAATCCTCCTACAAATCCTTGTACATGAATGTTCATAGCAACACTATTCATAATAGCCAAAAGTGGAAATAACCAATAAGTGTCCATTACCAGATGAATGGGTAAACAAAATGTGGTATATCCACACAATGGAATGTTATTTGGCCACAAATAGGAATGAAGGACTGATGCATGCTACCAGAAGGTTGAACCTTGAAAACATTATGTTAAGTGAAAGAACTCTGTCACAAAAGGCCACATATTGTATGATTCCATTTATATGAAACGTTCAGAGTAGCCAAATCTACAGAGACAGAAGGTAGATTAGTGGTTGCCAGGGGATGGGAAGAGGGGATAAGGGTGAATGACTGCTTAATGGGTACAGAGTCTCCTTTAGGGGGTGATGAAAATGTTTTGGAATTAGATAGTGGTGATGATTGCATGATTTTTGAAATACCATAACCCAGTCACTGAATTGTACACTTTAAATAGATGAATTGGGTAGTATGTGAATTACATCCCAATAAAGCTGTTATGTATTTTTTAAAAAGTCTAAAGAGACATGACAATCAAAAACAGCCTGACTAGTGATGGGATTAGCTATCCCAAGCTTTCTGAGTTTCTCCTTAGCCAGAGATTTTTCTCAGTAGTGTTACTAAGTTGAATTTCAAGAGTAAATTCATTTCCACACTGTAACTGACTTAATGTATTATGAAAAGTACTCTGAAAGAGTATGATATTCCAACCTAATCCCACAACCCAATTATATAGTCTGCCTGAACACATTTGGAAGGAAAATGACAAAAAAGATCTATCTATCTATACAAGATCTGCTCAAAACATAAACAGTGAGGGTCTGGAGACTTTTTCTACAGAGGTCCATCAAGTATAGAAACATAATAAATGATACATGTGAATTCTGAACTTTTACAAATGAAAAATGCAAAAAAGAATTGGCTTCTGACCATGCATTTTATTCAGAGATAGGGGAAGAAGGAATTTTCTTTTTAAAAATTTTGGCCTGTAACCTATGATGAAGCCCTGGCCAATTCTTCAAAGCAGTTCTAGCCACCACATGTCTTCCTTCAGACTGGAACTATTTTAGCGGCTGACTCAGAAGAAACTAAGTGCAACACTCAAGGGAGCTGGCGCAAAGATGGGGAGAAGTTCTCTCATGCAGCTCTGTTTGTCTATGTATAAAAGACAGGGAGAAGTGTCAGTTGTCTCTGTATTCTTAAGATCAGTTTTGTTTTGGGGATAATATAGCTTTATCTTCACTTCCTTAGACTTAAGTAATAGGAATACAGTTCTGCTTCTTAAGATTTATAGTCCTCTAAAGCAGAACATGAAAAGTTACCATTTCTTAGTGCATTTGTACTTTATTGTACTTGCAGGTTTACAAGTGCTTGTATTTCATTGATGTTTCGATCTCTCAAAAATATTCTAAAGCATGAGTGATAACCCAAAACACTGATGACTGAAATGAAGCTCATAGAGGTTAAATTACTTATTCGAAGTTACAAAGCCTGGTGGTAGAGCCATGACTCCAGGCAAGATCTTCTGACTCCAAATCTCATGCACAGATTCTAGCTGAGAAATGTCATCGATAGCATTGCTTATCTCTCCTGGGAATCTTAAACAAGAGAAACCTGTCATTTTTGTAGAGTACTTATGGTTCATTCTCAGAATTACATTCATGCCTGATGTATCAACATTTTCATAATCTCCGTAAGTTGTGCTCAACCAACATTTATCTAGCATCTACTATGTGCCAGGCATTGTTCTAGTTACTGAACAAGACTGATAAAGTCCTTGCTCCCGTGGAACATGCTATGCTCATTTAAATAGAGAAGTAACTTGATGTACAAGGAAATGAAATGAGTATTAGAATTTATGAAGAGCTGGAAGTAAACACTAGGAATTCTGACTTCAGTACAAACTTCTAACTCACCATGAATGATACACCAAGCACTATGATTTAAGAATACTCTTAAACGCACACTCAAACACTACTGCATAGAAGTTAAGTCATCAAGAGGAATACCTTGGAATTACATTGAGACTTATTGCTCCCCATATTTCTCTTGGAGAGGGCAACTACTGTTCTCATTTTACAGATGGGGAAATGAGGGTGGAGAAAGGTTGAGTAATTTAACTTGCACAACTTCATGAAGCTAGCAGGTCATCAAGCCATGGTTCAAACTCAAGCAGCCTGACTCCAGAGTCCCCCCCCCCCCCGCCTACTTAACCATACCACAATACTGTGTTACTCTTATGGCATCTATCATATTCTTCCTCGTGCTTGCTGACTGGGCCCCTTAACCTTTTCTCCCTTATTAGATTTAAACTGCTTGAGCATAGAGATCATGTCTTGCTCAGCATTGCTGGCTCTATCTTGTCACTGGGGGTTACAGTAGCATTCCCCAGGTTTTTTGTTTTGAAAACTATAAAGATTAAATAGTAATTTAACATTAACCCTTCTGTTGTATCACACTAGAAAAGAGTTTTGTCAGTTGGGCATCCTCTAGGCTAGCTGAGCTTTGGCCACCTCTGTTAGTTTTGAATCGATTGGACTTGTGAAGTTGAATATTTTCTCACAATCCTAGCCTTCAAATTGGGATGACAATATCTAGGATTCTTCATATACAGTGCATTCATTCTCCACAAAGAATGACCTATTCCTGTCCATTTGATAGCAACAAGATCGTATAAAAATATGAAATTCCCAGATGATTTCTGTTTGTGTCTTTGGATAGTATGTTCATCTTTGGAATGTTTTTGCTCAATAATAGGTATGATGAAACTGAACTGGTGGTGGGAGTAAGGGTGGGGGAGATTTCTCTCTGATCCACAGGAAGAAACCTTTCATAAGTATTCTTCCATGAAAATAAAATAGTTAATTTTGACTTTGAATTGATGCTCATCTATAAGAGTCCGAGACAAGACACAACATAAGGAAAATGTAAAAACTTATATTTTAAAATTACATACATAATAGATTCTCTATTAAGTGCAACCTTTGAAAAAAAAGAACTGCAGATTTTATTATTTTTAAGAATTCACATTTTTTCTCATGGAAGTTATCTTGAAAGTAAAACAAGAGAAGAAAGACATGTTTTCTTCTAATCTAATGGAAACAGTAACTTGTCCTAGAGCTGTTTGCAAGGCCACTGCCATCAGCTACTTTTGCCCCAGTTTTCCTATACTTTCCTTGTCTCCTACTTTCTTTTGCCTCCCCTCCAGAAACCAGCACATAACAAGAACACTGCCAGTGCCTGGTCCAGAAGATCACAAAGATATTTGGCACCTAAACCAATCACTAAAGAGGTCTTCCTTTAAATGCATTTATCAACCCCTGAATAAACAATGAAAACAATGTTTTCTTTCTTTCCATTTTAAGCTTTCCTTACATCTGTATTACTTCTGAATTTCTTGTGGTCATTTATTTTGGCTCTACAAATATATGACACACCTGCCATACACTGCTTGAATTGGATGGCTGACAAGATTTAAAAGCCTTCAAGTTTTCAAATTTGCTTCAAGTTCTATTTCCCTCACATGTTTTCATTAGTGGTCCACCACCACACGTTCTGTAAGGAATATAAGAGGTGCTCAGCACGGCAGATGGAAACCATGATTTCATAGGCATCCTATGGAAAACCAAGTCTTCTGTCCAGAAAAAAAAAAATTGTCGTAAAAAATAAGGATATTTTGCCTACAGAACTTTTTCATTAACTTTTTTTTAAAGCTTTGCTGCATTTTTTCATAATACTCCTGGGGTAGTAAATTCCATATGTCTTTTTTCAAAAAGCAGGTAAGTCAACTTATTCTATTTTGCAAAACAATTAAACACCCCAACTCAGTTCATACATATAATCATAAAAGGAAAAAATAGGTGCAACAGTGTCTCTTTTGAAAATCACTTTAGCAATGGATAAAATAATGTTACTGGCACATCTTTTTTAAAAAGATGTGTCCATTTTTAAATAGTACAAGAACTTGCTAATAAATGCCATTTAAAGTTTTATTATCATTATTATTTTTTAATTGTACTTTAAGTTCTGGGATACATGTGCAGAACGTGCAGGTTTGTTACATAGGTATACACGTGCCATGGTGGTTTGCTGCACCCATCAACCCATCATCTACATTAGGTATTTCTCCTAATGCTATCCCTCCCTTAGCTCCCCACCCTCCAACAGGCCGTGGTGTGTAATGTTCCCCTCCCTGTGTCCCTATGTTCTCATTGTTCAACTCCCACTTATGAGTGAGAATATGCAGTGTTTAGTTTTCTGTTCCTGTGTTAGTTTGCTGAGAATGATGGTTTCCGTCTTCATCCATGTCCCTGCAAAGGACGTGAACTCATCCTTTTTTATGGCTGCATAGTATTCCATGGTGTATATGTGCCACATTTTCTTTATCCAATCTATCATTGATGAGCATTTGGGTTGGTTCCAAGTCTTTGCTATTGTGAATCGTGCTACAATAAACATACATGTGCATGTGTCTTTATAGCAGAAAGATTTATAATACTTTGGGTATATACCTAGTAATGGGATTGATGGGTCAAATGGTATTTCTGGTTCTAGATCCTTGAGGAGTCGTCACACTGTCTTCCACAATGGTTGAACTAATTTACACATCCACCAACAGTGAAAAAGCATTCCTATTTCTCCACATCCTCTCCAGTGTCTGGAGATGGTATCTCATTGTGGTTTCGATTTGCATTTGTCTAATGACCAGTGAAGATGAGCATTTTTTCATATGTTTGTTGATCACAGAAATGTCTTCTTTTGAGAAGTGTCTGTTCATATCCTTCACCCACTTTTGATGGGGTTGTTTGTTTTTTCTGGTGAATTTGTTTAAGTTCCTTGTAGATTCTGGATATTAGCCCTTTGTCAGATGGATAAATTGCAAAAATTTTCTCCCATTCTGAAGGTCGCCTGTTCACTCTGATGAGAGCTTCTTTTGCTGTGCAGAAGCTCTTTAGTTTAATTAGCTCCCATTTGTCAATTTTTGGCTTTCGTCACCATTGCTTTTGGTGTTTTAGTCATGAAGTCTTTGCCCATGCCTATGTCCTGAATGGTATTGCCTAGGTTTTCTTCTAGGGGTTTTATAGGTCTTATGTTTAAGTCTTTAATCCATCTTGAGTTATTTTTTGTATAAGGTGTAAGGAAGGGGTCCAGTTTCAGTTTTCTGCATATGGCTAGCCAGTTTTCTCAATACCATTTATTAAATAGGGAATCCTTTCCCCATTGCTTGTTTTTGTCAGGTTTGTCAAAGATCAGATGTTTGTAGATGTATGGTGTTATTTCTGAGGCCTCTGTTCTGTTCCATTGGTCTATATATTTGTTTTGGTACCAGTACCATGCTGTTACTGTAACCTTGTAGTATAGTTTGAAGTCAGGTAGTGTGATGCCTCCAGCCTTGTTCTTTTTGTTGAGGATTGTCTTGGCTATGCGGGTTCTTTTTTGGTTCCATATGAAATTTAAAGTAGTTTTTTCCAATTCTGTGAAGAAAGTCAGTGGTAGCTTGACAGGGATAGCATTGAATCTATAAATTACTTTGGGCAGTATGGCCATTTTCACGATATTGATTCTTCCCATCCATGGGCATGGAATGTTTTTCCATTTGTTTGTGTCCTCTCTTATTTCCTTGAGCAGTGGTTTGTACTTCTCCTTGAAGAGGTCCTTCACATCCCTTGTGAGTTCGATTCCTAGGTATTTTATTCTCTTTGTAGCAATTGTGAATGGGAGTTCACTCATGATTTGCCTCTGTTTGTCTGTTATTGGTGGATAGGAATGCTTGTGATTTTTGCACATTGATTTTGTATCCTGAGACTCTGCTGAAGTTGCTTATCAGCTTAAGGAGATTTTGGGCTGAGACGATGGGATTTACTAAATATACAATCATGTCATCTGCAAAGAGACAATTTAACTTCCTCTCTTCCTATCTGAATACACTTTATTTCTTTCTCTTGCCTGATTGCCCTGGCCAGAACTTCCAATACTATGTTGAATAGGAGTGATGAGAGAGGGCATGCTTGTCTTGTGCTGGTTTTCAAAAGGAATGCTTCCAGTTTTTGACCATTCAGTATGATATTGGTTGTGGGTTTCTCATAAATAACTCTTATTATTTTGAGATATGTTCCATGAATACCTAGGTTATTGAGAGTTTTTAGCATGAAGTGCTGTTGAATTTTATCAAAGGCCTTTTCTGCATCTATTGAGATAATCATGTGGTTTTTGTCATTGGTTCTGTTTATGTTATGGATTATGTTTATTGATTTATGTATGTTGAAATAGCCTTGCATCCCAGGGATGAAGCCGACTTGATCATGGTGGATAAGCTTTTTGATGTGCTGCTGGATTAGGTTTGCCAGTATTTTACTGAGAATATTAGTCCCTCTTTTTCTTTTGTTTGGAATAGTTTCAGAAGGAATGGGACCAGCTCCTCTTTGTACCCCTGGTAGAATATTGGCTGTGAATCCATCTGGTCCTGGGCTTTTTGGGGTGGGCAGGCTATTAATTACTCCCTCATTTTCAGAATTTGTTATTGGTCTATTCAGGGATTCGACTTCTTCCTGGTTTAGTCTTGGGAGGGTGCATGTGTCCAGGAATTTATCCATTTCTTCTAGATTTTCTAGTTGATTTGCATAGCAGTGTTTATAGTATTCTCTGATGGTAGTTTGCATTTCTGTGGGATCAGTGGTGATATCCCCCTTATCATTTTTTATTGTGTGTATTTGATTCTTCTCCCTTTTCTTCTTTATTAGTCTGGCTAGTGGTCTATCTCTTTTGTTAATCTTTTCAAAATCCAGCTCCTAGATTCATTGATTTTTTTGAAGGGTTTTTCATGTCTGTAGCTCCTTTAGTTCTGCTCTGATCTTAGTTATTACTTGTCTTCTGCTAGCTTTTGAGTTTGTTTGCTCTTGCATCTGGCGTTCTTGTAATTGTGATGTTAGGGTGTCAATTTTAGATCTTTCCTGCTTTCTCCTGTGGGCATTTAGTGCTATAAATTTCCCTCTAAACACTGCTTTAGCTGTGTCCCAGAGATTCTGGTACATTGTGTCTTTGTTCTCATTGGTTTCAAAGAACTTATTTATGTCTGCTTTAATTTCATTATTTATCCTGTAGTCATTCTGGAGGAGGTTGCTCAGTTTCCATGTAGTTGTGCAGTTTTGAGTGAGTTTCTTAATCCTGAGTTCTCATTTCATTGCATTGTGGTCTGAGAGACTGTTATGATTTCCTTTCTTTTGCATTTGCTGAGGAGTGTTTTACTTCCAATTATGTGGTCAATTTTAGAATAAGTGCGATGTGTTTCTGAGAAGAATGTATATTCTGTTGATTTGGGGTGGAGAGTTCTGTAGATGTTTATTAGGTCCATTTGGTCCAGAGCTGAGTTCAAGTCCTGAATATCCTTGTTAATTTTCTGTCTCATTGATCTGTCTAATATTGACAGTGGGGTGTTAAAGTCTCCCACTATTATTGTGTCAGAGTCTAAGTCTCTTTGTAGGTCTCTAAGAACTTGCTTTATGAATCTGGGTGCTCCTTTATTGGGTTTATATATATTTAGGATAGTTAGCTCTTCTTGTTGCATTGATCCCTTTACCAGTATGTAATGCCCTTCTTTGTCTCTTTTGATCTTTGTTGGTTTAAAATCTGTTTTATCAGAGACTAGGATTGCAACCCCTGCTTTTTTTTTTTTTTTTTTTTGCTTTCCATTTGCTTGGTAAATATTCCTCCATTCCTTTATTTTGATCCTATGTGTGTCTCTGCACATGAGATGGGTCTCCTGAATACAGCACACTGATGGGTCCTGACTCTTTATCCAATTTGCCAGTCTGTGTCTTTTATTTAGGGCATTTAGCCCATTTACATTTAAGGTTAATATTGTTATGTATGAATTTTATACTATCATTATGATGCTAGCTGGTTATTTTGCCCGTTAGTTGATGTAGTTTCTTCATAGTGTCGATGGTCTTTACAATTTGGTATGTTGTTGCAGTGGCTGGTACCGGTTTTTCCTTTCCATATTTTAGTGCTTCCTTCAGGAGCTCTTGTAAGGGAGGCCAGGTGGTGACAAAATCTCTCAGCATTTGCTTGTCTGTAAAGGATTTTATTTCTCCTTCATTTATGAAGCTTAGTTTGGCTGGATATGAAATTCTGGGTTGTAAATTATTCTCTTTAAGAATGCTGAATATTGCCCCCCCCCCCCCACTTCTGGCTTGTAGGGTTTCTGCAGAGAGATCTGCTGTTAGTCTGATGGGCTTCCCTTTGCGGGTAACCCGACCTTTCTCTTTGGCTGCCCTTAACATTTTTTCCTTCATTTCAACCTTGGAGAATCTGACGGTTATTTGTGTTGGGGTTAGTCTTCTCAAGGAGTATCTTTGTGGTGTTCTCTGTATTTCCTGAATTTGAATGTTGGCCTGTCTTGCTAGGTTGAGGAAGTTCTCCTGGATAATATCCTGAACAGTGTTTTCCAGCTTGGTTCCATTCTCCCCATCACTTTCAGTTACACAAATCAAACTTAGGTTTGATCTTTTCACATAGTCCCATATTTCTTTGGGGGCTTTGTTCATTCCTTTTTATTCTTTTTTCTCTAATCTTGTCTTCACGCTTTATTTCATTAAGTTGATCTTCAATCTCTGATATCCTTTCTTCTGCCTGATCAATTCAGCTATTGATACTTTTGTATGCTTCACAAAGTTCTCGTGCTGTGTTTTTCAGCTCCATCAGATCATTTATGTTCTTCTCTAAACTGGTTATTCTAGTTAGCAATACCTCTAACCTTTTTTCAAGGTTCTTAGCTTCCTTGCATTGGGTTAGAACATGCTCCGTTAGCTTGGAGGAGTTTGTTATTACCCACCTTCTGAAGCCTACTTCTGTCAATTCATCAAACTCATTCTTCGTCCAGTTTTGTTTCCTTGCTGGCGAGGAGTTGTGATCCTTTGGAGGAGAAGAGGCATTCTAGTTTTTGGAATTTTCAGCCTTTGTGTGCTGGTTTTTCTTCATCTTCATGGATTTATCTACCTTTGGTGTTTGATGCTGGTTTTCCTTCTAACAGTCAGGCCTCTCTGCTGCATGTCTGTTGGAGTTTACTGGAGGTCCAGTTCAGTCCCTGTTTGCCTGGGTATCACCAGCAGAGACTGCAGAACACCAAAGATTGCTGCCCGCTCCTTCCTCTGGAAGCTTTGTCCCGGAGTGACACCCACCAGATGCCAGCCAGAGCTCTCTTGTATGAGGTGTCTGTCAACCGCTACTGGGAGGTTTCTCCCAGTCAGGAGGCATGGGGGTCAGGGCCCCACTTGAGGAGGCAGTCTGTCCCTTAGCAGAGCTCAAGCACTGTGCTGGGAGATCTGCCGCTCTCTTCAGAGCGAGCAGGCAGGAACGTTTAAGTCTGTTGAAGCTGTGCCTATAGCCTCCCCTTCTGCCAGGTGCTCTGTCCCAGGGAGATGGGAGTTTTATCTATAAGCCCCTGACTGGGGCTGCTGCCTTTCTTTCAGAGATGCCCTGCCCAGAGAGGAGGAATCTAGAGAGGCAGCCTGGGTACAGTGGCTTTGCTGAGCCATGGTGGGCTCCACACAGTTCAAACTTTGAGGTGGCTTTGTTTACGCTGTGGGGAAAAACTGCCTACTCAAGCCTCAGTAATGGTGGACACCCCTCCCCTCACAAAGCTGGAACATCCCAGGTCGACTTCAGACTGCTGTGCCTGCAGCGAGAATTTCAGGCCAGTGTATATTACCTTGCTGGGCTCTGTGGGGGTGGGGGTCCGCTGAGCTAGACCACTTGGCTCCCTGGCTTCAGCCCTCTTTCCAGAGAAGTGAACGGTTCTGTCTCACTGGTGTTCCAGGTGCCACTGGGGTATGAAAAAAACTCCTGCAGCTAGCTCAGTGTCTCCCCAAACGGCTGCCCAGTTTTGTGCTTGAAACCCAGGGCCCTGGTGGGGTAGGCACCCAGGGGAATCTCCTGGTCTGCGGGTTGCAAAGACTGTGGAAAAAGCATAGTATCTGGGCCTGAATGCACTGTGCCTCACAGCACAGTCCCTCACAGCTTCCCTTGGCTAGGGGAGGGAGTTCCCTGACCCTTTGGGCTTCCCGAGTGAGACAACGCCCCACCCTGCTTCAGCTTGCCCTCCATGGGCTGCACGCACTGTCTAACCAGTCCCAGTGAGATGAGCTGGGTACCTCAGTTGGAAATGCAGAAATCACCTGTCTTCTAAGTTGATCTCGCTGGGAGCTGCAGTCCAAAGCTGTTCCTATTCTACCATCTTGCTCTACACCCAGAATCCACCACTTAAATATGTTAAACTAGCCCAATTTAATATAAAACAGCTGAAAACCTGGATCCTAAACATAGTTGTTATTAAATCACACTCATTAAGTGCTTGCGTATGTGCATGTGACAGAAATCCCAGTGCCATTAAAAGGTCTTCTTTCACCAAAAACTGGATTTCAACTTGAAGACAACAGGAAGCTTGACACATTTGGCACTTCCAATCCTATAATACTCAAGCATTTGAGATGAATGAAATACTAAATGGGTTCCAAGACTGATTCCATTTAATATATGCGGGGTGATTTTGCTGACAATTCACTCAGCAGACATTTATCAGGCATCCACTATGGCCCAGGCCCTTATCTAGGTCCTGGGGAAACAAAGGTGAACAACACAAAAGCCCTGTCCTTTGACTTGTACATTCAAGTGAGTGGTAGCAGGTGAGGACTGGCCAGAGGGGCAGAAAATAAACAAAGAAATATATTCCATCATTCATTTTATCCAATCAACAAATATTTAATATCAATGCAAGTAAAACCTTTAAAAATATTAATATAGGAAAATACCAATCAATCAACAAACATGTTTTGTATACCAACCACCTGCACAGATCTGTATCACGTGCTTTTTGGGAATTAGTATAACCTTAAGGCACTGCCTCTGCACTCAAGAAGCCCCTAATTTAGTTGGGGAGGTAAGAACAACATATATGATATGTCTGCAAACAATGCAGACAATTAAGAACAAAATTTGGTAACATTAACAACAAATCTGATGACAGTTCAGAGAACAGAACATCACTAAAGTCTGGAGTAGTTAAAGGAGTTTTCAAGAAGAAAGGGGAGCTGGGCCTTAAAGAATGAGAAGGATCTAGATGAAGGCAAGAGAGGCAGATAGTATTTCTGAAACGGGAAGCAGCATGAATAAGGGCTGGAAGATCAGACTGGGCACCTGGCGTGTGTAGGATGGTGAGCATACATGGGCTGGTTAGGATGGTAGGTTTATACTGGGGAAGAGAAATAATGTGTGGGTGGTTTCTGAAGAACCTGGAAAGTGACCTAAGGAGTATATATTTGTTATAGAAGAAGGAGCCTCTCTCATAGACTTGAAGCAGAGCAGAATCTTACAGGCCATAAATGTAGAATGTTAACAATGATCTGCTCCTGGAAAATTGGTTTACTTAAGGAGCCCACAGCACAGAGTCAGAGTAAAGTTCATGCATTCAACGTACTGTGGAAGAACAAAAGGTGAAGCGAAAGTAGATAAAGGTCAGAGTGTTTTTCTCTACTTCACAGGCTCCGTGAGGACAAGATAGAGAGTATTTCAAGACCGGCCAACATAAAAAGGTTGGGAAACAGAAAATTATAGCTTCTTGTTTGCATTTTGCTACCTACCCATCATTTATCAATGACCCCAGTCATTAAGGACACATAGCAGCATTCCTATTTTCTGAACTGACTCAAATACTTTTCAATCTTTATCTCTATAATAGAAATTCCTTTTAAAAATGTAGTTGAACTTTCAACTAGGATGGTTTTTTCGTTACATTTTGCTAAATAATAAGCTCATACCAGGAACTAAATTTGAACAATAACTTTTTGGGTATAATGGCATCCTGTAAATTCCTGCTATAGGGCTTTAAGCAGCACCCCTTTCAAACCAGTGGTCTGAAAGTGTTCATGTGGACGGGCATGGTGGCTCACACCTGTCATCCTAGCACTTTGGGAGACTGAGGCAGGCGGATCACTTGAGGCCAGGAGTTCGAGACCAGCCTGGCCAACATGGTGAAACCCCGTCTTCACTAAAAATATAAAAATTATCTGGGCATGATGGCACATGCCTGTAATCCCAGCTACTCAGGAGGCTGAAGCACGAGAATCGCTTGAGCCTGGGAGGCAGAGGTTGCAGTGAATGGAGATCATGCCATTATACTCTAGCCTGGGCAACAGAGGGAAATTCTGTCTCAAAAAGAAAAAGAAAAAAGAAAGTGTTCATGGTTCTCCCAAAGTACATATTGAATTGAATCAAATTAAATTTTGGTGGCCAAGATATTCATTGATAAGATTTGGTTGAACATTCACTGTTCACCTCCCCATACCAACACACACACACACACACACACACACACACACACACACACACATATCAAAAGCTATCACTAAATGTTTATTCATCCTTTAAATAATTATAAACAGCTCAAGTAATTCTCTAGTCAAACATGAGGGTCACGTAAGGATAATTATTTGGCACAGAGGTAAACTAAGGTAGCATCCATGTGATATAATGTCGTAAAGGGATTCACTACTATACCTAATAGGCATCCTGTGAGGGCTTCCTTACCTGAGTTCATCACTGGTATTATAGCCAATAAATTCAGATTCTCAATCTCCATACTAAGTACCCTCTCCTTATCAGGAGCACTTATAAGAGAAAAAATCTTTGTGGCTGAAAATGTTGGGAGAGTCCCAAATGTACCCTGATTTCAAAGACCAATGCCAAACCCTCCAGTAGCCTTGAAGGGAGTTTTCTGGGAAAGTGAATTTTCTAGGAAAGTATACACAAGAGCTCTAACCCTTTGTGTCTCAACTTACTGTTTCTAGAAGCATTATTTCACATTCATATCACACACGACTGAAATACATATCTACAAACCAACTGCCTAGAGTTCATTGGAAAGTTGGCTGCTTTAGTAAAAAGTTATGAGTGAAATGCTGGGAGCACAGACAGGATACAATCTTAAGCTCTACATTTCCCAATCTTTACACAGGCCTGAGGGTATCCTTCTTTAAAAGTTTCTAAAATAAAAATTTTCATTTTTCTCTTGATATTCCAAAGTGATTATGCTTCACTGGAAATTGTGGGCCTTTCTTTATGGAAAAATTTAGAGGAACTGCAACATAGGCTTGCTTTTAAACATCTTTTAATTGAATGTTGGCCAAGTAGTCAATGTCCTTGTTAACACTAAAGAAAGTTGTGTAAATATAATACAGTCATTATAAAGTCATCTTCCTGGCCCAGATAGAATAGTTCTCTTCCATCTTCCAAGATCAATCTCAACAAATCTCAAAAGAAAGATTATAGAACCCCAAAGTAGAGGGGAGCTGGAAAGGAGATTGGTTTAATTATACCATGAGGTTGGAAAGCAACACCTTACCCCCATAATCTAATACTCATTTTCAATAAAAACAATGCTATGAAATCTATCAGTTTCAACTCTGATTTGCGTCAATAAATGGGGAAGCAACTTCTGTGCCGACTTTTGCAAGGCATGCGATTTAAATCCATGTTTTGGATATCAAAAAGCGATACGGACAATCAAGTATACATCAAATATGAAAATATTCCAAATAAAATGGGCTCATAATAGAGTTATCAAAGCCAGTGAGGGACAAAGTAACCTACTGATTACTTCAACCTTGAACAGAGGCCCAGAAGGATTCATTTACTTGGACAAAATACCTAAAATTTTTAGTGTACACATGAAGAGCTCACGCTGTAATTTCATCTTATCTGATATCTTGGCAATCTGTGATCAGAATGGGTAGGCAGAGTCCCAAAAGTTTAACCCAATTGTCCCGGTTCATTTAGTTTGTTTTATTGACAGCTCATATTCATGTTGGAACTTAATTCCTGGCTATGGAGGCATTTTCACACTACTGAAAACCAGAAGGACATCTTCTGTAGCTTTAAATCCCTGGAGAAAGGCAATCCCTTGCTTCTGAGTTATAAAGATTCATTGACTTCTGTGGGCCTGTGTCTTCCATTAATTTCAACACAACTGCCGTGACACCCTTGTTCAGTTTCAGAGAACAACATCTTCTTTGCACACATGGTTTTGTTTCAATTGCCTCTCTACTACAGGTTGTCCAAACTTTGGATTCAGCTTTTCTATCATACTCTACCTGATCCTCTCTACTTTCTAAAACCTGTTAGAATCAGATTTACTTTACCTGTTTGTAACCATCTGACCCTCCTGGCCACAGTCTGTTGCAAGCCAAAACTCGTGAGATCTGGCACATTTCTTCTGTTAAACAAATAATTTGGTTTGTCGTCTCTTTTTCCTGTGTTTACCTCTGTGAGCCCATTTCTCCTGTTATCCTCTGGTCTGGATAAACTGTGTCTACACAAAATATTTTCTATATTAATTTCTAATCAACTGGGATACTGGGAATTGTATTAAGTAAGAATTCTAAGAGTGAGTTTAGGATTCACAAATAACCACTAGAACACAATGAGGAAGATAAATTTGCCTTGCTGAGCATATCATATGATGCATTCTAAAGCCAATCTTTGTTATTAACTAATAGGTATTTGTATCTTCCAAGGTCAATCTATTGATTATTAAGTAATAGATATTAATAATAGTTAACATGTATGGAGCTCTTATTCTGTGCCAGACACTGTGCTAGGCATTTTATATTCATTTTCTCATTTAATCATCCCCAATATCCTATGAGGTACATACTTTTAAAGGGCAACATTAAAATTTCATTTAAAAACCAAATCAGTCTTTCACAAATTTTAATTCCAGACTTGTCACCAAATCATTGTATTGAGTTTTTCAATATTTAAATTTCTCAGAAATCATAAGAGTCATAAATACCAATAAAAAATCTCCAAGTTCTCATTTCCCCCACCCCAGATTCCTGAAATGACAATATGAAAGCTTATTACTCCCTACCCATGGAAGCCAGAGCATCCTGAATTGCTTATAATTTGGAAGGTATATGTTTTCATACATATCTGGCAAGTAAGTTAGAAACTGCTTGACATAGTGGGTTTAAAATCATCATTCAAAAGAACATGTGGTCCAGAAATCTGGCAACCAGCTGGCAGAAGGGAAGCATAAAAGCCCTTGGGCACGGTAGGTCCTTGCTCTAAAAATAAAATTTTTCTACCAAAAAAATGGCTATCCAAATCAAAGTGAAATCTCTGAACCAAGATTTGGAAATTATGAAAAAACTAGGAAGCTATAATACTACAACAAGATTGTCAGTACCTTCACAAATTCAACTCTGTTGCTAACTTGTAAATTTACTATATCAAAATCTGGAATGTGCAAGTCATAAAAAGAAGGCAAAATTTTTTTAAAAAAGATTTCACCACAAGAGGTTTTCAGGACAAGATCTGAGTAAGAGCCTACAAATAAAACAGGGATTTGAAAATAAAACTCAAGGGAAATACTGAAGTCAAACAAGCAAGCAAGTCTGTACATATATGTTGTTAAGTACCAACATATATGGAAAGTAAGAAGATATCTATAGATTAAGAATCATCTCAAAAATCAACTCAGCTTAAATGGCTAGGCAAAAAAGAAGAAGGAGGTGAAAAAGGAGGAGATGGAGGAGGAGGAGTCATGGCTTAAATAGTAATTTAAAGAGGGCAGTTACATTTATACTGAAGTGAAGAGAAAGTCCATCAAAGTTGATGGATTCCTATACTGTAGGTAGGAATCATGTGATGTAGATATCATCTATGTCACTAGGTACTGAATGGCTTAAACTATTAAATCTGACAGCCATATAATTCCATATACAGAAAGGGAACCAAAATGCCTTCATTCTATTTAAAATAACAGTATAATCCTACAAAAGATCATAAAGGTTCTCAGCAAATACAAACTTCTTCAACTCACACTGACATAAAACTAGGCTGAAATTCCCAGGGTCTAATATGGATGGTATTATCTATTACATGTACTACTAAACAATTGTTCCACTGAAGATACTCAAGCCTCAAACAACAAAGCAGCTTTCATATTAGTAATTATGGAAACAACACAACTCATGTTTTCAGGTTTGTCAAAAGTCAAATAAGATTCATTCAGTAAAGGGTAAGAATTTTGAGATTCTAGAACTGGAAATAACTCTGAAAGATCAAGTCTAGCTCATTACCTTCAGGCAGGTAAATGTAGGCCTCTAAATCTTTTTTTAGGGTAGATGGCTTATATCCATTTATTCAGTGTATATCAATAGCAGTTATCCATAATTAACCTTCTATAAATTTATTCACTAAACAAACAGTAAGAACTAACTCAGGGCCACATAACTAAATGTTTAAGGTACAAACATGGATAAGCCACAGTCCCTCATGTTTACATTTTATTTTCAAAATTTCAAACAAATTTCAAAAAATGTCTTAGTGGATAAGTGATATGATTTTAGGAATCCTGATGTTATATACCCTTCATTAAAAAAAAAAAAAACTTATGTGTAGGCCCACAAGGTTACTGAAGAATAGGCCAAACCATATCATCACTAGGAACTGGTCCATCTTCTGTTGCTATAAAGGAATATCTGAGACTGGGTAATTTATAAAGAAAATAAATTTATTTTGGCTCATGGTTCTGAAGGTAGGAAAGTCCAAGATTAGGCAGTCCTTCTGGCGTGGGCTTTGTGCTGCTTCAACTCATAGTGGGAAGTGGAAGAACAAGTAGACACATGCGAAAGAAAGGGGGACAAAGTGGTTGGCCCACTTTATAACAACACTCTCTCATGAGAACAAACCCAGTCTTACTAGAACTGCATTAATCTATTTGTGAGGGTGGAATTCCCATGACATAAACACTTCTTAAAGGCCCCACTGCCTCTCAATACCATTACATTGGCAATTAAATTTGAAGATAAGTCTTGGCAGGGACAAACCACATCCAAACCACAGCAGAACCCATCTATCCCTTGACCATGTTTCTCAGGCCTCTTCCCACTATCACTTGAGCTGTAATTTTGTCTCCCCAACAAACATCCATGTGACTTTCCTAAACTTCAACTCAGCCTCCCTCTAGAGGAAGGCTTCCAAAGCCTTCATGGTTGAAATATCTTCTTCTACCTGATACCTCCTCTTCTTCACCCTTAATCACTCCAGCATGTACTACAATATGGCTTCTATCAATCATTCTATTAAAACTCCCCTAGATTCAATGACTGCATTCAAGTAGAACATTAATTTGAATTGAATATTACCTCTCCTAGTACAGTACTTGGCATACTAGATTCTCAATAAATACTAGCTGAGTTGAAATTTGTATAAATAATAAAGGTAGTGTGCACTATATAGTAGTTACTCATTAAAACTTCAAATTGTCAGTTGTGTAAGAGTCTCTATATTTAAAACTATTTTTTCTTTCATTTGTTTTCCAAATATGTATTAAGTATTAGTACAAGGCAGTGGACATGGTTCCTGTTCTCATGAACTTTAATAGTCTAACAAACTATAATTTCCATGCCACATACTTAATAAACCTGTGTATAGAAAGAAGAGTACAACATAAATTTGATTTTTAAAAATATATTTAAAGGTCTTATAGGATTATGGAATGTGCTTCCTTAGAATGGGAGAAATCCTACTTATTCTGCGAGAGCCAGCTTTTGATTTACACCAAGTAAAAGGGATCAATGGGTACTCAAAACACTGTTCAAACAGACATCACCACCATGAACCCATTAAATTAAAGTTGTCTATTTCTGTGAACCCCTTCAGAGCAGAACCTAGCCTGGTGCCTAACACTTAATAGGCTCTCAGTCTACTTTTTATATATTTTTTTCCCTTTTGCAGGTGAGGAAACTAAGACCAGACCCAGAGAAGTGAAGAAAGTGTGTTGTTGTATACACTACAGAATAAGGTTTAGAATCACAAAGACCTGAATTTGAACCTCTGTCCAGATATTTAAACTCAGTATCTCAGTTTCCTAGCAGGAATAAGTCATATGACAAATGTGCAAATGCTTGGTGTGAGGTAGGCACTCAATAAAGCCAAGATCCCAGTTAATGACAGATATGGTAAATGGGCTGTTAGGAATTCAAAGAAAATGTTAAAAATGAGCCAATTATAGTATTTATTTGGTGTTTTAGGCTTGACTTCAGCCAAGGTGAAGCTTTAAATAAAGTGTGGGAGAGTGCAAGGGACCTAGACGGAAAAAAGTTAACACTTGCCCAAGGGATAGAAAACAGAGCTGATGTAACAGCATCCTTAGAGACTATAGTAAAACTTACCCAGACAGTAGCAATGTCAATTAATTAAACAGGCAAAAGTTTTATATAATCAAAATAAATAAAGGTAGAGTGCTTCAAGATGGCACAAACAGAACAAATGAAAGCAATATCTTTTCCAGATCTTTTAAGATTAATTTTTAAATAAGTAAAGTTCTCATGAAAAATTGGAAACTTTAAACAACTAGGTTCTTACTTAAGAGAACAAGAGAAACAAAATTAAATGTCCTAGAATTTTTTGAAACGTGTAACAGTTATCCCAGCATAGCAGAGTGGTTAAGAATAGGATTCTGGAGCCAGAAGGCCTTGATCATCATTCTACTTCTTACTGACTAATTGAAAACCCTGGGCAAGTTACCTAAATAATCTGTACTTCAGTTTCCTCATCTATAAAATGGAGGCAGTAATAGTATCTATCTCCTAGGGTTGTTTTGTAGATTGAAATTAGTTAATATTTGTAAAGGACTTAGAATACTGTCTGGCACAGAGTAAATACTAATTAAGTGCTTCTGAAATAAATCACCTGAACTTATCTCATTCAGTGTAGAAATAGAAATCTGACAAACCTTATTCCATTACTTTATAGTGGCTCAATTTTTTAAATTATTATTACTTTTTATTTCAACAACCTTTGAGGTACAAGTGGTTTTTGGTTACATGGATGAATTCTATAGTGGTGAATTCTGAGATTTTGGTGCACCCATTACCCGAGAAGTGTACCATGTGCCCAATATGTAGTCTTTTATCCCTCACTCTCGCCTCTCAATCTCCCACCATGAGTCCCCAAAATCCGTTATATCACTCTGTATGTCTTTGCGTCCTCATAGCTTAGCTCCCACTTACAAGTAAGAACATACGGTATTTGGTTTTGCATTCTTGAGTTACTTCACTTAGAATCATGGCCTCCAGCTCCATCCAAGTAGCTTCAAAAGACATTATTTTGTTCCTTTTTATGGCTGCAATGACTCAATTTTTAAAAAATGATTTGTTATGTATTTGCTCTGAAGCCATCAAGGTCCTTATATAAATACTTACAAAATGATAAATTCTGGAGATGAACACGGATGAACAAGAAAAAAATAAAGACAAATGGTTCACTTGCTTTCTGTTTTTCCAGAAAGATCTACAGGTAAAAGGTACAGAGAGATACACTTTAGCTCAACACAGTGAAGAGCCTTCTCACAGCTTGAGCTTTCCGAAAGTGTTTTGAAATGCTTTTCTGGGTGGTACACTCCTCTTCACTGGATTTCTGTCACACTGGCTGGGAAGTTGGGCTAGAAACCCCCAAACGACCACACAAGGCTAAGATACCATGAGTCAATAACTTATTATTATAGTATCAGAGAGGAAGTGCATTTCTAACCTGTATTCTAGGTACATAGCACTGCATTTGGCTTTTGGGTGACACAAAATGCATACAAGATAGTTTCTTCTCTCAATGAGCTTATAATCTAGTTGGGGAGATAATCTCACACCCCAAAACTATCAGAGGCAGCATATGATTAAGTTCTGAATTTCACTTGCTTTTTTATTTAAAAAGAATATAAAATGACAAGCTTTGCCCTCTTAGAATGCACTCTCTTATCCAATGGCAGTATTTCTTGTAGATCACAATGACTGTATCTATGTAAACAAAAAAATAATCATTGCAAGGTTCCTATTTTCCTTTAGCATGAATGGGAATATGGTATATCTAACAAGATATCCCAAGTGCAAAGCACTACATTGATAGCAGATGATTCAGAAAATGCAAGAAATAAAAATAAAAATAATGAACCTACATATTTCTATTATACATAAGAATCTGTGCTTTTTATAGGAAGTTGAGTAGTTCAATCATGAATGCAAGCAGACCTGAAACTATGCATTCCCCCACATTTTTGCTTTAATATGAAAGCCTGAGTTACAGACTCACAATGTGGGCAGTGATGATCTACAGGCCAACTCCCTCATTTTTCAGAGAAGACAATAGGACTATAGAGGATAAATGACACAGTCACAAAGGGTGACAGAGCCAACACAAGAGCTCAGTTCTGATAACTGGAGTTGAATATTTTGTTCTACATTTTGGAGAAAGTTTAAATCTCAATCTCTTTCCCAATCTCAATCTCTCTCTCCCTCTACCTCCCTCTCTCTCCTGTTTCTCTTTACAGTTAAACTCCCAATTTTCATGGCATGATAATACGTGTGGTCAAAGAACTAAAGCAACTATGTCTCTACTTAAAAACCATTCTATTTTTTTGAATGGGAAGTTGAAATAAATGTTTTCAAAAATTCAGTAGAAATAGACTATTGGCCTCCTTTTGCAAAGCAGACTGTAAAACTGCTGGGAATCTGCTAGAGAAGTTCACAGGTAATTTCACTATTTGATGCAAATTAGTTTTTATACCAATCCAAGCATCAAAGTCCACAAGAAAGCATAAGTTAGAATGAGTGACAAGCTGGAAGCTAGTTGGTGGAAGAGAGACCACTGCAGGACTTTTTCAGAGACCAAAGAAAAACACAGCCACATGTCCACATACGTATACTATACTGTTAGAAACCAGTGTGTGTGGAGGGGTGAGTACACCTGCACTATGTGTGTGTGTGTGCATGCATGTGTGTGTGTGTGTGTGTTGTTATTTTTGGACATAGGTGTGGAATCTTATGTCTAATGGTCAAAAAGGAGCTAAAACTACTCACACACTGTATTCAATACGTGACACAGTTCTTTCCTATATAAAATTGCTAGAGCTTAACACTTCACCTGAAACCCAACTAAACCAGGCTTTAGTTATTTAGGGCACTTAGAACTAGTAGCAAAACAATTAACTAGGGCAATAGAAGAGAAAGCTATAAGCAAAGAGCCACGGGAAGTTGTCCATATGCATAGGGCCCAGAGCTTTTTAATAAACAAAAAATTTTGAATAACGTAAAGAATCAAGTTCTCCTTTAAAGAAAAACTAAAGAAAGCACATGAGGTGATTTGAAACATTTAAAGTTTGGTGAAAGAAAAGTACTCATAATTACGCACTCTCATTTATTTAAAAATGCATACCAATCTGACTATACTTGGAAGCTGATTTAATATTTATATTGAGGCGGGGCGCCGTGGCTCATGCCTGTAATCTCAGCACTTTGGGAGGTTGAGGTGGGTGGATCACCTGAGGTCAGGAGTTCAAGACCAGCCTGACCAACATGGTGAAACCCTGTCTCTACTAAAAATACAAAAATTAGTTGGGCATGGTGGCTCACGCCTGTAGTCCCAGCTACTCCGGAGGCTGAGGCAGGAGAATCGCTTGAACCCGGGCGGGGCAGAGCTTGCAGTGAGCCGAGATCACACCACTGCACTCCAGCCTGGGTGACAGAGCGAGACTCCGTCTCAAAAAACAAACAAACAAAAAGAATATTTACATTGACCATTTTAATCATTAATTTTCATTAAAAAATCGAATTCAGTTGTGTACTATAAACCTATTCTCATTGTTATCCACACATGGCAAGCCCAGATGGTTACAACTTACAACCACGCACCACCTAGTGGCAGATAACAGAATTGCAAGCATAGTGGCTAGTTAAAAATAAGGAGTTTCGCACACAATTTTAAAAAAAGGTATCCCATAAAATGTTAAGAAATTACTAAAACCACGCCTTTTCAATGACTGCTTTTTCTCATTCTGTGGTATTTAAGATATACAGATTATTAGAACTCAATCAATTGCATAGCAATTCCTATCACTGTGTAAGATTTAGAAATAAATAAATTTCTCATTTATAATCTATCAAACAAACATGATCTGTATATGTGCCAAAGTTAAAAAAGGTTAAGCCATCACTGTCCCTAAAAAATTTGTCTGCAATTTTTAAGGGGTTAGGGGAGAATAATGTGGCATGAGATTATGAACATAAAAAATGGATGTATGAGAAAAATAGCTTTTCTTCCTCTGTTTTATGAAAAGATAAAGCACAATATTGTTGGAAATCAGTAGAAATATGAAATAGATTCATTTAATGAAAATACGGAATTAATTTTTTAATCGTGGTTACTAAAACCACTTTTGATAGAAACCATTTCAAAATACAAGTCCTTGTTTTTGTCTTGGTAAACAGCATATCGTAAACGGAATTAAAACTTTCTCTCATTACTAAAGAACGTGGTTATACTTTTCTTAACACTGAATCCTTGGTAAATTCAAATTTTTCCTAATAATCAAATACAAATAAAACTTCTGTCGACTGTGGGTTTCAGACAGTTGGGTTCTACTTAATTAATATTTCAATGCACCTGAGAAAATGTATCAGTAGCCCTCAGTGAAAAGAAATAATATGATCATACAATGTAAATAAATATGATGCTAAGTTAAAATCAAGAATATCTTCTCCTCACAATTGCAAAGGTTGATAAAATAACAGTAAAGAATGAAGGGGCTCTTGGTTTTCACATCTAGGTGGGAACTCAGAAGTGAAACTTAAAACACCAAAAAAACATTAATTCCATATGCCATTTCTTTACGAGCTTATTCGGGCCAATAGAAAAATCAGCAAGACCATTAGTGGTAAGTGGAATGGTGCTGTATCAACTAAAGATGTAACCACACAAATGTCTTATTGTATTGACTATCCAAATACATTTTATATGCTAAGGAGAGGTAAGAAGAGCTTGTTTTAAAAACCATCTGGCCGGTGCGGTGGCTCACACCTGTAATCCTGCACTTTGGGAGGCCAAGGCACGCGGATCACTTGAGATCAGGAGTTCGAGACCAGCCTGGCCAACATGGTTAAACCCTCATCTCTACTAAAAATACAAATAAAAAATTAGCTGGGCGTGGTGGCATGCATGTGTTATCCCAGCTACTTGGGAGGCTGAGGCAGGAGAATCGCTTGAACCCAGGAGGCAGAGGTTGCAGTGAGCTGAGATTGCTCCATTGCACTACAGCTTGGGTGACAGAGCAGGACTCCATCTCAAAGTAAATAAATAAATAATAAAAACTTTTTAAAAAGGGAAGTAAAACAGACTTTTTGGTGCTAAGCACATAGTAGGTTTTCAAAAATATATTAGCATATATAGGATTCTAATATACAGGCTATCAAAAAGCTTACCTCTGGTAAATTACTGTGTGTGTGCATATTTGAACATGGAAAACTCTAGGGCACATCTTGTAAGCTGTAAGCTACTATGTATTTATTTTGTTATGGTAGTGGTAATACTTTTAAATAAATTGGAATATTTGTTGCTCATTACACTATGAATGGTACAAAGCTAAACTTAACTTTAAAAGCTATGATTCTGGAAACAATACATGTGGTTGTTGGCACACACAAGTAACATTTATATCTTCTCTGTATTATAGCACAGGGTATTGTGAGCATTCACATTCACACAGCACTTGAAAATCCTCATATGATAAGCAAAGTATTATTGATATTTTTTAAAAGTTACACTGGTAAATCGAACCTTAAAAAGTTAGTGTTCTTCATCTTCGTTCTTCTTTTAGTCCACATTTCTATTTTTAAATAATGCACAAGTATTTTGAAGCATATATGATATTGATGACAGAAAAATAATTTTCCCTCCAAATACAAATGCATATTTATAAAAAAGTAAAAGGTGTACATGTAAACATTCAATGGTGACACCAGTTCATTTTAGACATTTCCTGAACAGGCTCCCTTATACTGTTATCAGTGAGATATCTAATAATTCTTCAATCATATTTCTTTGAAAAAAGAGACTAAGAAGATTAATATTATGTGTTCTTTTACCTCACAAACAAACTCTATGAGTTTGGAAGTATTTTCACTGAGAGCAGATACTTATTTATGATGCTGACTCTGGTCCCAAAATAATTTTCTCACTGTGATAATTTCTATGACAAATAATTTTGATTAATATTGCAAGCCCATCATATACTACAAAAGTCCCTAAGTTCACATACAGTTCTTATTACAGCATTTCATTTATTGGAAAAATGTCAGGCAAGGAGATCAATAAGAATAAAATTTCAAAAAACAAAACCCTTATAAATTGATATTTGTCTCTTTTAATCAATCTTTGGAAATATTTCTGAAGTGATTTGTAAAACGTTGTTCCCCCTTAGACATAAGACAGTGAAAAAAGTAATGCTTTTTCTGATAATTCTAGGTTATCATTAGAAAGAAACTTCAGTAATGCCTTGAAGGATATATTGGGCACTTTGTTAAACGGCCCCAAATGCCTGTGTTTTTGGTGCTTCATTTCCACTTTTTACAGTTTGTCTATCTTCTTCCTCACTGGCAGCTATTTATTGGCCATGACTTCACTATGCCTCTGCCTCTATTAATTCCCCCACAAACACACTGATTAAATTTCTGTGGTTTGCAAAGTCACATTCAATCAAATAAAGTGTAGCAAACAATTGCTTTGTGTAAGGTATTGAATCAAGAGTCTTTAAGATTTGGGTCTTAAAATATAAATGACATGGGCTCTTGAGTGATCTTAGAGAGGGCCTTGGGAGGTTCCCTATGAGTATGTTTTAAATGCTTTAGGGCCTGGCCTTCATGAGATCTACAGTGTCTGTTAGAAGCTGAGGTCTGGAAGTAGTATGCCATTTCTTTATGGGATACAGCTCTTCTCTCAGAAGTCTAGTTGATGTTTAGGAAGCAATCTGGGAAAAACTGTTCAGCAAAAGGCTGTGAATGTCACAGAGCACCAACGGCCTGGTCGGTGAGGCAGGGGGCTGACCTCATAGTAAACCATGAGCCAGGAATGACACTCAAAATGTTAAACAATTCTTATAGCATGGTCACAGGCAAATCAAGACTGATGGTGTTCTGCCAAGTGTTGCCATATTTGTTGCTGAATCATGGGGGGTTGTCAGGGAGTGAGCATTGGAAAGGGTACTATAGGCAGTATCTATTTACTAACCAGTAAGGAAGTATTTCAATAAATATTCAATACTATTCAATACTATATGGCCATACACATGCATACTATCAGACTACTACCACACATTCAAATCCCTTGACATTATATGCACAAAATGAAGCGATATACAAGAGCTTAGTTGGACTTGAGTCAATGAGCAAGAGGGAGGATTAGATTTTCCAGGAAGCCAACTAGGAGAAAGCATAGTTTGCATGCCTAGAGAGAGACACAGCCCTCCTTAAGTCTAAAACACGACTAAAAGGCACGCCAATAATTAAGAAATACAAGGAAACTGGTTATTGCTGTTTCTGTTTATTTATCTTAGTAAAAGCTCTGGAGAATTAGTCACTGAACACATTAAAATTTCTAGAGATAATTACAGCAGGTTATAAAGACTATTTGTTGATAAGTTTGTAAACCCAACTTAACTGCTTGTGCATTTTATTTAAGGGAAGTTCTGATTAAAAATTAATAATGATAATACACATAAGAACTATCATTAACTCATTTTCTTATTGGTGCTGAGGAAACTTTCTTGTGGATACAACAGTCATATGTTTACATTTAACAGCAATATATTTACATTTAATGGCAAAGATAAAATTGTGATCTAAGTACAATGAGACATTGTTAACAACTTGGTCACAAAAGGTTAAAAGTGAAAAGTGAATCTCCTGTAAACCCTAGACTAAGTCGCACATAGTATAGCATCTTGTCCCAACAGGCTTCTGTTTTTCTGTGCCAAACTAGCTCCATCACTCTTTTAGGCCATTTTCAATGTTTATACTTCTGCTTAATCTTGAAAATGACTATATATCATCACTGTACTAGAAATAATAAATATGAAGCAATATTGAAAGATGAAAGGTTAATAGTAACCTGCATCTGCACTAAGGCAAAAGCAATAATCTCAATGTTAATTTGTTATTATTCTAAATTACTTTGTATGTGTCAATTTTTGACCAAGCAGAACTCCCAAACACTGCCAAAAACATTTATCAGCAAGAGAGACTGCAAGTCACCACTGAATTGTGGTCCCTAGACAGCATACTGGCCAATGATGCTACTGGCTGACTAAAATAAAATGCCCTTGTAAATCACAAGACTCGCAAACAGAATGGCATCAATGCAGTCAAAAAGTGTAAATCCAACACTGTTTATGCTTTATTTCCTGTGGATTTGTAACTATGCATCAAACATTTTAAAAGCACTGATCCTTTGGCATGAAATCATGTGTGAGCTATAGAGATTTTATCAAGCTAACTGATAGGAGATAGGCATGTGACATTATAAAACTCTGTGACCACGCAAAAGGAGCAGAAAGGAATGTCAACCGTGACCTCTTATTTTCAAGTACAGATACCAGAAAATCTAGCTGGTTTTTGGTGTGAGAACACTCAAAAACTATAGGTCCCTGTAAAAGGAACATTCAATTTCCAATGACTTGAATGTCATTTAACGGTGAGTGTGTATGATTTATGAAGAACAGACTAATAAAACATGGCATTTCAGTTGAATTGAAAATATAACAACAGAAAATATGCACGTGTTTTCCATGTGCAAGGCACTGTTTTTACCATACTCGTATATATTAATTCATTTACTGCTCATAACTACCCTGTAAGGCAGGTTCCATTACTGTACCCATTTCACAGATGAGGAAACTGAGACAAAGAGAGGCTAAGTAACTTGGTTCGAGATTATGCAGCAGATGAGTGGAAGAGCTAGGATCAAATTCAGGCATGTTCCAAAATGCTTACTGTCAATCACCACTCTGTACTGCCTCTAATGGGCACAAAAGTATACAAACATAATCTAAAATTTATACATGTTTGTTACTAGAGATTTTGGCACATTAAAAATCCAAGTACTTTCTATAAAATAATAAAGATTACTCAAAGTTCTATTACAATATAGTATCATTTCTGGAGGTGCCAAGGAATGTTAACAGCTCTATTTAAGTTTTATTTACAAACTATGTAATTGTACTATATGGATTTGATGTCAAAATACATGGGCATTTGGTAGATTAGAAAAATGCAGTTTAATTTCACTGTGTTAGTAAAAAGTGAGCATCTTGTTATTGGATGTGTTCAAATATAGAGAAGAATACCATGGATAGGGTATCCATATCAGATAAGTGAATGAACTAGATCCAGACACAGAACTATACTCAGGGTTTCAGCATCCCCATCAAACATGTCTGCCCATCTCCACCTCAACATTTGTCACAGTGTAGTGTAACTCCTGCTTAGCTGTCTGGCTGACTGTGAGCTCCTTGAGGACACATCTTCATCTCTAGTGTCTGGCTCAATACTACATACAAATAAGTTGTCAACAAGTACATGCTAAACCAATGGAAGTTGTGCACATCTGTCATATGGAAGACATTGTGCTAGATGTTGGGAAGGCAATGATTTGGTCCACATGTAAGGCAGCACGGCCAAGTGCCCAGTAAATAGTGGGACCAAAAAGGAAGGCATCTGTAAGAACAGAGATAGTTGATGTGGGTCTTCAGGTAAGAAATCAACTGTTCCCATAAAGATCAAAGAATAAGTGGAATCCAAAGTTATTCCAATCCATTGCCTCTGTTTAAAAATAGATCAACAATCCCCTCAATTTAGCTATTGATTAAATTTGTAATTCTAAAATGGGAATAATATAACATATATCATATCTAAGTCAGTACAATTCTTAATAACAGCTTTATTGCAATATAATTCACATACCATAAAATTCACCCTTTGAAAAAGTATTAATTCAGTGATTTTTAGTATTATTTAATAATATCTGCAACCATCACTACAGTCAATTTTATAACACTTTTACTCCCCCACCAAAGAAACCCCATTCCTCTTAGGCTGTGCTCCCACCCCTTCTTCCCTAAGCAGCCACTAACACTAATCTGCTTTCTTGTCCCTGAATTTGCCTTTTCTGGACATTTCATATAAATTGATTCATATCGTAGGTAGCCTTTTGTGTCTGCCTTTTTTCATTTAATACAATGTTTTTAAGGTTCGTCCATGTTGTAGCATGTATTCCATTCCTTTCTATTCCTGAATATTATTCCATTGTATGGGTATGCCACATTTTGCTTACCTGTTCATTAGTTGACAGACATTTGGGCTATTTCCACTTTTTGGCTATTGTGACTAAATCAGTACAATTTTAAAACAACATGATTAGGCTAAAGAAGGACATCTGAGGCAATAAAGGTAATGGTGTTTTGTGAGGCTCAATTTATAGAAAAATGTCTAATTCACTTACATTAACACTAAAATTAATTACTTACATGATCAGAGTTATATCCTCAGCACCTAGAAACATGGCTGACTCATAGTATGTGCTCAATAAAGTACGTTGAATGAATAATAAATGCAAAAACAAAAAAAAAACACAAAACAAAAAAACTGAAAGGGGGATGAAAAGGAGAGTGAAATAGGAAAGTCCTAGGGAGCCAAATATCAGGGAAAAATCAAGCTGTAATTTCAAAAATGCTATAGTTCCTCTAGACATTTAACAGTTTACATTAAAGTCTCCTAAATGAGACATTCCTAGAAATATATCAGGAACTAGCTCTGCTAAATAATAGTAAATCCCACCATAATACAACTTTTAAAAGTCTGAAACATTTAGGGTTGCTATTACTGACAATATTGTGCCAAACAGTCTTATTCTGTACAAATGTATTATTAATCAAATGATGCTTTCCCCCCTCCACTTCTAACAGTTTATAATTCTATAATTTGGAAGTGAATTGTAATGTCTGTCGCATCTGGTGGTTCCAGAAGTTTACTTCATTCAAGCAGCACTATCTTTATCCAGTGCCCAATCCTAGATGGCTAATACACTGTGGAAGAGACAAGCAGCAAACTCAAGTTCCCAATCAAACCTTTTTTTATATTTCCATAATATAACCATGGGGATTATAGGCATAGACCAATGTTAGAGCATTAAGTTCAAGTTTTGATGCTACTGTTTACTAGCAGAATGTCTTTTGGCATGCTGCTTCCTCTCTCTGAGCCCCATGTTCCCCATCTGTAAAAAGGAGATAAATAAGAACGCTAAATTCACAGGGTTGCTGTGAGGATTAGATGAGATAACATGTGCAAAGTGCTTACCACAGAGACTAGCACAGAGTAAGTAGCTGTTACTATTAGAAAAAAGTACAAAATTACATCACTTCTTCCCGCCACTTCTTAATATGATATCAATTATTTTCCCTTTTTTCTCCCTAGTGGATAGTTCTACAGTTAGACCCGCTCTGAAACTAAAAACTGGCTATCAATTAATATTACATTAAAATAAAAAGATATGATTTATTTTAGGTCAGTTATTACAAGGGAAAACACAAATGAAAAATTTTCACAACTGCTACACATCTATAATATAACTGAGCCAGGTGCAGTGGCTCATGCCTGTAATCCCAACACTTTGGGAGGCTGAGGCAGAAGGATCGCTTGAGCCCAGGAGTTCAAGACCAGCCTGGGCAACATAGCAGACCCTGTCTATAAAAAAAATTCTTTTAAACTAGCCAAGCGTGGTGGCACATGCCTCTGGTGCCAGCTAGCTACTCAGGAGGCTGAGGTGGGAGGATTGCTTCAGCCCAGGAGTTTGAGGCTACAGTGAGCTATGATCGTGCCACTGGCACTGCAGCCTGGGCCACAGAGTGAGACCCCCTTTTCGTAAAATAAAAATAAATAAAAATACAATGTAACTGCAAGATACTACATAACTGTGGTTTAAATATAAGTTAAAGATGTTCCGATGTTTATTTGTGTGTGTACATGCTGCAGGGGGGAAGGGAAGATATTTAGCACTTAGGATGCCCTGTTACAAAGTCATAATACATACGTAGTCAGTAAATACACTTTGCAAACCAAAAGAAGACTTGCTATCTAATATATTTTGTTGCTGAAGCAATTTTCCAAGATTATAAGTATAGTGATTTCCTGGGCTAAGATTGCCTTGGGAGGATGCCAGCATTGATACGCTATAGAAGGTTAACTGCAGACATCACACAGAACTGGTATACTGAACTTTTCTCCATGTATTTTGTAGATTTGCTTTTTTTCATGTGAAATTGTGTAGGCTTATTGACTAGAGTCAGATAAATTAGCGCCCTTCCCCTTTGTGCCAACTGCTCTACACATGTTAAGGGCACAATTTTCAATTTGAGTATTGGAAGAATCAAATTCCTGCCAAGAAAAGAGGATACAAAAGTTTGGATGTCAACGTGGATATTTAGGAACATTGATGCTGCACCAGGAACTGGGGCTAAAGGGCTAAATGTGAGCTTGCACTTTCAGACAAAAGGGAGTTCTGATGATGTACAGACACAAGAGAAATTGATTGGAATTTGAATTGGAAGAAGTGAATACCTCTCGAAGATCACAAGTCCTTCAAACTAGGCTTCTCTATCTTTGAATAAGGCAAGGTACTTAGCATCCTAAAGTAAATGTTTCTCTCTCTCAACTAAAATGCAGCTGGGCAGAGATGGAGGCAAAAGCTTTTTACTGAAAAGCCATCTTAAGACATTTTAAGAGGGATATGTTTGGAAATACTCTCTCATCACTCACTTGTGTCTTCCTTGCTGGAATTTTTCCACTTTAAGCTCAACAAACAACTCGTCATTTCTTTGGTATTTATTGTAATATTAATCATACAGACACATACCCCCCGAAAGATAACGCAGTAAAGACTTTTGGGGAAAATACATCTTTTCTATAGGTTTCCCATTTTAATTCTCTTAATTTCATTGTGTAAAACTTGTTAAAAACACTATTTTACAGAGGAAAAGGATTCTGAGAATGTTGATTATTGATACTATCCAAACCCAAAAAGGATCTGTTTGCAAATTGAATTTCTTAACTGAATCCAGTAAATAATCATCATAATATTAAACCAGAGTGCAGATCCTGAAAGAGGGACGAAGATTCCTATGAGGTGTAGCTAATTGGTAACACAGAACACGGACTTTGAGGGGCTATCACACTAAATTAATTAGTTCAGAGATGCACTGAGTTCACAACTTGATTACAGGGCTGGCTGATTCCCTCAAAACAATAGCCTTAATTTAAACCAACCATATAAACTTGCCTTCCTTTGCAATCCTTCCAATTATCAAGCAAACAGTTGCAAATCGTTGATCACAGGCTTAATAAGCTCATTCATGCTATTATTTCAGAATTTAAACCTGCTGAATATTTTTACTTCAACAAAGTAAAACTATATCCTCCATAATCTAAATGTAAAGCCATTTGATTTGCTTCTCTATATAGGATACTATAAAAATCTATTTTCCCCAGTATAAAATGACAAAGAATTTATACTAGAAACCATAAACAAAAAATTAAAAGCAAAATTCCTGTATTCATTTTAGAAATGCATTTAAGAAACATTTTTCTCTAGCATTGGGGAAATATTTTAATCTAAAGTCCTGTTGATTTTGTGCAATGTGTTCTCTTGGCATGAAGATGCCGTTAATCTACTTTGATTCCTATTGATAGAGTATTCTTAAATTCTTATCAACAAGTAATATTTGCACAGTAACTTGAAATGCAGCATAAAAAGCTAAAAGCTGAAATTTAGAAGAATAAACACACGCACACACACACACGCACACACAAAAAACCCACATGTATACATATGTTTATATATATTTTTAGGAATGTAGCCTTAATGCAATTTAATTCTCAGAATGTGGTATTTGTTTCAACCTCAATTCTCAGGCATTCCACCTAATATATCTTTTTTATCCTAGACCATGTGGCAAAATAAACACAGTTTTGAAAACGCTGGTTTAGATCATTAGTATCTCTACAATATAACTTCAAAGATTTAAGTTTTTCCATGTATTTGCATTGAAAATTTGCATCGTTTTCCGCTTCAGAGTAAAAAGAAATTTGCAGAACCTCAGAGCAGCATCAACTTTTGTTTGACTAGAATCAACCTAGACATTAAATTCAAAGCTTAAGGTAGAGAAGGTAGAGATATTTTCTACCAATAATCATAAGCTTCTAAGAAAAGAGGAAATATATTCTTCTAGATAGGAGAAAGGGGATGGTGATTAAAATGAGGGGAATTGAACCAGACCTGAGGTTTGTTATTTTTTTTATTTTTACAAGTTGAAATATAAAATCCATGAAAAACTGAAGTTGTCAGACGCAACATAAGGGAAGTAATGTCTATGGTAAATTTCCAAATTTATGAAAGACACTGAATCCTAGTGTAAAGGCAAATCAGAGTAAAACTATATCCTCTATAGTTACATTTGAATTCTCATTTTTATAGCTTTCCCCAACCCTCTCTTTCGTTTTCATTGAATATGTGCTGTAAAAAGATGTCAGTCACATTTTCGCTATTTCAGTAGCACTGTCTTGCCTCTGAAGCCATTTAAAAATAATCCTATCTGTTATTTTAGCTGAATTCCACTGTCTTTCCCCCTCCTCCTTTTTTGTTTTTGGTTGTACCTATCTCAGTTCTTTTATGACAACCCTAATCCTCCACCTTAAAGGCAAAAAGAATAAAGAGGACCCAAAATTCAGGCTCACCAGAGTTCTGCATGAATTACTTGATCAGACTGCACAATTAATACTGTGCATATTAACAGAGATGTTGCGCAAGTAGGGTAGCCACTCAGAACATATTCCATGCTTGACAGACATTTTCAATATTCTCTTCTGCTTCCTTCTCATCAGCCAGTAAGCACATCTAAGTCATCTCTATCCTAATAAGAAAACCCTTCCTTCCCTTGATGCAATTTCCTTTTTAAGTTCCAACATATCTCATCCTTCATCATCATATATCTGAAAAAAAGTCATCATCACCACTTTCACTTTCCAACTTTTCACTTACTCCTCAACCCACTGGAAACCAGCTTCTTGGCTCTCAAAAATCACCAACAACCTTTTCAGTGCCAAAACCAGTGGCCTCAACTTACATAATTCCTGTGGTATTTGTTGATTGCTCCCTCCTTTTAGAGACTTTCTTTGCCCTTTGCTTCTATAACAAAAAAAAATCCTCCTGTGTTGCTCAACTTGGGCTGTCCTGGCCACTCCTAGGGGTGAGGGATTAACTTCCAACATCTTGCCTTGTTATTTTCTCTGCATTCTGGACAAGTTTAATCCAATTTTGTTCTAGATTTTTCTACATGGCTTTCACTAGCACTTAACTCCACACCATTTCACACTCCTGACCCCTCACTCTTCATCCACCTCTCAAGCCTCTTCCTGTTTCTCCTATCCTACTGTAGCACCATCCATCAAATAGTGAAAGCAGCCTTTTGTAACATCAAGATGGGTAACAGATTAGTGTTGGCTTGATTTATAATGAAATAAATATCTTCATGGATGGAAGAGGCAGGCCATGGGCCATTAGATGGTTCCCAAATGATGAAGCAAGACAGAGAAGAAATGATTGTGTGTTGGGGGGTGTGTTGTATACAAAAAGTGAGCAGGGACTTGAGGATGCAATTTTTAGCCTGATATCTATTAGATGCCAAAGAGAGTATTTGCCCAGCTAGAACCAACTGTATTTCATAACTTAAAAAAACTGTCATAACAAAATGAAAGTACCTAGCAGAGCATCTGGCACACAGTAATTGTTCAATAAATGTCAGTTGACTCTGAATAAACACCTATTACAGGACGTTTTTATTGGGTGTGAAAATGGGGGTTCAAATTTTATTCCTATATATAAACTCCTGCCTACAGATACTAAGATTGATTTAAAAGTATAATACATTCCTGGAGGTGAAGGTGGTTGTAAACACTGTTTCTCCTGCCACCCAAGTGCCACAAGAGCCAAAGTCAAACTGCCTGGGCCTGCCAGCATAAGGAAATGTCAAGGGAAGTCTCAGGCCTCTTAACATCTTACATGGTTAAATTCTATACCATTATTCACACCAAGCCAATCAGAAAGGGACCCTTAACAGCACAGAACCCATAGATTTTTACTGTACTTTCTGACTTCCTATTTCTTAAGTCTTTCCTGCTCTAGAAAGCAAAAAGTATAAAGTCTCAGAAGTCTGGATGCATGCTTCACAAGAGTCTCCTTATAGGGGTCCAAGGAAACCCTACTTATTTTCACTTAAAAAATCTGCCATTTCAAGAGGGTTTTATTTTCTTCTGTTTTAATGATTATCCAACATGAGGAATAATATGAGCCAGAGCTCCTCTCCTGGATCTGAGATGATCAAGTGTTTTTTTTTTCAACAAGATTATATTTATTTTTATTTTTTAAAAAATGTTGTGAGTACACAGAAGGTGTATATATTTTGTTTTCCTTATGTCCAAATCATTGCAGGCTTCCTGAGAGTGCTAATGGTTGCAATTCTTGGGAAGAAGGGGTTTCCCTCACTTACTAGTTTAGGGAAAACTCTGCTAACAGCAATACAGCATTTCAACCTTCTTTTGGATTTCATGAAAATGAGGAATGCGGTATAAGGAATTCTCCAAACAAAATGTTAGGAAACCATGCAGCTCTTTCTCTCCTTCCTTTCTCCTCCTCCATTCTACAAGAAAGTTTGCCTTGACAGTCTCATTGCCTACTGAAGGAAATTTCCACTTACAATAAACAAAACAAACTCACCTGTCAAAGGTCTTGAGTTCCATGTATACCTTAAAGTTTCAAATGTAATATTATATAAAACGTCACAATATTTCCCAGACAGCCTGATGAAAGTTAGAGTGCTGCATGAAATGAATGATAAGTTGGTGTTTAGTTGGCTTGAGCACTCCCTCTCACAGAGCTTTTGCTTATCACTATTAATTTGTCAAGCATCCCATAACAAAAAAATCCCAGAAGGCTAACGTGAAAAAGGTAGCTAACACCCAAAACAATGACTAATTTTGTTTGCCTAGAACAGTCAACTACATGCTTGTTACAGCTGAAAATCTTGAATAACTCACACTCAAACCCCCCACACCTTATTCAACTGACTCTATACTACTCTGTACATGTTTACAGTGAAACAGATGCTTATAGGCAAAGGTATCCTATAACCCCCCAAAATATGTATTACTGCTTTCTAAAAAGCTTTAACATCAGAATAAGAAAGAATTAAAACCTTTAGCTCTCAGGATCAGAGCATGTATGCAATTTCACCCTTCAACATTTTTTAGTTTTTATCGTCATAAACAGAATAACGGGTTTTGTTGGTGATGATGTAACCCTTTATTATGGTCCTTAATTTGTTTTACATCTCATTTCATAAATTGATTGCTAATTACACAATCAGTAGATCTGTAAGTCTTTTTCTATTCTTAATCTTTAAATGTACTATATCTGAGGAGGGAGATACAAACTCACAATGACAGAGTTTAGTCACTAACTCATAAGAAGCTGACATTACATTTTCAGAGCAGTAACTTCAGTTTAACATTTAAATATCTATAAAGCCTTATTGCATGTCAAGTCTCAAAGTTGAGGAAGCAACAGTGCTTTAAGGCTCTGAAGGATGTCCACAGGAAGAGACTTTTGGGAATGAATTCAATATGTCCCAGGCAGAAAGAGATTTAATGACAATGGGAGGGAACTGCAGGAGAGGTGTCCATGATCCTACTGGAGATGCAATAGTACCCCCGGAAGGCAATATTTTCCTCCCCCTGACAATTATTTAATTCTAAGGAATATGCACAAATTGGCCAGACTTCTAAGGCCAGACTTCTCCTAATGGGTTGCATTCAGTAGTTAATCTCTTATCTGTTCATGTGAGTAAATCTTATGTTTTCCTACTACTAGGCTCAATACTCATTAGCACAAAAAAAGTGATTGGAAAGACTATGTGGCTATTTTCTTCTTTATTTCTGTAATCATTCCCATTAATATTTTAGGTATATTTAACAGACTTTCAGCTTATGCCTCATCTACAATTTTAAAATTCATTTTAAAGTGTGCCTTTGTTCACCGCAGAAAAAATAGACACCCACAGGTTTTTTTCCCAGCATAAACATTTATATTTATGAATCAGCTTGTTTTCTTCTTGCAAACACATTCTCTTGCTATGACCATTTTTGATTTATGAAAATCCAATCAATTTTTGAGCCCTTTAACTTATATTTAACTTATTAAAATGAGCTTGATTTTCTTCCAACATTTAAAATTTTTGGATAATTCTGTTGCCATTCGAAGCACCTCACACCCAATTGTCCCAAGATTTTTAGTTGTCATTTTGTTGTTGTTGTCCTTGTTAAACATCCTTTTTTGGCTTTTGTTCCCAGATAGTTTTATTTTCAGTGTCCTAATGTTCTAGCAATACCACTTAGTAAATACATAATATATAAAGTTTCTGCCTTCAGGATTGCAAAATACCTTGGACATTAAATCTTATAGCACATCTATAGCAATATCTTACTGTTCAGTTTGAAAAGCAGACACATAACTATCAGGGTACTGAACCAACAGCACTAGGTATGTTATCATGAAAGCCCTCAGCATCCCTTGACCATCTTCCCTTCAAAAAAGAGAGGAAAAATATTTCTGACACAGAAATAACATCCACTAAAACACTGACTTTTAAACCTTTCTGACAGCAACAAATAGTAAGAAACACACTTTACATCCTAACTCAGTAACAGGTGCATGGATTTGAAATAACAGTCTCACCCAATATATCTAATCTTACTACATGACACGTGTTGATATTTTCTTACTGTCTATTTAATGCAATTCTGTTTAATAGAAATGCTAGTCACAACCTACTAAATGGATTTCATTATGCACTAATGAGTTGTTGCCTACCACTTGAAAATTACAATGATAGAATAAATAGGCTTTTCTAATACCACAAGGTAATGCTGTTGGCTCCAAATACAGTAGAGTAAACCTATATTAATTTTGACACCACTAGTTCAGATTGTGATAACTGAACCTGAATCAGCTTGAAATATGTATTTTAGATTACCTATAAAGAAAGGTTTTGCTAAACAAAATAATAATGTCCGGGCCCGGCACGGTGGCTCACGCCTGTAATCCCAGCACTTTGGGAGGCCAAGGCAGGCAGATCACCTGAGGCAGGAGTTCAAGACCAGCCTGGCCAACATGGTGAAACCCCATCTCTACTAAAAATACAAAAATTAGCATGGTATGGTGGTGGGTGCCCATAATCCCAGCTACTTGGGAGGCTGAGGCAGGAGAATCGCTTGAACCTAGGAGGCAGAGGTTGCAGTGAGCTGAGATTGCACCACTGCACTCTAGCCTGGGCGAAAGAGTGAGACTTCAACTCCAAAAATAAAAATAAATAAATAAACCCATACAAACATACATACAGCTGTGTTGCTAATTATAAATGTTTGTAAATATTCAGGCCAATCTACTTACAAAAAACGTTGTTTGTTCTTAGTCCAAACCAGTTTCTAAATCGAATACGGTCTTTCATCTGAGCTTTCAAAATTTTAGTGTATCTTAACATTCAAACTCAAAAATGTTCAAAAATTAAAATCATATTTTGAAATATATATTTTTTTGTTCATCAGCCACTTTTTTGTTTATAAATCTGCTCTGGGCATCATCTAATAATAACAACAGTAATGAGTATACGGTTTATTTGTGGAACATTTTAAACTTCAGAAAACCCTTTCACTTTTGTGAACTGGTAATGACCAGCAATCCCTGGATTACTGAATATTTAAAAAGCATGTAATGACATTTGCCAGACTCAAAAATGAAACTTAATATTTGGTTTGTTCTGCATGTAACAGATTACTCAATCCCATGAAGAAATGCAGGTGTCTGGCCATCAGTGATTGCCTCTATTTCAGAGATTCAGCCCACCCCTGCCATCCCCCCACCAAATTTGGAAGATATGAAAGAAATTTAAATTTCAAGATAAAGGACCAAGCCAAGTCATGGAGTCAGGGGAGTTGGGGGTGGGGGGCGCTGTCACATAGCCTCCTTTATATGGAGGTACCTACCAAAGAACTCAGAACAGATGTTTGTCTTTTATAAACATTTAACTTTTTAGCAAATTGAAGGCTTAGGAAGCTAAGGGAGTGAAGGGCAGGCCAGGAAGTCAGGGATTCCTGGATGTGAACCCAGCCTCGATCTTATTCTGTTTTTGCTCTAAATCAATGCCAAACTCTTCACACCTCAGCTGCTTTATAGCAGGCAAGAATTATACTGAGGACAAAACTGTTTCCTGGAAATGTCATGGGTTAAATGATTACTATTACAGCTCTCAATGGTACTTCCACTAAAGGCAAAGCACTCTTCATGTATATTATTTACCTTCATTATAATACGAGATCAAAGTAAAATATCTGTAACCTGCTAAACTGACCCTGAAAACAAACCATTCTTTCCATTCCTTTCCAAGTTTTTGTCGACTTTACTAATGATCAGTTATTCAACCAATTAGGAAACTCAATCATGTGATATTAAAGGTTTTCAAGTAGCTGTAACACCTCTGAGTTAAGAATTATCTGGCAGACGTTAATGGCAAATTCAGGGCCCTCAACTTTATTTGGCCAGTCTCTATTGGACCATCGACCTATAGGAAATGCCCTCCCATCAAAGGCCCGATTTGGCAACCTATGAGAAAGAAGTAGTTTGTCCCTGTTAGGAAAAGTAGCTCCATTGTCCATATGGATGAGGAGGCACCACATCCATACCCAGCTCTGCCCATGGTGCTCTGGGCTCTTCAAAGGGCAGAATGTGGTTTCACTTTCTCCCCACTGCTTCATGAGAAAAGCAGCCTGGTCGCTTCCTGGCATTTAATGAATGGTCCTCTCTCCGTGGATTTGGACTGTTGGTCCTTCTAACCAGTCATTAGCTGGCAGGAAATGCCCTCCTCAGCAATCACTATTGTGTAAATAAAGCCATAAACTTTCGAAGGCCCATGCAATCCCAGACCACAAAGCTGCACGTGTGGTGGGGGAGGGACCTTGATTGTAAAAGCACTGCCTTCCAAATTAAACTCAAACCACATGATACAGTTCATAAAATATACAAAACATGCAGCCCAGTGACAGATTTATTGTGGCCTTACAGAATAAAGAAAAAAAAAAAAAACTCTATATGGAAAACACAGCTACTTTTGACTCAAATAGCCACCAAACAGGAAGTTAAAAGCAAATCAGCCAGCTGTGGCCTCACTAAGTTATGAAGGAGCCCAGTGCAACCAGCATTTCCTGTCATTGCTTGTCACCGTTTCTGAGTGCCTCTGTCTGAACTGTTTTCTTAGATGGCTAAAAATATTACAGAGATTTCTTTGGGGATAGACACAAGGCAACAAGGAGGCCTATTATATGATCTAGGCTTGAAAGTGAAAAATGTAACTTTTATCCAAAAAACATTCACTTAACACAGGTTACAGATTCAGTCACTTGAACCACTGCATTTTAATGAATATTGGAATAAAAGCCCACATTTGTAAAAGACTTTAAAATCAGATCTTAGGTTGCCTAGCTGTTTCCTGTTAATTTAGAATATATATTCAGAACCACAATTTTCATGTGCCTGATTAGTAAATGACAGAGCTGGAGACTACAATATCCCAGAAATCTAGCTTCTTAGAGTTTCTCTCATCATCATCATCATTGTCATCCCACAAAATGACTTGTGCAAGTTCAAAGTATGTGCATGAGAGTTCTCTAAATCAAATCACATTTTAGATCCTTTTATGATGTGATGATGATGATCATCACACTCTTCACAAAATATGGAGGTAGTCTTGTCTTTTTTTTCAGCACTGTGAAATGCCAAGCCCTAGGACACATCTTTCTAGCCTATCCACTTTTCAATCACAAAAGAGCTTTGGAGGGGGAGTTTCAGTTAGAAAGCAAAAGCATTCTGCCCTGGTATTGTTGCTGCACTGAATCTCAGTGCATCTATATGAATTCCCCAGCAAAACCAGGTTATTAAACGTGGGGTAGAGGGGCAACTTGCGAGTCAGTCAAAAGTCCCACCAAAACATGGATAAACCTGGAGGACATTGTGTTACATGAAATAAACCAGGCACAGAAATACAAATACTGCATGTTCTCACTCATATGTGGAAGCTGAAAGAGTTGATCTCATAGAAGCAGTGAGTAAAACAGTGGTAACTAGAGCCTGGGAAGGGTGGGGGTTGGGGAATAGCCAAAGGCTGGTTAATGGACACAAAACTATAGCTACATAGTGGGAATAAACTGTAGTGCTTTACAGCACCGTTGGGTGATGATAATAACAATTTAGTTTATGTTTTCAAATAGCTAGAAGAGAGGATTTTGAAAGTTCCCAACACAAAGAAATGACAAATGTTTGAGGTGATGGATATGCTAAATACCCTGATTTGATCATTACACATTGTATGCATGTATTGAAATATCACATTCTACCCCGTAAATATTACAATTATTGTCAATTAAAAATATACATATAAGTTTATAAAAAGAACTCCCAGACCCTCCCTCTAGTCAATCCACAGGCTTTAGCCCTTCCTCCTCATTTAGATGGGTAACGCTGATTTTCAACTCATCTTCTATGGCGAGCGGGACCTACCCTGAACTTAAGTTTAGAGGCAGACATGGAGCCCTTCACTGCTCATACTGGTCTCCCTGGTTCTGATGTCATGTCTAAATGTCGTGATGACCATTTACCTAAGGCCTCAAATTCACAAACTGCCTCACATGCAGATGTTTAACACTATCTCCAGATCAGGCTATGTATTTTGACCCTACATTTTCATTTGCATTACAATGTTAATTTAATAAATGTAAACATATAAAGTACACCACAAAAAAGTCCCGCCAAAATCCAAGGTCTTTCTCAAAAAAGGCCCTCCCTTGAGGAGCCTGTCAATCTGAGTCTGGCCTTGACCCTGGCTTCAGAAAGCGAGCAGAATGCATATTGACACAGCCTCAGCCTCTGTCTGCAGCTGAGGCCGCTGCTATAGGCATTCATGAAACATATCAGATTACACAGGCATGGTACCCCAGTCCCTCCCTAATGATTTTATTGGGAAGTCCTTAAATATAAAATGTAACTCTATAACATGTACTATGTTTCACTTCATATATCTGGGTGAGCTAATAAGGTTTCTCTTCATGTTGTCCAATTACTTAGGGGAAAATGCTGACATAAAGGAGTTGGGAGTTTAATTTTTTCTCAAAATCACTTCTGAAAGAAATGCCCCCATCCTTTCTTCAGGATCCTCATGGATCACAGACAGCAAACACTTTTTAAAATATCAATGTACCCTTTAACAAAACAGCACCCCCAACTGGGCCATTATCAAGTGCCTACTTTTCAGAGGACGAATACAAACTCTTCACTTGGGTACTGAGGTTAAATGTGATCCCCACCTCTGTGCCATGGGTCTTGTTGAATTTGTCATTACATATTTTAAATGGAACTCAGAAAAAACAGTGTATAGTATATGAATCCAACCTTAAAGCAACCACCTTAATATTATATATTGTGACAATCCCATTTTCCCCATTGGTAAATTAAGTAAGGAATTATTTCATGAGATACATGTCCAGTTAATATTCTACAGGGTGCTTTTGTGTTGTTTTGCTTTCCTGCGTAGAAGCTGAGTACTACAAAACAAAAGGTGAAATGTAAGCTCTCTGGTTCTTTCACTCTCTCATTTTGCTAACAGACCACCCCTCCCATGCCACTCTCCAACATAACCTCTTGTTTGGTTACTTTGTACTGCCACATAAGGAGAAATTGCAAGCGCTAAACCTAAAGACTGATTATCGTCTGGGCACAAAAGATGATTGTGGTGGATCTGAAATGACAGCTCTTGTCTCTTCTACTGTGTGGACTTTGCTTTCTGTACACAATAAAAAGAGGCACTATTCATACCTGTATCTTGGTAAGTAAAAACCTATGCAAATCCAGCCTCTAAATGGGCAATCAACATCTGACTGAAAATGAGACAGCTCCCAGTGTCCTTTTTGGATTTTGTCTGTAACTTCATCACTTCCTAAACTATACATGACAGGAGGCATCAGAGTCACAGTATTTCTGATTTTTTTTTTAATTTTTAATCTGGTGAAACAGTTAAAGAACTGTTTCTATGTAAACATTTCTTTGTAATGAAGACTGATATCCCTGGGATGTGGGGGAGGTATTCTAAATGCAACTACAGGTGAAAGAAAAGTAGCAGCTGGCTTTCAGGCCAGTCCTCAAGGTCTCAGCCCCAAAGCTGGCACTGCTTGCATCTCCCTGGACTTGAGTTGCTACTGTGGCCTCTAGCAGAACAGTCACTCAATCTAGTGTTCAGTCTGCTTATTGGTGTTTATTTTTCTTTTGTCAATAAAAAACAGAAATAATGCTACAAGGAAGAATGTTCGTAACATGCAAAAACAAGTTAGAAAGATTAATCTAGTCTTTCATTTATTTAACAAACTTTTACTGAGAACCTACTATCTACCAGGCATTAGGGATATGAGGTAAAGAGACCCAATAACCTCTGCTTAATGAATAGTTACTGGTACATTCAAGGAAACCTGAGTAAGCCTGAGGAAACCTTTCTCAATTTTCCACACCAGTTGAAGGCAATGCCAAGAAGCTCAGGATTCAAGAATCCAATGTAGACAATTTTAAGCTAATTTGTGATCCTAAATGGAAAACAAAATCCAGCCAACTATCAGACTCCAGGATGCTCCCATGGCTTAAAGAGATCAAATGACCTCTAGTCTCTACTGCCAACCCCCTGCATTTCTGTCCAGGTTGCCTTTTCTCTATGGGAGGCCCTTTATTTCTAAGCCCTTCAAGTTCACTCACTGTCTGGGCAAAAAACAAACGCCTGCCTCAAATCAGAAAACAAATAATTCCTTTTCCTCATGAGCCAACTTAATACTGATGCAAGTAAAACTTGAGAGTTGACATAATATTTTAGGAAGCATGTCAAACTGAGTCCTATGCTTGGGCTTCCTGAAAATCACCATACACATACAAAGGGAGAATACACACGCGCGCACACACACACGCGCACACACACACACACACATTTAAATCAAGCCTCCTTTTATTCTTGCTTCCTCTTGAGTTCTGAGCAAAGCATCTTTTTATTTTTTATTTTTTTCTGAAAGTTAACTGCCTGGAGTTGAACATTCAAAGCCCTGGTTCTTTTCCTGAGCCTCAGAGTGACATCACTATATCAAATATTTATAATAGTTTACAGTGAACCTTTTTTATTTCATTCTTAGAATTGGAGGAATGCTGTAAAAATAGATATTTTCCTATAATCTTCCAGTGAGAAAGCAATGCACATCTGTATACATTGTTTTGAATTGACCACTAATTTGTACACTCATGTACGTGTGTGTTTGTGTGCCCAGGCAATTTGGAAGTCCCATTATTTCTCAAATAAAAATGATAAGGTCCTACTTCCCAGATTGTATTGTTTTCTCCATCAATCTTTTAAAAACAATGTCACTCAATCTAATACCAAGCAGATCTAAATGATGAGTTAATAATGCATTTTTACTACAATGATCTGAAAAAATATTTTCTTATCCCTTTCAGGTCATGTAGATGTTATTAACATCCATTAAGACAACTGATACCTTATTTATCCTAATTCTCAAAGTTGCCTTTCCAACACTGTCATTTGGCTATCTTGAGGCAATAGATAACCATTTAGGAAGAACAGAATATCATGGAACCATCTGGTATCCTTAAGACCTAAAAGCCCACATTATGAAAGATCTAATTGCTTTCTTTCAGTTATAATTTATGTTTGTTTGCTGGTTGGTTAACTGACAATTAAACAACTTGCTCCCAGACACAGTTTCTTCTCTTTCAGGAAAAGTGTCCATCTCATTTTAGCTGAGGCTCGGGTTTCTTTCTATATTTGAAGTGAGAGCTATATCACACCTAGAGAAAGGCAGAAAAATCCCACAAACACAACTTCTGATTTCTATTTTCTTGATATCACATACATTTGAATGAGGAAAAATCCATCTGTTTTGCCTAGTAGACAATGTCATAAGAAAACTCACCAGCATGGAAGAACCTTGATGAAGTAAAGATGAGTGTAGCCTTCATGCTCTTACAGACACTTGATAGTGTTAATATGGCAGTGACCATTATCTAACTTTAATTACAGGATGAAATTACTTGTCAAAAATGTACTATAACTTATGTACTGTCAGCTATGCCCCAATCCCTGTTTGTAAGCCTATCAGGCAACATTATTTATTTGAAAACAGAAAAATTCTGCCACCTTCCTGAATTTATTGTACTATAAGCAGAATAAAAGTAAAATGTTATCAATAGAAATCTTCATCATTTTAGAGCTTCTCACTCCATTCCCTCCCCTCGTCCCTCACACATAAAGGCAGCTGGGTGGAGAACAAAACTGTACTAAACTATACTGTCAACATCTGCACAACAGTCAAGAGACTGTCACTGTTCCAGCATGTGTGGTACTATACAATCACTCAAAAGACAAAACCTTTTTTATTCCCAAGCTGCTGTGATACTGGGAAGTATCACAGTGAAGCTGGAGAGATAATAATACACCTACTGGTCAAAAGCATGAAGTATACAAGTGCCTGGAAGTACAATGAGAGGCAAGAGAACCCTTTAGAAGCGAATACAATGCAGACAACTAGGGGAATGTACATTCTACTCTTCTTTGAATGTTTAGGTTCTTGTGAGTGCACAAAAATGCCTTCCGTTTAAATTAAAAGCTGTACCCAAAATCTATTCCACTGTGAGTTTATAAGCTATTCATTTTTCTTTTTAATGTAACATTTATTAAGCACCTAGTTTGTGCAAAGCATTATCTAGGTAGAGGGTGGTGCAAGAGAATACCAAAGGTCCTTTGCTACCAGCTCATAATCATAAAAAGCAGCTGTTGTGAAATGCCTGAAGTGGACAGTTGAGGGAAAAAAAGGTACTTTATAATAGTCCTGGGAGTCATTACGATTGCTTAAAGTAGCAAAGGAAATTAGAGAAATGAAGTAGCTCTTAGAAGTAGAGCAAAACATGCAGTCACCACCTCTAGCCCAGCACTATATCAATTATCTCTCAAAACATTTTTTTTTTTACAAACTCCTTCACTTATGTTTTCATATAAGGTCTCCAATCTCATCACTGTATGAGGCAGCAGAATGTTAACTGGCAAAATTTCCTAATTTCTCTGACACCAGTTTAGCTTGTCTATTCTGGCCTCAAGGTTTAGTATTTTCACTTTTCCTTCTTTCTTTTTTTCTTTTTTTTTAAGGATGCATTTGGTCCGAAGTCTTTTAGCAGCAAGGTAGCACATCCGGAAGCAAACAGTACTGAACTGGGATCTAAGTCCATAATCACTAAAAATGGGAGAAGTTGCTTTTTCTCATCCTCCCTTTACCAAAATGCAAGTGTTTATTGCTCTACCTGCAGGAACTCTCATTTTAGACATGAAGCAATGAATTGCCCCACATACTTCTTTCAAGAATAATATGAAAAACTGCTGAAAATTTGTTGTATAGTAATTCCATTGTAAACAGTTTGGTTGTTTGTTTCTAGGTAGACTACAGCACCTGGGCAGAAAACTGCACCATGCTTTAATAAGGGCAAAACAATATTTTTCTCCCTTTCCACACACTTGCTAAATTTAGTAGCAGAGCGTCTGCCAACCAAGTAGTTTCTACTGCTTTGGGAGAAGGAGTGAACAGCGATAGAATATTATCAGCTGAGCTGTGGGCAGAAGCCCATTTTAGTCTATATTTGAAGAAGTGTTGGTAAATATGAAAGCATCCCCCAAAAGTATCGCACATTAGAAAAAAGTTAAAAATTATTTTAAAAAGTAGTTAAACATTCAGGATTAGATTTTCACGGGCCAAGGAGAAGATGGAAATATAATCAGGAAAAATCCAAGGTGTCTGATAAGCCTCATTGTCTATTTACCTTTCACTGGAGGGGGAAACAAAACAAAACAAAATTCAGATAAATTGTATCAAGCATGGATGTTTAGTCATTCCCACATACCAACAATCTGTTTTCCAAACATTATATCAGTAATCACCCAAACGTTTATTCACTAAAGCAGGGAGTCCGCTTAATAAAAAAAGTACCAATCACTTCAAAATTAAATCTTGCAAGTTTTGTTTTAATTGATTCTTTCCCATGAAGTCTACCCACAAATACGGAGAGGCTGTGGGGATCCCAGCTCAATTTACAAACGATGTAAGAACATCTAGGAGAAAATAACTCCTTTAAAACATATTACTTTAATTAGAGCCACAATTAATTTATCTGTTTTATCTATCATCTCTCTAGCTAGCTAGCTAGCTAGCTATCTAAGAGTGCTCAGAAAAACACACAGTAGGTCTATTACCCTAATTATGAAACCACAACAAAGAATCACTTAAATGTCAACTTTCATTACTCGTCTGGGTTTAATTTCGTTTTCTTACCATAAAAGCTTATTGTGTGCGTGTTAAAAACTAAAGTTCCCTTTTTAATAGTCTCCTAAAATCTACTCTCATGCCCTTCAAACCCCAGTAGTAAAAGCGAGCTGCCCAAATGTGTTGACTCAGGGCAGGAAGAGACAAGGTTCTGCAAGGAAGCCGTGGCACTGCTCACGATATCGCGTGAAAATGGGGAAATTCGTTGTTAAAAAGCATTTGCTGATTATATGCCATGCAAGAAGTTCCTTTAAATTAAAAAGAAGAAAGTAGAAAAAAAGAAAGAAGGAAGGAAGGGGAGGAGGAAGAGAAGAGGAGGAAGAGAAGGAAGAAGAAAAAGGAGGAGGAGGAAAGGAGGAGGAAAATGATCAAAGCTCTAAAATCGCAACAAAGTTGCAGGATGACTTTTCCTTCTATTTGCTACTTTGTAAAATGAAGTTTAAAAGGCATTATTTCCTCGGCGTCCTAGGAAGGCAGCCTCTCTTACAAATCCCAATTCATCTCCAGCCTTACCTTACGCTGCTAGCGCAAACCCAGAGGCTAAGGGGCCCTGCTCTCAGCGGCAGCAGCAGGGGCAGCGGCAGCGACAGCGGCACATGCCATCTGTTAGCGGCAGAAGCAAAAGCAGCGCTGCGCGAGGTGGCCCCGGTGCCGGGAGAGCCTTTAGCAGGGGTGCATACTGAATGCCGCCATTTTAAAGCGAGGTTCCTGAAATCATTAGATATAAGCAAATTAAAGCCCGCCCCACCTCCAGAACTTCAGGGCTGGGACTTGCAACCCGGCTCCAAGTCGGCCGCTCTGGGGTATAAAATGTCAAGTCTACAGACACGCGCACGCTGACTCTCGGACGGAGGCGACGGTTCCCCCTCTCCCTTCGGCCCCCTGGACCCCTTCGTGCTTTTTGCAAGACTCCTTTCGGTTCCAGGGGCCAGAATACTTTCTTTTCTGGGCTCCTCGAGGCCCCTTCCCGGGGCCGGCCGGCGGGCTGTGGGAGGAGGGGACAAGGCCACGGGCCGGCCCTACCCGCTCCTCCCAGGCTCTTGGTTCAGTCCACTCGGAGCACACCTCGGAGCGCCCCAGCTCCCTCGCGGAGGCCGGGCGTGGGGCTCCCGCCCGGGCTCGCAGCTACCATAGCAACCCCGGTCCCAACCCCGCCCGGCCTTTGCCAAAGGCGTGCCCTCCTCCCGGGCCAGTGCCCTCCGCCGGACGCCAGACGTCCCCTCGCGCAGCCCCGCCGACCCCAGGCAGCCCGGGCCGGGGCCGCGCCTCCGTGCGTCCCGCGCCGGACAGACGCGGCACGCGGAGGGAAACGGCGCCAGCGAGGGGCTTTAGGCGCCAAAACGGAAACTCCCGCGAAACTCCGCGGGCCAGCGGAGCCGCGGGCGGGCACCCGGAGCGCCGGACTCGGAAGCGGCGCACGCGGCCGCCCGGCCCCGCCCCGCCCGGCCAGGTAGCGCGGCGCCGCCGCCAACCTCACCTGGCTCCGCGCGCCGCTGCGGGACGGGCGGGAATGCGGCCAAGGGCCGCCCCGGCTCCCGCGCCCACCCCGGACTCTCTGGCCTCCGCCTCTCTCTCACTGCTCCCAAAGAGCGCCAAAAAGTCGCGCTGCGGCTCACGCTCGGAGTGCGGGCACTTTCTTCCTGTAGGGCGCTGTTTCGTCGCGAAATATATTCTTTGTGTGGTTCGCTCACTCGTGCCTGGTTCTCCGAGAGCGCAGCGCGGGCTTTATTCTCAGGGGGTGTGGCGCCTCGCCCCCAAACCCAGCAGCCCAGCCCCCGCTGCACAGACCCTTTGTCATTTCATTAGGAAGGGAAAGGGGGACAAATCATAACGCTCAGATTTTACAAAAGCGAAAACAAACGAAGCAGGCACACATCCCCAGAGGCGGGGTTGGGGTAGGGGTGCAAAGTTTCTGGCTCTTCAGGAACTGAAGTGCCAGTGAGAAAGGCAGTGTGGTTCACAGCGGGACGCTCATAGACACTTCCCAGACAGGTGAGGCGAAATGGGTCCTTTCAAAATTGATCTTAGTCGATAAATAAGTCCACGCGCTACAGGCTAAATAAATACATTCATACTCACCAGCTGCCTTCTTGGGGGTTTTATCTTTCATAAATGCCCCAATCGTTTATTTCCCTCTAAGAATTTCAGACAGGGAAATGCTGATCAGTGCAATCTGTTCCCCTTCTTCCACGGAGTTTGCAGGATAAGAGGAACCCTGAGGTAAGGTTCCAGATACTTTGGAAAATGGACAAAGCAAATGCAATTTTATATCTTGATTAAAAAGTGTGCATCTGCACAGGGAAATTACAAGTTTCGATTTAATGCAAGTGTAATAGGAGCACCAGCTGTCCCTTAATTGGAGCCCCACAATAATAAATGCGTGCTTTTATTTAATTTTACGAAGACAATTGTAGTTGATAACGCACACATATGCAGGATCGTCAGTGACAAGCTCATAGCAATTCATGGCTGCTTTCCTGTAATCAGCTACTTCACCCAGAGACAGAGTTCTACATGCTCTGCACAAAGTGCAAAACATTGCAGGAGATATTTAAGCAGTAGTTAGGTTGAAAAGTGGAGTGAATTCTCAGGCTAATTATACTTTTTAATTCTGATGGACTGATCCAAATAGAATTCTCCAGCTAATTTTAGGCAAGAAATCAATCTGTTTGTTAAGTGCAAGATAATAGAGTAGGATGGTAATGGCTGGGAGGAGAAGACTGGGTACAAACTGCCCTTCAAATAATTGAGAAAACCCCCGATGGTTTTGGCAAGTATCGTGAAAGTCATTGGGACAATGCGCAGGGATGGTGTCCGATACTTTGTTATACTGGGTAGAAACATAGCATAAGTCAAGAGAGTAGGAGTTGCTAGTTATTTGAGAAAAGGGGGAAAAGACTCTAATTCCTAACCACCTCTTCCCACCTTCCTTCAAATTTGCCGAATTGCCTGAACTGCTGTAAAAGTCAAATGTGTCTGACATACAGGAAGTGGCTTTGGCAGTCCCAAGATCTACCACAGCAAAAAGTAGGCAGTGTTGGCTATCACAGTCAGCTAGAGAGAAGGGCATGGCTGAGTTACATAACTTTATACCCAATGATCTAACAAATGAGGAACTGTTATCACAGTGAGTCAACAAAGGAGTCTTTATATTAAACATAACTTGGGTCAACACCAGCTCTCTTACCTCTGTCCACCATTGCGAGCCACATCTGTGGGACATTCGGGGTTTTGCTAATAACACAAAAACTGGCTCAATCTTATTGAACTGCTGCAATAATTGTTTTGTCTTAAATTTAAGGCATAAATAGGTCAATTTGCTATTTTTTGGGATACTATAGCTTCAACATTGTCTCTTGCTTTTAATTTCTGGCCAGTGAAAATTGCAAATGAGACTTTATTATTCTCTCTTTCCCACACTGGAGGGGAAAGAAACCTTATAAACAAATTTTAGCCTGGTAAACTGCCTTCCTTTTATCCAGGGTGGCATGACCTCCACAAATGAAGCTAGGCAAATTTCCATGCCACCAGGCCACTGGGGAATGTTGTCAAAGGCCCTAAGAAATTGCTGTTCCCTCCCCTCAGCATTTTAAAAAGGCCCATTTGCTCTCTGGGGTGGACTTACCTTGGAATTACTTTCTTTCCATTTTAGTAGAGTAGTTAGAGCAAGCCAACATTTTCTCTTCTGTTCTTCTCTTTAGGCATAATTGGTGGCATGACCCAGGAAAAATAGGGTCATGTACTGACTGATATGCAAGATGAATTCTTACAATAATGTATGTACATTATAGTCTCAGAATACATATGCCTGTTCCCCCATTGAGTTTTGAGATCACCTGAGAACCACTATCCTGATGGATCTTCAAAAGTCAGTGTCTTGCAACTCGGATTGAAAAATTAAGTCCCTGGCTGGGTGGAGTGGCTCACACCTGTAATCCCAGCACTTTGGGAGGCCAGGGTAGGTGGATCACTTGAGGTCAGGAGTTCCAGACCAGCCTCGCCAACATGGTGAAACCCCGTCTCTACTAAAAATACAAAAATTAGCTGGGCATGGTGGCACGCACCTGTAGTCCCAGCTACTCAGGAGGCTGAGGCAGGAGGATCACTTGAGCCTGAGATCGTGCCACTGCACTCCAGCTTGGGCAACAGAGTGAGATTCTGTCTCAAATAATAATAATAATAATAGGAAGAAGAAGAAGAAGAAGAAGAAGAAGAAGAAGAAGAAGAAGAAGAAGAAGAAGAAGAAGAAGAAGGGAAGAAGGAGAAGGAGAAGAAGAAGAAGAAAGTCCCGTCCTTCTCTCCTACTCAGTCAAATGCAGGTGTGTAAGCAAACATTTCAACAAACCTAGGGGATATGCTTTTTCTGCTCTATGTCTTAACGCTTGAGATGGACACTTACACAAATGTAAGGCTAGGATTCTGGGTAAGGATGTAGTAACCTCTCAAGTAGCATGTTCTTCCAATAAATATAATTAACTTTGATGTAGGAAAGAATTCTAAAAGTTATGTGATGGTTTAATAACGAAACGATTATTGTACTCCACCACCAAACAAATGTTGCGGTATTTTTAAAGATGTCGCATAGGTGAAAAGTTAAACTCACGCATATATGAGTGAACCAGGGTCTTGAGAAGTTTTTGAACTTTCAACATATTCGATCAGAATTATCCTTTCACTCCTCTGCTAAGCCACATAACTCATTTATTATTCTTTGAAACAGACAGTCAACGTGTGCTATTGGACATTCAGGCAAGGCCATGCTATGGACAAAAGGTGAAACCTGTTTTTCTGTTTTGAACGTGTGGAATTATTCTCACTAGCCTATCAACAAGAGTATTATTTGCTACTGCTGTGTTCTAGCGATGGCTCCACAGGCTCCAGCCCCACAGCAGTATTTGTGGTCATTCCATACAGAAGCCTCTGGCCATTTAAGGGTGGTTCAAGAGCTAAAGACACTGATTATTCATTCATTCCTGAAGAGTCTTTTTCATTCAGAGTTGGGAATTTGGACTTTGGGGTTCAACACAGAGGTTCCTACTAAATAAACAGGAAGAAAGCAGAATCTGGTTGTTAAAAGGGTTTAAACAATCAAGTAAATGTTGGCTTCCAAGGTAACCCCTCTGTAAAATATTATAGACTGTATTCTTACAGAAGAAACTATAAGGCAATTTAGTAACTAGTTGAATGCAGAAACAAATTGCAAGCATAGATAATAAATTGATCAACAACTCTCAGGTTGCAAAGAAAATTTCTGGAACTCAGTGTTTTTTTTTTCACATGGACAAAATTGTCAGAATTATTTGGACATATTCTAATAAATACAGAAGAAAACAGGACAAATATTTTTTTTAAAATCCTTCAAAGCACACCTGGGCCTGATGGATTTACAAGGTGAATTCTCTTCCAAGCCTTTTAAGAACATATTATACAAATTATCCTTGATTATTGAAAAGTATAGTATATTTCTTAAAATTGCCCTCAGAGGGAAATGTGCTAAGAATGATACAGATAAAATGATACAAAAAGGTAAGAACAATTCAAAAATGGAAGCATGATATAAAAAAGAAAAGTAAGCCCTATTCTCACTTAGAAATACGATAATTGTAACAGTAACCATTTAATGTAGAACTACTCTAGGCACTGTACTAAGTATTTTTCACAAATTAACTCATTTAATTCTCATAACAATCCTTGTAATTATTTTTATGTCCCCATAAAAACAGGAAAACTGAGGCTTGCTAAAAGTAAAAAAGTTATTAGGTAGCAGAACTAGGATTCTACACTATTTTTCTCTGATGACAGGGCTCATGTTTTAACTACTGCACAGTACTGAGTAAAGCTACTATGAGGTCCAGTTGGATTTAAACTCAAACACTTGCTCCATCTAGTATGCCACACTGCCTCTCATTGATGTGGGCGTTTTAACAAAAATTCTACGAATACAATACAGACATATATTAAAATAGCTTTGTCTTGATCAAGTATTGTTTATCCAAGAAATGTAAAGATAATTTCAACAACTATCAATATATTGAAAAATATATGATTATCCTAGTAAATGCCAACAAAGGCATTTAATAAAATCTAACTCCTGTTTATGGTTAACATCAGGAATAGTGAACTATGTCTCTGACATAATAAAAAATGTGTACTCAAAAAACAAAGAACTAACCACCTACCTATTGATAAAACATTATTTTCCAAAAAGCTGGACTAAAATAAGTGTTTTAATCATTTATAAGTCTAGTGTTTCTGAGGAATCTTTGATTTGGCAATAAGATATAAAAATAGATTAGAAATAAATATTGGAAAGGAAGAAACTATGGGGAATTTTTAAATCAAGACTATTTTTTAAAATCAGTTTTAGGTCCACAGTCCAATTGAAAGGTGAAGAGATTTCTCATATAGCCTGGCCCCAAAACATGCACAACGTCTCCAGTTATTAACATCCAATTGATGACCCTACATTGACACAAAATTATCATTCAACCAACAGTTTACATTAGAATTCACTGTTGGTGTTAAAAATTCTAAGAGTTTGGACAAACGTATAATGACATTATCTACCATTATAATATCATACAGACTATTTTCAATACTCTAAAAATCAAAGATAGAAAATGTTTAGACAATATTGCTGTATACCTAGAAAATCCACAGAATTAACTGAAAGAGATTAGACATTACTAGAGTTCTCGAGGCTGCAGTGAGCCATGATCGCAACGCTGCACTTCAGCCTGGGTAACAGAGCAAGACCTTGTCTCAAAACAAAAATAAAAAGCAAAATCATTAAAATATTTGGAAATAAGTCAATATACAGAAGAGTTGTGAGAAAAAGAAATAATATAAAACCTTAATGGCAGAAATAAAGAAAAATTTGAATAAATGTAAAGTCATACTGTGTTTCTGAATGTAATGACCAACAGTATGAACATGACATTTCTTCACAGGTCGATTTATAAATGCAGACAATTCACATGAAGATATCCATTATCTCAAAAATGATACAATAGCAATTGTATATGACAGTCCTAGAAAAGCAAAAGTCTAAAACAATTACCAAATGCTAGAATATATTATAAGCCAACACTAGTTAAAATAGCAGAATTCTGATGCAAATTAAAAAATCAGTAAATGGGACCTTGAGACCAGGGAAAAGCCCTAGTAAATGTAAGAATTGAATGTTTGATGTACAAAGCATAACTAAACAATGGGGAAAACACTCATTATTTAATAAATTCACGTGAGGTAACCGGTCATGGATATGGTGAGGAATTAACATAAGCTTTTATCTCTTACCATATATAACAATTCTTTCTACATAAGCTAAAAACTTAAATATTTAAAGAAAAATTTAAAAACTAGAAGGAACAGACTAACCATGAGACTAGACTGTTTAAATCAACTATGGGGATTTTTTTAAGTTTTGAAATAATAGAAAACATTACGAAGACTGGTCAGAGAGTACAACATAATACAACAATGTAAAATCAGGATCAAAACTGAGATTAAATGGTGGAAATGCTTAGGACGGTCAGAGATAAATTAATATCATCTAAAGTGTATTCAGAAGTACTACAAATCTAGAAGATCCCCAAGATCCCAAGGGACAAATGGTCAAAGAACATCATCATGCTAAAAGAAATATATATAGTTCAAAGTAGGAAGCACCATTTGATACTAATTCAATTGCCCAAACTAACAGTTTACAAAACCCAATACTATACAGGCTCTGGAAGAAAAGACTTATTCAAGTTGCTAATAGCATTGCAAAAAGAGTCAAGAATTATAAAAATGTTCATAGTCTTGGACCCAGGGAGTCTAATCCTGCAAATTATCCTAAACCAATAATTCAAATGAAGAAAAAAAGCAACCTTAGTTTGAACGCAAAAATAATCCTTAAAATAACCTAAATATTAAAAAATAATAGAATGCTTAAGCTATTTACTATATACTAATTCAATAAAATTATTTGAATTCTGTAATAAAAAACCCAGAAAATTGCATAAAATAATATTAGTAAAAGATTAAAATGCAAAATTATATTTTTCACTTTGATTGCATCCAGGCATATTCATTTGCTTTTTTAAAAAGTTAAAAGGGGGATATTATTTTATTTATTTTATTATTTTGGCATTCTGTCTAACAAAACATTACTGAATTGGAGAAATAAATAATTCAATGGGAGAATCAGACCTCTATTTCAAATGAACTACTTCTATTTATTTCACCTCGTGCCATTTCTTTTTCTCTTCCTCTGCATCTATCAACATCTGTTATTTTACCCTCTATGAATATTTTTTCTGGCACTTTGTCTCTTTCTTCATTTCTCCCTATTCAAACTGTATTTCTTTTTTTCTTTTATCACCTCTTTTACTACACCTTTTTTCCCCCTTTTATCCTTCTTAGCTTTTTTTTTCTGCCTCTGTTCTTGGAATGGTTAAAATGTGGAACAGGAATGTATTTTATTTGTTTTATCTGTTGAATAAGACATTGCTTTTGTTCATTTTTAAAGTGAATGAGCTGAATTCATTATTTTTAAATTCTGTTATAAAGGGCACTCAAATTGAATTGTCTTTTAATTATTTATGCATGGGCAAGGCCAAATCAAAAGCTTCTTCAAGGCCCTAAACTATGTCAAGTGGAAAGTACTACATATCATAATTCCATTAGATTTATCATCACAGGAAGAACAATGAACACAAACATGAAAGATTTATATTTGTATGTACGGGAAACTCTGCTATGCCAATTTTTGAGTTTTCAACTATCTACCTCTTAATTATGCTAAAACATGCTTTTAACTCTCATGAGATATGTTGATGCAATAATTATGATCTTGTATTTTGCATTCAAGATATTATGAATGTAGTATCAGTATGAATGGGTGCCTTTAATCATGGAACATGAGATGAAACTGAATGGCAATGCACAAATGCAGAGAATGGGCAAGAAGCTAAAAAATAGCTATTGGTGGTACAGTGACCTTGGGCAAGTTATTCTCTCTCAGCTTCCTCACAAATAAAATGAAGATAATACTAGTACCTTTTTGAAGTATATATTGTAGGATTAATATATGGCAAGGTTTTGAAAGCATTTAACACAGTACCTAACACACAGTAAGTGATCCATTAGTGAGAGAATGTGGAAGGTATTGCAGCTTTGCAGGCATAGTGTGCACGTTAGCTTGAGAAGAGATTGGCTTACCTCTAGTCATACTGGAAGGTTAGTTTGGAGAATCATCCTTTTACTTTTAGAAAATAGGATTAGTCACACTTCAGCTGTTCTTTGTCAAAGTTACAGAGCAACCCCCAGGGCTGAGCATTCCTTCCTTTTTTGGGATAGAATGGAGTGGGAGAAGGAGGGCTTGAGAGGCAGTCCTTTGTCAACCTTGTGCAGCATAGAAGGGAAGAGGGTGATATCAACCTCAGAGTAGCTTAAGCTCCTATGAGCAAGGTCAGAGTGCCAGGTCAGTGGCCTGTTTCTGCTCGGCCAAACATGGGGCATGGCTGCAATACCCCCACTGTGGGATTACAGTGTGTGCCTTAATGATGAGTCTCTATGAGCCAATTGTGTCAGATCTATCTGCTGATTCTATGAAGGAAAAGGAGACTTGAACCTGAGACACTGATAGAGATAGGGTAGTGATTAAGGGCATAGATCCTGGAGCTACACTTCATGAGTTCACTTGGTAGCAGTGTGACCTTGAACAACTTACTTACGCTCTCTATGCCTCAGTTCTTTGTTCAAAAAGTGAGATAATGATAGTATTTGCTTCATGGGGTTTGCAGTGGGAATTAAATGAGATCACATATGTCAAGCACTTAGAATGCTGCCTACCAGATCATGAGTACTGCCTATTTTTATCCAGGTACAAATAGCCCATTCCTCAGCTTCTCTTGCGATCAGGAGAATTTTCTTCATGAGTCCAAGAAAACGCGTTCCAAATACAAAAAAACAGGAGGATCATGTATTTTCTCTTTGATCCAAACTTGGTTGAGGCATAGTAAAAGCCATAAGACAGTGAAGTGCCTTTGGCACCAGAAAGATTTTGCAAACGGCCATAGAAACCAGACCGAGGCTAATCCGGAAAGCCTGGGTCATGCGGGGGCACTCTCTTCCTCTCTAGGTTGCAATGAGACCTAAAATTTCCTGCCATCATGCCTTAATGTCCTCAAAAAACCCCTCTCAAAATGAACAAATTACCTAGGAAGAATAACACATCAACCTGTTAGCTGGATGAACACTTTAGCAGAGATTACTTTTATCAGATTACTTAGCTTCTGGAAGTTGGACCCTGAAACCAGCAGATGAAGGATGGCTAAATGATGCTGGGAGGGAAATAAGAGGGAAAGAGCATTGGGAGGCAGCCTAAGGGCTACTAGGGACTAAAGCTGGGCAAAGCCAGGGGCTGCACGGTCTCCTGGATGGAGCATAGAGCTTCCTCAGCCCTACTGTCTTCCCTACTCCCTTTGTCCTGTATTGTTTTTCATTTCCCTATTTTCATGTGTATCATACACCACCTAGCACAGGGCCAGAAACACAATCAACAGATATGTATTAAGTACCTACTGAGTGAATAAGTGCCTACAGAGACAGATGCCTCCACATCCCTCCCCAAGACAGGACAGGGATGTCCTGTGTGGAACACAGCTAGGTCTGGCTCAGTAACTACTGACTAGAAGGGGCTATAATTTAGAGGTTGGCCCACTCCATAGGGTGAGGTAGGCACCTGTGGCTGGGAACTTAACATGTACTAAGAAAGCACTCACAAATACCTAGAAGGAGGATATTGAATGTCCCCAACACAAGTAAATGATAAATGTTCAAGATGATGAATATGCTAATTACCCTGATCCGATCCTGTACAGTATGTGTATTGAAACATCACTATGTACCCCAGAAATAGTTAAAATTGTTATAAGTCAATTAACAAATAAAATAAAAGGAAAAAAAAAACAAAGTACTCACAAAATGGCTGGAGCATAGTCATAGGCACTACAGAAGCAAGGATAGGAGATCTGAGCAGAGAGGCAGCATATAGCATTCAAGAAAACAGCAAGACAGGACTGATTCCAAGAACCAGGAGAAAGCTGAGTTTTCAAGAGAAAGGAAAAAAAAAAGAAAGAGGAAAAACAGCTTTTTTATCCAGTGCCTTCGTTGTACCAGGCACTTTCACTGACCTTATCACATGTACTCTTCACAACAGGACCCAAATGAATTATTGCCTCTATTTGTTCAATAAATGGAAAACTAATAGAAAAGCTGTGAAATTTGCAGCATAGTATAGTAGCTAAGTGTAGACTTAGCTGCCTGGGTTTGGCTCCTGCTCTGTCACTTATTAGCTGTGTGATCCTGGGCAAGTTAGTTAACCTCTCTGTTCCTTAGTTTCCTCTTAGAGGAAAATGAGGATAATAATAGTACCTGCTTTATAGAATTATTATAAAGCTTAAGTGAGTTACTATTTACAAAGCACTTAGAACAGTGCCTGCCACATATGGAGTGTTGTATAAGTGTGTGGTAAATAAAATAATCTTCCCAAGGTTATACAGCCATTATGAGAAGGAGGCAGGACTTGAGCCCAGGTCCAAATGCTTCAGTCCTAGCACAATTCCTACCTCCTCCATAAACCTCAAGTTTGACTTCTCTTCAAGGATTCGTTGAAGTCCTGTATCCCCCAGGAAACTTACCCAGTCCACGCCTACTTTGATTCCCTGCTTCATATCCAGTTTCAGATTGCCTGCCTAATGATTTGAATTCTTCCTGCACATTATCTTGTTTTTCAAACTAGTTCATACACCTATTGTTGAGGAGTTCACTTGCTTATTTTCACCTTCCAAAGTACCTAGCATTTCTTCTGTGTATTGAGTTCAAACACTGAGTGGTGTTAAAGTTTTGAGTACTTGCTAAATGGCTGGAGCATAGTCATGGGCACTGCAGAAGCAAGGGTAGATCTGAGCAGAGAGGCAGCATATAGTATTCAAGAAAATAGCGAGGCAGTACTGATTCCAAGAACCAGGAGAAAGAAATGTATATGGCAGGGCATAGAGTTCTGGAATCATTTGGTCTTATGTACTCACATTTTCCACATCTGCCCATGCATTTTAACAGTTTTTTGTTTCATACCTAACCAATGGCTGAAAGAAATAGACATTCTGGTTTTTAACTCATTCTATATAAAGTTTTAGTATGGTTTTTGTATTTTTTAAACAATTCTCTCAGCTACCATCTTTTTTTAATTTTATTATTATTATACTTTAAGTTTTAGGGTACATGTGCACAATGTGCAGGTTAGTTACGTATGTATACATGTGCCATGTTGGTGTGCTGCACCCATTAACTATTTAGCATTAGGTATATACCATTTAGCATTATACCATTTAGCATTAGGTATATCTCCTAGTGCTATCCCTTCCCCCTCCCCCCACCCCACAACAGTCCCCAGAGTGTGATGTTCCCCTTGCTGTGTCCATGTGTTCTCATTGTTCAATTCCCACCTATGAGTGAGAACATGCGGTGTTTGGTTTTTTGTCCTTGCGATAGTTTACTGAGAATGATGATTTCCAATTTCATCCATGTCCCTACAAAGGACATGAACTCATCATTTTTTATGGCTGCATAGTATTCCATGGTGTATATGTGCCACATTTTCTTAATCCAGTCTATCATTGTTGGACATTTGGGTTGATTCCAAGTCTTTGCTATTGTGAATAGTGCCACAATAAACATACGTGTGCATGTGTCTTTATAGCAGCATGAGTTATAGTCCTTTGGGTATATACCCAGTAATGGGATGGCTGGGTCAAATGGTGTTTCTAGTTCTAGATCCCTGAGGAATCGCCACACTGACTTCCACAATGGTTGAACTAGTTTACAGTCCCACCAACAGTGTAAAAGTGTTCCTATTTCTCCACATCCTCTCCAGCACCTGTTGTTTCCTGGCTTTTTAATGATCGCCATTCTAACTGGTGTGAGATGGTATCTCATTGTGGTTTTGATTTGCATTTCTCTGATGGCCAGTGGTGGTGTCAGCTACCATCATTTTAAAGCATTTGCTGAAGCACAGTTAATAAAAGAAAGAGAAACAAAGACAGAGACTGAGAAACAGAGAAATAACATGGCACCACCAACGTTCCCGTAAAAACATAATTTTCTATGTTATCCCTTCCCAGGCATATGGCACTGAGTCATAATAAATAACAGTAATGGAAAATGGCCAAATATACATTGGTATACTGGAGCTAAGTACAAAAGGAGATATAGAGTTATTTTTAAGATACACTCTATTTCTAAAATGCTTTCAAGCCTTAAATACACTGAACAGTCATATCTTTAAAGGGAAAGAATTGTACATAAGTTCTAAAAACACTTGCTGAGATAGTAAATGAATGTGCTCGATTTCCCTGATCAGAGCCTTTCATTCCAATTTGATGTAAGCCATAAATGAAATGACTTGGCTGATTATAAGTCAGTTCCCCATGAACATTTGTTTACATCTGAAAGCCACTACACATAATTGCTGTCTCTGCTCAGGGGAGGTCCAGCTGGGATTACAAGAACTGTTGCAAGGTTCTACTGAGGTGTGATCACCAGTTACGGCATGAACCTGGCACTGCATGTCCACACTCTGTCTGCTTTGGCAATTGGATCCATCAGTCTTCCTCCTTCACACAGCTAAAATTAGCTAGAAGACAGCAGAAGTCTTGGGAAGGAAAACATGGGGCTGTAAATAACATTCAGACCCCAAGTCTGCTTTGCTCCTGAGAGATAGCGTGTAATTATACCTTAGTTACTATGTTCTTCCAAAAGCCAGTAATAGTACATTTTCATTGATGAAGAGAAGGGTGAGGTTGAGGATAAGGCAGGATAACGGGCATACCGTAAACATTGATTTCTCTGAAAAAATGGAAATTGACAATTTGCCTTAATCATTTTCTTTTGAAGAAAAAAAAATGGGTCTACTCAATTTGTATAATAATGGGAAGTAAATGTGTAAACTGCTTCTTCCCTTTATTAACAAATTCAAATTTAAAATAAACCAGTTTAACATCTGTATGTACATTGGGGATAATAATCTACCTCAAAAGGTAGTTATGAAGATGAATGAATTTAGAACTTTTATAAGTTTTAGAACAGTGTAACCCTATATGTTTTCCAAATAAATGAATAAAGCCTAAGAAGAAAAAAGTCTATTAACATTATTATAATCTTTCATTTTGTGTAGCTAACATTCCCATTTAAATGACAGCATGTAAAAATTTTGTAGTACAATATTCCTTTGCATATTTTACACATAGCACACATTTACTTTCTGATTGTAATGGGACCCAAAAGAAGTTAAATCCTAGCTTGAGAGTCAGTATCATTGCCTCTAGCATTACCAATTTATTGCATATTCTTAAATAACTCATCCATCATCTTACTCCCTCTGATATACACATCTTAACTCAAAAAGGGTTATAGGCCTCTATCACAAATATACTTAAAATGATCAAGGAAAGAGGTGAGATCATAATTCCTTACCCTTGTCTTTACTGTTAACAAATAATAATAAAGACAGATTGCCAGATTTGGTCTGTTGTTACTGTTTCTCTTCATGTTCAAATCTTATCAAATAAAACCCTCTGATTACGACTTAATAAAGAAGTCCCTTGAAGGTGGTCATGTAAGTAACTGCAGTAACATTTCCAGAAGGTGGACTCATTAGAAAATGAGATTCAGATTAATGGGGGAGAAGGGGAGATTCTTCTTTCTTTATGCAATAAAACTGCTCACTGGCGAGGCTGCCCCAGCAGTGTGGACTTCCCTTCACTCCTGAATGAGGATAACACATGTGCTAACTGATCTAACCTCTTAGTTACGGATGATTAGAAATACAGCCTTTTACCAACCCCAAGACGTCACTCTTGTAGACAAACCATCAGTCCTGGTAACAACCCACTAGGAAAAAGTCTCATGAGGACCCAAAGTCCAGGCTGTTTTGGGTGGTTCTGGCTGAGCAGAATAAGCCAGAGGAGGAGGGAAAGGGAGGGAACACTAAATCTTTCTAATCATTCTCTCTAACCTCCCTTGTCCCATAGGAGAATGTAATTTTGTTTCTGTGGAATTCTTTAAGTAAATGGTTCAGGTTTCCTTTGCCATTTATGGGGGCAAGACTGGCCTGTTATTGCTGTACTGAGGTGTGATACTAAGGCCTTTATAGCAATGGCAAGGTGGTATCCAATTCTGCCTCCCACACAGACTTTAGGCAGCTCACTTTCCCTCTGCAGGCCTCATTGTCTTCATCAGTAATGACACCTGGTCTGTGAATTATTATGATTTTTTTTTGAGACAGGGTCTCACTTTGTTGCCCAGGTTGGAATGCAGTGGCATGATCTCGGCTCACTGCAACCTCTGCCTCTGGGTTCAAGTGATTCTCCTACGTCAGCCTTCTGAGTAGCTGGGACTACAGGTGTGCGCCACCACACCCGGCTGATTTTTGTATTTTTAGTAGAGATGGGGGTTTCACCATGTTGGCCAGGCTGGTCTCGAACTCCTAACCTCAGGTGATCCACCTGCCCCGGCCTCCCAAAGTGCTGGGATTACAGGCGTGAGTCACCGCACCCGGCCCTATTATGATTTTTTTTTAACTTACTTTGGCAAAAGTGATCATCCTCCCCTTTGTGCTCCCACTATGTGTCGAACACAATTCAACCTCTCCACTTTCCAGTCTGTCTGCTAATGCACTATTCCAATAGGCCTTGAACTCTTTCAGAGCATGGACTATATCTTACTTATATTTGTATTACTATCACCTCGAATGCAGTGAGCACTCAAACATGCTTGATGAATAAATTAAGGAAGGAAGGCATAAATGAATACACGAGTGAAATGAGTTGGACTAGATATCTTCTGAGACTTCTAAACTACAGGCTGGAGCAGTACTTTTCCATCCCAATTCAAATCACAGTTTGTATAGGTTCAGGCACAGATAACAGAATGAGTCAGAAGAACTGGAGAAATTATAGATGAGTGGTTTAAATGTCTTGTATTTTGTACACTCCCTCCCCCAATTTTTACTCATCTTTGTCTTCTTCATCCTATGATGAGACCTATTTTCCTCTTTTCTAAGGCAAAAAAAAAAAAAATTGACATTTGCATTTCTCCACCAGCCTGTGTCACTGTTTATTATAAAAATAATTCTTTTCAGCTCATTAAAAACAGCTCATATATGATACGGTATTTCCTTGGTAAATACAACCCTTTTTATACAAACCTGCATCCTTTCCCCCAGATGCACTCAAATTGATTATATGCCATGACCAGCCAGTCTTAGCCACAGAGTCCCCTCTTTCCACAATCATTGATGGCTGCAATTAGCATATGTGAAGTACTGCTAGGCAACTTCAGCATCTTTCCCCATGTGTCTGAAGACTTAGGCAGGCAGCTTTGGAGTGCAGGCCTTCTTGTCAGTGTAGGATTCCCCAGATTGCACATGCAGTTGCAACTTCTGCCAGTTGCTTGAAGGTTCTGATTGCCTGAGTGACAGTTAAATGGGAGTGTGACTATAATACTGCCTAGACCCTTACATTTTACATAGGTCAGAGAAAAAAGCAACTTTAAAAAATGGAATGTACTTAAGTAGTACATTTTTCAAAATTGTCATTGTTTTTTCTTTCTGCTATTCTGTGAAATATAAAAGGGCCAACATTCACATATGAATAATGCAGGTGCTTCACTAAATAGGAAAGGGGAGGGAGAGTGAGAGAGAGAAAGAGAGAGAGAGATAAGGGGCACATAAGAAGGGAAATATGGAAATATGGAAGCACTGTTGTTTTCTCTCAATAGTGCTTCTATGAAACAATGTTTCTAATGGACCTAGGAAGGCAGACCAAGGAGGAGAGTATAAAGAAAGGCAGTGTAATTAAAACCGATGGTTTATAACAATGTGTAATGAATGACTAAGGCTTAGATCAAAGTCCAAAAGGAACAGTCCAGCCTTGGCTGTAAAAATCAAAAGTCAAAATATGCATTAAGGGTCGCCCTCTGTAGCCAGCACCATTCCTCTGCCGGTGCTCCTTGTCTCTAAAGGAAGCATATGCCACAGCAGCAAACTCTATTCACAAGTGAACATTCTTAAAGAATTACTTGTGTGCTCCTCTACTGCATAATGGTCCAAGGACAGAACCCCCTGACTGTGCCATTGCACAATGCAATGGAAAAATTCAAAGCTGGCAGCCCTGTGTTTGTAGCTTCCAAGAACCCTAACCAAGGTCAATTACCAGATACTTGCTCTTTCCAGACAAAGCATTACAATGAGAAGCATCAGGGTCTTTTCACAGGAGTATAAAAATTTGGCTAAACATTGGGAAGGCAATGAAAGTTTTCCTACTCTTCTTTCCACTTGTGCTATGCAGTGTGCTGTGTGGAAGTGGGCTGCATGCTCTGCCACCAAGAGTTGGCTGCATTTCAGTGGCAAAGAAGAAAGGCACCACAGAACTGTGATTATTTCTTAACACTCCTGAGGATGATTTCTCCTGAATTCTATTATGTATTTTTCAGCACGCTTCAGTTATGGGATCCTTGTCTTAAGTCCCTTTAACATTGTGACCTCCCAGAATTAAAAGGATGTTGAATGCCACCGATTACATTTGTTTCTCAATCCTAACCTGAGTCACAGTTCCTTTCAGAGCAGTAAAACCCACATGCATCCAAGCTCTTTACATTTGAAAGATTTGGAATAAGTTATCTAGATTTTAGGATTCCTCAATCCAATCAACAGAGGCAATTCTCTTCACTAAGATGGTTCCTACATCAGCAGGACACCCAAATCATTCTTCACTTTGATTCTAGGGTGATGCCTACTGAGGGCCTGAAGGGAACAAGTGTGATTTAAGCGAGGCCTAGGGTTTTTTAAAATAAGTGACTCCTGCTAAGTGCTTCAAGGCTTTGTTTTACAGAAGGTGAGGTCAGTGAAAGTGAAGTTATACTTAAATCATTAGGGAACAAGCTGATCTACTGTGTAATGACCACTGCCTGCCTAAAATGCAATGAGACTACTTTGAAGGAAACTCTCAACACTTGAAACATCCAAGTGACCTTTGTCTTTCAAAAGTAGACTTTTCACTGCCAGTACTTCACATTTTGGAACTCCTCTTGGGGAAATGTCTTTAGAGCCAGTATCTGAGTCGTAAAAGAAAAGCACAGTCATTTCTTCAGATCCACACCTAGTCAGTGAACACAAACAGCATTGTTCAGTTTGATCCAATGTCGCCCCCCTACTGCATTAGACTTCGCTTCCAGGGAAGGTGTCCTTTCCAAAAATTAAATCCACTCTCAGGAGACCAAACTTTTGCACCACTGAGAGTCATAAGAATGGGCTCAGAAGATAGTTTCCAAAGAGGAGGGTCATTAACCAAACTGAAGTAAGTGTATAGCCCTAAAAGGAACAGCACTAATTTATATTTAAATTATGAAATGTAATTTAAATATTGTGTGTATGGGGGGAGAAAATTTAGTTTAAAGTGGATTAAAAAATCTAGGCTTCCCCATTTCTAACAATGGGGATTACAAACTCTGACTTCGAAAGGCTGTTGTGATAAACAGTCGAGATATGTGGATATCTTTTGTAGACCCTGAGGTGCACATTCAAGAATAAGGTGTATGTGTATGTACGTAAACAAATATAGGCATTTGTACATATCTACACACTACATAAAACTAGTGCTTTAAATTCCCATCTTTTAATCTATAAGGAAAACATGAAGAAGATTTGAAGAGGATGGAGATAAAAGGAATGAACAGTTGAGCTTAGATTACAAGAGTAGAAAGGTGAACACAGATTTAAAAGCAGAATGTAGTGGCTTGAATTTTACTAATGATTCACTTTTCCCTATCTTAATACCAAATGATCCTGCTAGAAAAGGTTAAACCCTCAAAGATTGGACCACATTTAAACCCAACAAAGGAAGAACCATTTTGCTAATTACTCTAAATTAACTTAATATTTGTTATTCTTTTTATACCGGTATTTCAACACAAAACACACTTATCAAAGGAAAGCTAAGTGAATTAATTGGGAAGCTTAATTTGAGTTCACTTGAACAAAATTTTACTGGATGGATTTCTTTTTAGAAATGTAATACTTGATGCCACTCAAGACCCTCAAAATAAAAAGCTAAATACAGAATTTCTCACAGACCCTTGAGTAAGTGATTAGTCTTAACACTTTTCCATTCAAAATTACATACTTAGAGAGTCACAAGGTTTTTTCTCATTTAAAGTCAACTCCCAGTTATTGATAATAGATTAAAACCTCAATTAATTGGAACTCAACCAACTAGAAGTCTCATCTTACTGGAATGTTGTTGTCATTACCCTTCAGAGAGAAGAAAATAACAATAAAGTGGCTGGGCACGGTAGCTCACGCCTGTAATCGCAGCACTTTGGGAGGCAAGGTGGGCGGATCATTTGAGGTCAGGAGTTTGAGACCAGCCTGGCCAAAACCCAGGCTCTACTAAAAACAAACAAACAAACAAAACCAAAAACAAAATGCAAGTGAAAGTCAGCCAATTTGGTGTGTCTTAGTTTCCCAATAAGCCCAGTTTTCTGCAATTTTCCTGTGATAGCTATATAAAGAAATAGGGAAAAGAATAAAGATTTATGAGGCACTTTCCACATGTCCATCTCTTTTTGATCGGGCCCCAGCTAACGTTTTACACCCTATTCCTTCATATGTCTTCCATTCCAGCCATTCTAGATATCTGTCATTTTGTTTAATCCTGACAACAATCACGTAAAAGTTGTAATATATTTTAATTCTATAGATGACAAAATGGAAGATTAGTGATATTAAATTGTCCAAGGACATGAAGTTAAGTCACTTGTCCAAGGTCACATGGTGGTAATGGGACTGGTATTTGGATCCAGACCAGTTTGACACCAAAGCCTATATTTGAATGATGGCCCTTAAACACTGCAAAATCCTCAACCAGTACAGAAATGTTCTCTTGGATCCATTAGTGTCTATGTCCTGAGTGACCCATGAAAGTTGATTTATATATATATATGAAATATTTATATATATTTATATATTTCATATACATATGAAATATTTTCAGCAAGGAATTAAATTTAAAAGGCCATTTATTTAAACTTCAGTTAATTATAGTTTATTCTAATTCTAAAATTCCAAGTTAAAATAAAAACTTCCATCAATTAACAAAATAAATTTATTCAGATTGAGTATGTTCTCATCACAATGCAATCATATCAAAACTCGTAACAAAAGTCTCTCAAAACCAGATATTTAGGAAAACTCTTAAATGTCCTAAAAGAATTAGTCAAACAATGAAATCAGTAAAAATTGCAGAGTAGACCTCTGAAATTTTATTCTTAAAATCAATTTTAAAAACTGACAATATTTCTCAGGATTAACTTTTTTAAAGCTCTGGACTGCTACAAAACTTTGGATAATTTCCAGAGTTCTGGAAAAAGATATACCACACAAATGATAACAAAACAAGAGCTGAAATGACTACACTAAAATCAGACAAAATAGCCTTTAAGAAAAAAAATTGTTTCTAAGAAAAAAAGGGACATTTCATAATGATAAATGGATCAATTCCTCAAGAAGATATGACAATTATAAACATATGTGCACCTAGCAATAAAGCCAAAAATGCATAAAACAAAACTGAGGGAATTAAAGTGAGAAATGGGTAGTTCAGTAGTAACAGCAGGAGCTTTCAATACCCCACTGGCATAATGGATAGAATAACTATGTTAGAGCAACAGAATAATAATGGATAGTCAACAATGAAATAGAAGACTTTAACAGCACTGTAAACAAACTAGACTTGAAAGACATCTACAGAACATGCCACTCAACAACAGCAAAATATAGGTTGGTGCAAAAGTGATTTGCACCAGCCTAATACATGGAACATCTTCTCGAGTACACATGGAACATTCTCCAGGACAAACCATATACTAAAATATAAAACAATACTCGATAAATTAAAAATGGTTGAAATGATGCAAGTATGTTCTCTGACCACAATGGAATGGAATGAACATAGAAATCAATAACAGAAGGAAATTTGGGAAAACTACATATATGAAAAATTAACAGCATATTACTAAATAAATAATGAGTGAATGAAGAAATCATAAGAAAAAGTATCCTGAGATGAATGTAAATGAAAGTACAACAAACAAAAAGTTATGGAATGCAGCAAAAGCTGAGCTTAAAGGGAAATTTGTAGCATAAACATCTTTATTTTTAAAAAGAGAGACCTAAAGTAAGTAACCTAACCTTTCGACTTAAGAAACTAAAAAGGAAGAGCAAACTAAACCCAAAGCACACGGATGGAATAATATATTAAAAATTAGAGCAGAAATTAATACAATGGATAATAGGAAAATAATATAAAAAACCAACAAAACCCAAAATTGGTTCTTTGGAATTACAAAGAAAATTTACAGACCTTTAGCTAGACTGTCCAAGAAGAAAAACCGAAGACTCATATTACTGAAATCAGCATTAAAAGTTGGATATTACTACTAACTTTAAAGAAATAAAAAGGATTATAAGGGGATACAATGAAAAATTGTATGCAAACAATTTACGTAACATAGATGAAATAGAAAAATACATAAAAGACACAAACTACAGAAACTGACTCAAGATAAAATAGAGAATATGAATACACATTATTTTATCAAGTAAATAAATCAAATTAGTAATAAAAAAATACCACAAAGAGAAGCCCAGCCCCAAATGGCTCACTGGTGAAATCTCCCATGTTTAAGGAATAATTAATATCAATCTCACACAAAATAAACATACAAAAATCAGTAGCATTTCTATATGCCAAGAGTGAACAATCTTAAAGAATAAGTTGAGAAAGCAATCCCACTTACAATAGCTACAACAAAATACCTAGAAATCACAAAAGACCCCAAATAGCCAAAGCAACTCTGAACAAAAAAACAAAGTTGGATGCATCATACTATCTTGTTTTAAAATATACATTGAAGCTATATTTTGATAGCACAACAGGGTGACTGCAGTCAATAATAACTTAATTTTACATTTCAAAATAACTAAACAGTGTAATTGGATTGTTTGTAAAACAAGGGATAAATGCTTGAGGGGAGGGATACCCCATTCTCCATGATGTGATTATGTCACATTGCATGACTGTATCAAAACATCTCATGTATCCCATAAATACATACATCTACTATGTACCCACAAAATTAAAAGTAAAAAAAAATTAAAAAAAAAACCTACTATTAGTCTCAAAGTTAGTATGATTCAGAGAGAGAGGGAGAATGCTAAGGATTTTTTACATTTTAATTGTTTTACTCAAAACAATTAAAACATAAGAGTTTTATATACGTGAGGGGTACATACGATGCTTATAGTTCCGAGATACCAGATGTTCCCTGACAGTGCCAACAGATGAAGTATCAAAAAAGCAGAGAAAACTCAAGAAACTGAGTTTTATTGAGGGAAGAAGGAAATAGAAACTATCACCAAATTAGGGCCACTGGTTGACTCTTCCCTGGCACCCTCACATGTACAAGACCTGTCCCAGACACAGAGCAAGTCTCTGCTCTCTATTAAATGACAGCAGTAATCCACATTCATTCACAAAACCCTAATTAAGCAGTTATTTGTAAAGGAGTTTTCCATGACTTCTAGACTCGAAAAGATATGTGTGGAATCCCAGCAATTTATGTAGAAGCCAACACAGCCCCTGGCACATAAATAATAGATACTTAATGAATAAAGCATCCACGTTATTGTTGATATTAGTAAAAAGAATCTTCATTGAGTGCCTAAAAAGAAAAAGCCATAATAACAAAAACAGCATGATACATAAAAACAAGACACACATACCAATGGAACATGATAGAGAACCCAGAAATAAATCCACTCATTTACAGCCAACTCATTTTTGACAAGGGCACCAAGAACATACATTGGGGAAAGGACTGTCTTCAATAAATGGTGCTGGAAAAACTGGATATCCATACATAGAAGAATGAAACTAGATTCCTATCTCTTACCATATATAAAAATCAAATCAAAGTGGATTAAAGACCAATGTAAGACCTGAAACTATGAAACTACTAAAAGAAAACATTGGAAAATTTTTCAGGACATTGGTGTAGGCAAAGATTTTGGGTGTAAGACTTTAAAAGCAGAGGCAACAGAAACAAAAATGGACAAATGGGAACACATCAAGCTAAAACACTTTTGCACAGCCATGGAAACAACAAATTGAAGAGACAACCCACAGAATGGGAAACAATATTTTCAGGCTACCTAACAAGGGATTAATAACCACAATATATAAGGAACTCAAGCAATTCAACAGCAAAAAGAAAAAATAATCCAATTTTAAAATGGGCAAATGATGTGAACAGACATTTCTCAAAAGAAGAAATAGAAAAGGTCAACAGGTATATGAAAAATGCTCAACACCACTAATCATCAGTGAAATGCTAATCAATACCACAATGAGATAGCATTTCACTTCAGTTAAAATGGCCATTATCAAAAAGACAAAAAATAGCAGATGCTGGCGAGGATGTTGAGAAAGAGAAACTCTCATACACTGTTGGTGGAAATGTAAATTAGCATGGTCATTATGAAAAATAGTATGGAGGTTCCTAAGAAAAACTAAAGGTAGAGCTACCGTATAATTCAGCAATTGCACTGCTGGGTATATATCCAAAAGAAAGGCAATCAGTATATTGAATATATCTGCACTCCCATGTTTATCACAGCACTATACACAATAACCAAGATATGAAATCAACCTAAGTGTCCATCAATTGATAAATGGATTTTTAAAATGTGGTATATATACAAAATGAAATAATATTCAGCCATAAAAATAATAAAATCCTTCATTTGCAAGACACGGATGAGCCTGGAGGATATGTAACTGAAATAAGCCAGATGCAGACAGACAAATATCACATGTTCTCCCTCATATGTGGAAGCTAAAAACGTTGATCTCATAGACATGGAGAACAGAATGGTATTCACCAGAGGTTAGAGTTGGGAGAAAGATGAAGAGAGGTTCGTTGATGGGTACAAAATGCAATTAGATAGAAAGAATAAGTTCTAGTTTTCAGTAGCATAGTAGAAAGACTATAGTTATCAATAATTTATTGTATATTTTAAAGTACCTAGAAAAGAATACTTGGAATGGACTCACACACACAAAAAAATGTTTGAGGTGATTAATGTCTCAATTGCCCTGATTTGATTATTACAAATTGCATGCATCTATCAAAATATCACATGTACCCCATAAATATGTATAATTATTGTATAGCAGTAAAATGCAAGTCATCTGAAAAAGAAAAGAATTAACACCAATACTTCACAAACTCTTCCAAAACCTCAAAGGGGAGAATGTACTTATCAGTTCATTCTATGAAGCCAGTATTACCCGAATAACAAAGTCGGACAAAGGCATCACAAGAAACAAACTATAAAGTAATATCTCTTCTCAATATAGATGTAAATGTCCTCAACAAAATACTAGCAAACAGAATACAGCAGCACGTAAAAATGTTATATTCTATGACTAAGACTTATTCCAGTAATGCAAGGTTGCTTCAACATGCAAGAATCAATTAATGTAAGATACCGTGTTAATAGAATAAAGGGAAAAATTACATGATCCTCTCAATATATTCAGAAAAAGCATTTGATGAAATTCAATGTTCTTTCATGTAAACATACTCAATAAACTAGGAATAGAAAGGAATCTGCTCATGCTGATAAAGGGCAGCTATGAGAAACTCACAGTTAGTGTCATATTGAATGGTGAAATACTTAAAGCTTTCCCCCTAATATCAGGCACAAGATAAGGATGCCTCTCACTGCTTCTATTCAACATTGTACTGGAGGTGCCAGCAAGAGCAATTAGGTAAGAAAATGATGTAAAATGCATCCAGACTGGAAAGGAAGAAGTAAAACCATATTTGCAGATGGTATGATCTTATATAAGAAAATACTGTGGAATTCAGAAGAAAACTATTAGAACTTGTTAATGAGCTCACCACGTTTGTAAGATACAAGATTAATATGCAAAAGTTAATTGTAATATGTAATGAATCAATATTTTATATTGTCTTGACAAATTTCTCATAAAATGTATCATATTGTGTGTTTCTAGTCTCTTTATGTTACTCCTGGGGGGTAGACACCATGAGTTTTTCTATATATGTATCCAGTCTCAGTACATGGCACTTATTTGTCATTCAATTAATACATTTATGAACAATATAACTTGGTAATATGTCATAGATGTTATCCAAGGCCAAAGATACTCATGAAGTAGGGCTTACCTTGAAGTCTGTAATAGAACATATATAGTGTGAGGAAAGATAGCTCCCTTGGTATCACTTAAATACATAGTATTGTATTGGAAAAATAACCACTTGTATTTATATATATTGTCAATGTACAATCTGAAAGTGATATTAAGAAAGCAATTCAATTGAAAATAGATTCAAAAGAAATTACACTAATAATACATTTAACAAAAGCAAAATGTATACCTTGAAAATTAAAGAAAAAAAATCATTGAAAGGAATGGAAGAAAACCTAAATAAAAAAATGGAAAGACCCCGCCATTTTCACAGACAGAACGACTTAATATTGTTAAATGGCAACACTCCCCAAATAGATCTATAGATTCAATGTGATATTTAACAAAATCCCAGCTTCCTTTTATTGCAGAAATTGACAAGTTTATCCTAAAAGTCCTATGGAAATACAAGAGTGACAGAAAAGACAGATCAATCCTGAAACATAAGATTAAAGTTGAAGGTCTCACACCTTCCTATTTCAGAAATTAGTACATGGATAGCTACAGTAATCAAGGCTATCTTGTACTGGCATAAAAATAGATCAATGGAATAGAATTGAGTATTCAGAAGTAAACTTATACATTAATGGTAAATTGTCTTTTGATGAGGATGCTAACTCAATTCAATGGGAGAATTAATAATCTTTTTAAGTAATCTTTATGGGACAGCTAGAAATCCACACATAAATGAAGTTGAGCCCTTACCTCTCACCATATACAAGAATTAACTAAAAACACAAAATGGATCGAAGGTCTGTATTTAATGGCTAAAGTTACAAAACTCTTAGAAGAAAACATAAGTGTAAATCTTGGTGAAATTTGGTTGAGCGATGGTTTCTTAGATATGACACCTAAAGCACGAGCACCCAAGGAAAAAATAGCAAAATTTTACCTTATCAAAATTAGAAGCTTTTGCGCTTCTTAAGACACTGTCATGAAAGTAAAAAGACAACCTACAGAATGGAAGAAAATGTTTGCAAATCATATATCTAATAATATGCAAATCATATATGCATATATGAGAGATATCATATATGCATATATGAGAGATATCATATATGCATATATGAGAGATATCATATATGCATATATGAGAGATATCATATATGCATATATGAGAGATATCATATATGCATATATGAGAGATATCATATATGCATATATGAGAGATATCATATATGCATATATGAGAGATATCATATATGCATATATGAGAGATATCATATATGCATATATGAGAGATATCATATATGCATATATGAGAGATATCATATATGCATATATGAGAGATATCATATATGCATATATGAGAGATATCATATATGCATATATGAGAGATATCATATATGCATATATGAGAGATATCATATATGCATATATGAGAGATATCATATATGCATATATGAGAGATATCATATATGCATATATGAGAGATATCATATATCTATGTGATGCAATTCATATATCTAATCATAATCATATAGCAAATCATATATCTAATAATATGCAAATATCTAATAATATGGAAATCATACAGCTAATAAGGGTCTAATATCTAGACTATATAAAGAATTAAAACCTCTTAACAACAAAAAGGCAAATAATTCAGTTAAAAATTGGCAACAGACATTTGGAGACATTTCTCCGAAGAACATATACAAATAGTCATGAATAGTTGTTCAGCATCATTGGCCATAAGGAAAATGTAAGCCACAATTAAAATATCACTTCATACTCATTAGGATGGGTACAATAAAAAAGACAGACAATAGCAAGTGTTCATTAGAATGTGGAGAAACTGAAACCCTCATATACAGCTAGTGGGAATAAAATGGTGCAGCTACTTTGGAATACAATCTAGTAGTTCCTGAAAAAGTTAAACACAGAGTTACCACATGACTTAATTCCACTCCTAGGTATATAGCATATACCCAAGAGAAAGGAAAACTTCTACCCACACAATATTCATAGCAGCATTATTCATAAAAATATCCCAAAGTGGAAATAACCCAAACACTCTTTAACTGGTGATGGAGAAAAAAAATGTGGACTATCCATACAATGGAATATTATTCAGCCATAAAATGAATGAAGTACTGATACATGTTACATGGATTAAACTTATGAAATTATAAGTGAAAGAATCAGACACAAAAGACCACATTTTGTATAAGTCTAATAATATGAAATGTGAATGATAAGCAAATCCTAGGAAACAGAAAAATTAGTGGTTGCCAGGGGTAGGAGGAGGGAAAATGGTTTGTGACTGCTAGTGAATATGGGGTTTCTTTTTGGGGTGATGAAAATGTTCTAGAATTACATAACAGTAATGATTGTGGAATCTTGTTAAGATAGTAAAAACCACTGAACTGTACACTTCAAAATGGTGAATTTTATTGTATGTGAATTATATATCAATAAATACAAGGAAGTAAAAATAGTGAGTTAACAAGGAAATCTTATTTTTTCCCCCTCATTCTTGGCTTTCATCTTGGGACTGGTTCCTTGTGGGAGCTCTAGGGAAGAAATCTGTTTCCTGCCTTTTCCAGCTTCTAGAGACCACCTAAATTCCTTGCCTCCTGGTCCCCTTATTCATCTTCAAAATCAGTGGAGTAGCTTCAAATCTCTCTCTCCCCTTCTGTATTCACACTGCCTTCCCTCTTTAAAAGGACCCCTGTGGTTGCACCTACCTGGATAATTCAGGATAATTTCCCCATCTCAAGATCCTCAACTGAATCATATCTTCAAAGTCTTTTTTTTTTTTTTTTTTTTTTTTTTTGGCCATGGAAGGCAACATACTCATAGGTTCTGAGGATTAGGACATGGAGATATTTGAGGAGGGGGGTGTTTATTCTGTCTACTACAGACCCTCTTCTTTATAAGATTAAAATAATAATAATTAAAATGACAGTTTAAAATGACTTAAAATGAGAGTTTAAAAAGCAATAGATTATGTGAGCATTACATAATTGTTTTATTCTGTTCATCAGGTAGGCAAGCACTGAGAAAAGTCATCAAGTATCAGAAGTTACACCTAAGAAATTGATATGGTTTGGCCGCACACGAATCTCATCTTGAATTGTAACTCCCACAATTCCCACATGTCATGGGAGGAACCTGGTAGGAGGTGATTGAATTATGGGGTTGGGTCTTTCCTGCACTGTTCTGGTGATAGTGAGTGAGTCTCACAAGATCTGATTGTTTTAAAAACTGGAATTTCCCTGCACAAGCTCTCTTCTCTTGTCTTCTGCCACGTGAGATGTGCCTTTCACCTTCTGCCATGATTGTGAGGCCTTCCCAGCCACATGGAACTGTAACTCCATTAAACTTCTTTCTTTTGTTAATTGCCCAGTCTCAGGTATATCTGTCAGCAGCATGAAAATGGACAAATGCAGAAACCAATTTATTTACCAAGAAAGGACCATGCAGAATTGGCTGAATATTATTATTTTGCTCTTCACAGTAGAATATTCAAATAACCACTTAAAGGTGAAAAAAATCAAATCAGCAAAAAGAACAATCTGTTCATATATTTTAAAGGGAAAAGTGCTGCTCCTCTTGGGCCAAAAAGGAAATAATTGGAAAGCTATGGCTGAATTTCCACCTAAGGTCACATTGTCTTGATGCAAATATAACAATAATTGGTAATAGTAGTAGTAGTAGTAGTACTAGTAGCAATAGTGGTAGTAGTAGTAGTAGTAGCAGCAGCAACAGCAGCAGTAGTAGTAACTAGCATTTATTGAGTTATTATGTGGTAGGTATGTATGCTGGTAAAAAAATTTCCATTAGGTAATTCATTTATTCCTCAATATTTTGAGTAATAATGAAGTAAGGCCCCGTCCAATGAAGTAAGGCCCCTTTTCATAGAAGAGGAAAATAAGTCTTCAATAAATCAAGTGACTTTTCCAAAGTCACATAGCTAATATGTGGTGGGGCTGGATTTAGAACCCAGGAACCCAACCCTAGAGTGTGTGCTGGAAATACAATTGTGATCCATCATTGACATGGCCCTGGGAAGGAAGTGTACCAGTACCTGAGATTGTACATATAGGGAACTTCAGTGGTCTAGGAAATCAAGTAATATTTCACCGAGTTAAAATCTGAATAGTGAACAAATGTCAAATAAGCAAATGTGGTATGAGGCAGGGACATGTTTGTGGAGAGCATTCCAAAAAGAGGGATTAGCCCAAGCAAAGGAAAAAACCCTGAGGCTAGAGCACATTCCAAGAACAAAAAGATGGTTACTGTGGCTGGAATATAGTGAGCGTAGTGAGGTACAATATACACTAAAATCAGAGAGGTGAGCAGAGTTCAGCTCTTGAAAGGTTGTATAGCCCATGGTAAGATATTGGGGTTGATTCTAATTTAGTGGTTATGAATCAGTAGTAATTTTGCTTCCCCCCTCCCCAAAGGGACATTTGGCAATGCCTAGAAACGTTTTTGATAGTCACAACTCGGGGTGGGCTGCTACTGTAGTGGGTAAAGGCCAGAGATGCTGCTAAGCATCTCATAGGGCACAGGATAGCCCCTCCTACCCACAACAAAGAAATACCAGTATTGCTGAGGTGAGAAACCCTGTTCTAACGGTAGTAGGAAACTTTTGAAGGATTTTAAGTAGGTGAGTGGTCCAATCTTAAATATATTTTCAGATTTATGTCTTATATATTTTATGTCTTATGTCAATGCATAGAATTGATGGTGGAGAGAGACGGCTGGATATAGGCAGATTAAGAGACTTTTGTAGAAGTCCAGGCCAAAGATGATTATGGAATTGCCTAGGATCATGGCAGTAGTAGCAGAGAAAAGTGAAAGGTTCAAGTTGTACTTTAAAGGTAGAGACTAGAGGATTTACTGAAGGATTGGATGGGGTGGTGCTGAAGGAAAGAGAGGAATCAAAGATGATATCCACGTTTCTGGCTTTACTTGATGGGTGGATGGGTGGAGGTACAAATGAGGGAGGAAAAAAGATTGAGAGGGTGAAAGTGTGAAAGGAGAGATAATGTCAATTGTGATCATAGTAGTTTTAAGGTGCCTCCTTGATATATAAGTGAAGACACCAAGAAGTCAGTTAGACATATGAGTTTGGAGCTCAGAGAAATCCAGGCTGGAGTGATATATTCATGAGCATTCCATCCAGAACAGCAAATGGAGAAATCTGGAATGTCTGGGGGCAAGTCGTAATCTTCTGATACAGTATCATGAAAAGATACTGCTGCTTTCTCCTTAAAATTGTCTCTTGACATCACTATTGGAGATACTTGCTATTGGTTGAATCCTAGTGCTTCCCCAGCCTCATATTTCTTATATTCTGTGAATCAATATTCATGTTGCTTAAATGAAAGCTAAGCATATTTTATTTTCATAAATTATGAAGTGTCAAAGATGAACATGATTGTATGGATTTACCATTTTCTACTTGAAGCTAAAATAAGTTTCTTATAGTTCTAGTGTCTTCAGTTTAATTGTCTTCCTAAAACTCTAGGATTCAGTTCCACTGCAGCTAGAAGAAATGGTGGGGCATAACGCACTATTTGCCAAGGCAAAGCTCTCTATTGCCCCAATTTTACTACATTAGATGATTACTAAATCTGTCCATTTCTCTCTGCCTCTACTGCCACCATACTAGTGCAAATGACACCAACTCTCTCCTGGACTTCTGCAGCAGGCTCATAATTGATCTCCGTTATCAGTCATGTACTTTTTTTTTTTTTTTGAGATGGAGTCTTGTTCTGTCGCCCAGGCTGGAGTGCAATGGCACGATCTCGGTTCACTGCAACATCCGACTCTCGGGTTCAAGCGACTCTCCTGCCTCAGCCTCCTGAGTACCTGGGATTACAGGCATGTGCCACCATGCCCGGCTAATTTTTGTATTTTTAGTAGAGACGGGGTTTCACTGTGTTGGCCAGGCTGGTCTCGAACTCCTGAGCTCAGGCAATCCACCCGCCTTGGCTTCCCAAAGTGCCAGGATTACATGCATGAGCCACTGCACCCAGCCAATCTTAGAAATTCTAAGGCTTTCACCATGCTACTAGCTCTAAATTGTGATTAAGGAGCCAACAAGTCATATACTCTTAATCCATTCTTCAAATGGCTGCCAACACTAATAATTTAAACACATAAATTAGAGCTCACTACTTCTAGAAATTCCTCATGGCACTTACAGTAAAACCAAAATCCTCACCAAGGCTTTTTATGGTGTATATCTCCCCTACCTCTTCATCATTTCCTACCCTCTCCCCATACTCACCACTTTTCAGCTACACTATTCTTCTGTATTGGCCAATTTTGTTCTTGCCTTAGAGTCTTGGCACTTGCTGTCACCCCTGCTTGGGCTGTTCTTTCCCTCAAATATTCACATAGCAGTAGCCTTCCCACCTTTCAGGTTCTAGTTTGAATGTCACTTCCTCAGAGAGGGCCATCTCTTACTCCATCAGCCAAGTGGCATTGGGTAAATTTCTTAACTTTTCTAAGCCTCAGTATCTTCATCAATGTAATGAAGTTCAAGAGACTTCTTATCAACAAAAATGAAAATTTTAATAAATGATTCTGAGAAAATTAGTTAACCATTTGGAAAAAGATAAAATGAGATCAATTTTTATACTGTGCATAAGGATAAATTATATGTGTATAAGGAATCTCAATGTAAAAAAAGCAGGCAAACAAGTCCTAGAAAAAAAACATGAATTCATCCTTAACTGGGGCATAGGGAGAAGATTTCTAACTATGGTCCAAAATGCAAAGGCAATAAAAGAAAAGACTGATACATTTGACTACATTAAAAAAAATTATGTATGTAAAAAAGTAACACCATAACAAGATTAAAAACAATTAGGAGAAAATAGTTGCAACATATATCATAAATAAAGGGCTGATATTGCTAACATATAAAGAACTCTTAAGAATTGAGAGAAAAGACCAAAACCTGATACAAAACAGGTAAATGACACTAATAAACAATTCACGAAAATTTAAATGGCCCTCAAATACATTAAGGGACATTTAATTTTCCTCATGATCAGGATAAAAGTAAAAGTACACTGAGAGCCCATTTCTCGTGTACCAGACTGGTAAAGACTAAAAAGTACAATAAACAAATCGGTTGGTGAAGCTATAGGTAAACAGTCACTTTCATGCATTGCTGGTTGGAACACAAATTTGTACAACTTGTATGAAGGGAAATTTGGCAATACTAAACAAACCTTACACATGCATTTACTTTTTGATGTAGTAATCCCACTTTACCCTGAAGATTCACCTCCACCAAGACAAAAATAGATATGCACAAGGTTATTCATTGCAGTATTCTTTGTAATTGCAAAATATTGTACTGGTTTAATAAACTACAGTATGTGCATACAGTTATGAAAAATAATTGTTAAAAAAAGAATGTGGAAGATCTCTATGAACTGATGTGGAGTGATTTCCAGGTTATAATGTTGGGTGAAACAAAAGCAAAGTGCAAAACTGCATAGGCAGTGTGCTACATTTTGTTTAAGAAGGGCAAATGAGAAAATTTCATGCATCTATTTATTTGTGCAAAAATAAAACATGCAAGAAGTATAAACTAGATACTAATGAGATCTGTTTCCTATAGAAGTGAGTTGGAACAGGGTGGAAAAGATAGATAAGAATGTAGAGGATCTGAAATTTCTCTGAGTATTACTTTTTAAACGTTTCTAACTTTTGGAACTGTGGTAATGTTTCACACACTCAAAAAAAGAAAATCAATAAAATCAACAAAGGTTGGGAAAACACTAAAATGGAACACAAACAGAACAAATGAACTAAACTTTACCTTAAAACGGATAACATAAATACAGTGAAAAGTGAAAAAAGAGAACTAATTTAAACAACTTTTTCTTTCATACTTGAGATTTTATTGGTTGTTTTCAAGATTAGTATACAGACATTATGAACAATTTTTTTCAAATTTCAATGTATGTACTGAAATCTAAAAAGCTAGGTAGTTGTAATTCTGTCCTAAATAGTTATTTCAGTGACTTTCCAGTTTAAAATTTAGAGGCTAAATAGTTTTTTCAATGATTTCCAAGTTCAACATTTAGAGGCCAATATTTCCTAAGAGGTTATCAACTATCAATAACTTCAAATGCTTAAAAACGTATTACATTGTAAGTCCCACTAATTCACAATTCAATATAATACCTACTATATAGACAGATTTTCTTTTTTTTCTTTCTTTCTTTCTTTTTTTTTTTTTTTAAGATGGAGTCTTGCTCTGTCGCCCAGGCTGGAGTGCAGTGGCGCGATCTCGGCTCACTGCAAGCTCCGCCTCCCAGGTTCACGCCATTCTCCTGCCTCAGCCTCCCGAGTAGCTGGGACTACAGGTGCCTGCCACCATGCCCGGCTAATTTTTTTGTATTTTTAGTAGAGACTGGGTTTCACCGTGTTAGCCAGAATGGTCTCGATGTCCTGACCTCGTGATCCGCCGTCTCGGCCTCCCAAAGTGCTGGGATTACAGGCGTGAGCCACCGCGCCCAGCATAAACAGATTTTCAACCTTTCACAGCACATAAGAAAGTAATTAGGAAATCTAAACTACCACAACCAAATATATTACCGAGTGCGCACAATTCTGACAGGGAGAGCCAAGGTCAGGGAGAGGTTTTCTTTAAGAAACAATCCTACTGAAAAACAACATGAGAATAGAAGTAATTTTAAGTGTTTAAGACATATTAAATGTATGACTGTGACTCCAAGTTGCCATTTAGTATGCTTTGTATTACAGGATACAAAAACTGCCTCCCTCCAGTCTATGGGATATGAAATTGGTACCCAAGGCAGTGAATGCCTCCTAAAATTCAATGTCTCACTATTTTCTCATTGTACCTAATAATAATAACAATAATAATAATTACCAGCAAATGGTTTCACCTCTTAAAACCATTTACACTTAGCAAATGAATGAAGTAGCATTCCTGTCTTCTTAAAAATGTGTCTAGAGCTACTAAAAAGCTTGCATCTTCAAAATAGTTGATAAAAATTATTCCATATTAATCAGACTTGGTGTCTTTCTTTCCTACGTCATCAGAGGCTAGATGCTCCTCCATTTTAGCTCTCGGTTTTCTGCAGGTAAATCTTTAGTTTCTCGGTTAGCCTATGCAGCCTGTTTGCCCTTTGTTCCCCTTTTCCCTTTTGTTTGCACTTTTTTTCTGAGGATTTATCCTTTCCTGCTGCTTTTTATTTATTTATTTATTTATTTTTGGGCTTTGTTTCAACTTTTGCAGGGGCAGGCTTAACTGAGAACCTCACAGATCTCCTCTTGGGCTCTTCCTTTGCGTCTAGAGACTTTGCAAAGCTGGGCTGCTGGGCTGTCACTCTTCCCGCCCTCAAATAACCTTTGAACATAGCATTTGGACAATACGACGTTGGGGCTAAAGACAAAAAGAACTCTAAAACAATATTGACCTCTACTTTGTAGGCTTTTATTTCTCAGAGGGGTGGGTGAGCGATACTGAAATTACTTTTTGTGTATCCTAGGATTGACCAAATAAGTAAATATACTGTGGATAAAGGAAGCTAGGTTTCTTATTGTCAGAGAAGGGAGTTATAAATATGGAAGATGAAAAAAAATAGAATAAATCCTATAGTGTTGGACTGAACTTGGAGGTATTAGTGTGAAATCATGGATTTAAATATAGCCTAGAGATAGATATGTAAATATTGGCGTATATGGATATTATATATATGTATATATTATTTTTTCTTTGCTAGCTGAGAGGGTCTAAAAGCAATGACTCCCAAGAAACAATGGGCACATCTAGCACTCAGATCTTGGTTTCTAAAAACTCAAAGGAATCAAGGCTCCTTGGAGAAATGGATGAATGCAAGGCTGCGGCAGGAAAAGAACGAGATGAATCTGGAATATCCTGCTATGCCAGAAAGTAAGAAACTGTTCAAAGCTTGATGGGGGCATGTCAAAATGAAGCAGGAGGCAGCTTTAAGGGGCACACACTTGGCCAAATCAGGGACAATTTGAGCTTCTTTTTCTTCTTTTCTTTTCTTTTTTTCTTTTTCTTTTTTTTTTTTTTTAAACTGGCTGGAGTGCAGTGGCACAATCATAGCTCACTGCAACCTTGAATTCCTGGGCCCAAGCCATCCTCTCAAATCAACCTCCTGAATAGCACTGGGACTACAGGTGAATACCATTATGCCAGGCTAATTTTTTATTTTTATATTTTTAGAGGCATGGTCTTGCTATGTTGCTGAGGCTTGTCTCAAACTCCTGGCCTCAAGAATCCTCCTACTTTAGCCTCCCAAGTCGCTGGGATTGCAGACATGAGCCACCATGCCCAGCAACAAATTAAGCTTCTAAATAAATGATAGTAAAGGACTTTATTTCATAAAATAAAATAAAAATCCATGAGTCCACACTGATGTAATAAATAAGGAATAAAAGGAGAAGGGGAAGGTCCTTCTTGGAATAGAAAGCCAGCTAATAAATGTAGAAGAAATTATGAAATTAGAAATTTATCATTTGGCAACCATTATAGTAATAATTGTTTCTGGCAAGAATCTACTAAATCTAGTGTGTAGAATTTTGAGGAATCGCAGAATATTTATATAGTTTCAAAATATCCCCCCCATAAGAAGCTTATTAATTACAAAGGGGAAAAATAGCTACTTCACAATGAGAAAACCCTGATAGATATCACTTTAAACAAGGATCAAAATTAACATCACCAGTAGTGGCACCGATGGACATCATGTGCCTCCTGATACGATGCTCAAAGAACCCAATGTCACTTGAGGGTTATTCTTGACAAAAAATGTATAACCTGAATATAATCATGAGTAAGCCTCAGACAAACTAAAACTGAGGGATATGCTACAACTAGTTGATACCGTCAGAAATTTCAGTGTCTTGAAACACAAAGAAAGACTGTATTTTAGGTTAAGGGAGACTAACTAAATATGACAATAGAATGTACCACATGTTTCTGTATTTCATTTGCTGTATAAGACATTACTGGGACAATTATAAAAATCTGAATGAAGTCTGTAGAGTAGATGAATAATATTGCACCAATGGTAATTTATCAGTTTTGATCATTGGACTGTGGTTATGTCAGATAATTTCTTTGTTTACAGAAAATACACACAAAAGTATTTAGGGATAAAAGGGCATCATGTGTATGATTTATTCTCAAGTAGTCCCCCAAGATAGATACAGGTTAAGTATCCCTTATCTGAAAAGCTTGAGACCAGAAGTGCTTCAGATTTATAATTTGATTTTGGAATATTTGAGTTATACAGGTTCGGGGTCTTAAATAAAAATAACCAAAATCCAGCATGCTCCAGTGAGCATTTCCTTTGAATATCGTGTTGGTTCTCAAAAAGTTTTGGATTTCAGAGTATGTTGGATTTCAGATTTCCAAATTCCAGATGTTCGATCTGTATAATAATATGCAAATGAATAGCATTTATGTTAATATGTATATATGTAATAATATATCTGTATTATATGTTACATATACGTATGCAAGAAAGTCCTTACTTCACAGAGATATTATATATCATATTAAAAAGAAAATTGTTAGAGACTTCAAACCAGCAGAGGTGAATGTCCCTGTCATCCCTTCAGATTCCAGAGCTGGGATCAGCCACGCCCAGAGGTCTGGTCCTGATGCTGGCAGAGTGGGGGGGCCCTCCTCCATACCTGACTGGCTGAGTGGCTTCATCACCACCGAGTGATGTGCTGAGGCCTCCTGCAGTGAATGCTCCTTCCATTCCTGTACTCGGGCAGTGCCATTCAGCACAGGAGAGCTCTTTTTGCCTTTGGCTTTCAATTCCAAAACATGATTTAATTTCTAACTAAATTAGTATGGCACTAGTTATGAAGTATCTGCTTAAAACCCTTTATCATGATATCCTGTGGATTTAAAAACTCTAATTCCATGTTTTCTTCCCATCTGCCTTATATATCTCATCACTCTGCTTATCAATATTCAGTTTGATGAGCACTATTAACTAAAATATGAAACTTAACAAAAAAAAAGAAAATTGTGTAAGGTCTTAGCACAATGTTTGATACAATATAGATGCCTAATACACCTTAGCTATTGTTATCATTATTAACACTTAGAAATCAGTTTATTCATCTCTAAAATTGGGTTAATTATGCACACACACTGGGTGTGTGGGAGGATTGAATGAGCTAATGCTTATAAAAGTGACATGTGAGCCCTAAAGTTCTCTGAAAAAGTGAAATCACCATTCATATAAATTTTTAAAAATTCTACGAGCACTTTTATAGTTCTTATTGTGCAGCAATATTAACTCATTTAATCTTTGTAGCAACCCTATTGAGGTAGGTACTATTACTGTCCCCATTTTATAGACAAGGCATCTGAAGTTCAGGAAGGGTAACTTGCCCAACATCGTATAACTAGTTTGTGGTAAATCCAGGCTTTTAGCTCAGACAATCTGACTCTAGAGTTTGTATTCTTAACCACTATGCTATGCAGATTGTCATTTCTTTGGCTACTACATCTTAATTTATGTATTCTAACACCTTCTCCAGGATTCAAGAGGAGTCATTAGACCAGGATCCTAGAATATTCCAGGATTTGGTGACAATTTAATGGTAGCCCTCTCTATACAATTTAACATAGTGCCTTTCTTGGGTTTATATAAATGTTTATACCTTCTCTTTTCTTCTCACATTGAAGGAGACTTTTCTCTTTCGTATATCATTCTGCTACTTCCCTTACGTAAAATTATGAAGACGCCCTCTAATATTTCTTCTTTTTCTGAATCTTCCCCAGACCTGGACATAGTGGTCCACGTGTAACACTGGATAATGATTATACACAAGAAATGGAGCATAATGTTTTCCATTTTGTTTCCAGTCCCATTTCTGAAAATGACCATCCATTGGTCAGTAATTTGAGAGGCTGAGCTGTTAGGCAGCCTGCCTTTAACACAACTGGTACTCTCACACACTATTAAAATAGGACTCTGCAGTGATTTAGGAGGAGTCTAGAAATAATTTGCTTCTGTTATGCTTTTCCTTTTGTTTTCTTCAGTTAAGTCTAGATTATTATTATTTTCTCAGTGGTAAATAATTGATAAATAACTTCTGGAAAGGTGCCAATAGATACATAATAACTATTGCAATTTATAAGAAATACTGTGAAAATTAAGTTTCTGACTTACCTAAAATTTTAAAATATGAACTAAATTTTGGCAAATTTTCCGTCAAATGCTAGCTTCAGAAATCTACAGTTTAGCTCTTCTCACAGTGGATTCCTCCTTTAGTTGACAAATTGGCAAATATATGAGGCAATCATGGCTATAAGTAACAAAGGTATCGATACTTTCTCTTCTAAGCCTGTTAAAAAGCACTAGTGTTTTAACCATTTCTCTTTTAGAAAATTAGGAAATGTAACTATATTTTCATCATAAGTTTTAAAGGAATAACCAGAATAAAACAAAAGCAGCAAGAAAATGGTTAAAACACAGACAAACACAAACACATAACAGCAGTTTGGTGGGCTGAAATGATGTCTCACATTTCTCTGAGTATCTGTTTTTCATCATTTTTTTCCTCTGTTCTTCAGTTGCATAAGCACTATTGATCTATGTTCAAGTTTAATGATTCTTTTTTCTCCACCTCAACCCTACTGTTGAATTCCTCTGGTGATTTTTTAAAATTTGAATTATACTTTTCCTTTTTAACTTCTGTTTTTAGTATTTTGTTATTTCAATAGCTTTTGGTGTACAAGTGGCTTTTGGTTGCAAGGGTGAATTATATAGGGGCAAATTCTGAGATTTTAGTGCACCTATCACCTGAGTAGTGTACGTTGTACCCAATATGTATTTTTTTTAATCCCACATACCCCTTCCCAACCTCCCCATTATGAGTCTCCAAAGTCCATTATATCACTCTGTATATATGCCTTGCATACTCACAGCTTAGCTTCCACTTATAAATGGAAGCATACAGTATTTGGTTTTCCATTCCTGAGTTACTTCACTCAGAATAATGGCCTCGAGTTTCATCCCAGTTGCTGCAAAAGACATTATTACAGTCCTTTTTATGACTGAGTACTATTACATGATGTATATATACCACATTTTCTTTATCCATTTTGGTTAATGGGCACTTAATGGTTGGTTCTATATCTTTGCAATTGTGAATTGTGCTGCAAGAAACATACATGTGCATGTGTCTCTTTGATATAATGACTTATTTTCCTTTGGGTAGACAACCAGTAGTGAGATTGCTGAATTGAATGGTAGATCTACTTTTAGTTCTTTAAGAAATTTCCATACTGTTTTCCATAGAGGTTGTACTAACTTACATTCCCACCAGCAGTGTATAAGTATTCCTCTTTCACCATATCCATGCCAACATCTATTGTGTTTTGACTTTTTAATAATGGGATTTTTTGCAGGAATAAGGTGGTATATCATTGTGGTTTAATTTGCATTTTCCTGATGATTAGTGATGTTAAGCATTTTTCATATGTTTTCTGTCCACTTGAATATCTCCTTTTGAGAAAAGTCTGTTCATGTCCTTTGCCCACTTTTGATGGGATTATTAGTTTTTTTGTTTTTTTATTTTTTCCTTGCTGATTTGTTTCAGTTCCTTGTAGATTCTGGATACTAGTCCTTTTTCAGATGCATAGTTTGAAAATATTTTCTCCCATTCTGTGGATTGTCTGTTTACTCTGATGATTATTTCTTTTGCTGTGCAGAAACTGTTTAATTTAATCCGGTCCCATTTATTTATTTTTGTTTCTGTTGCATGTGCTTTGCGGGTGTCAGTCATGAATTCTTTGCCTAAGTCAATGTCCAGAAGAGTTTTTACAATGTTATCTTCTAGTGTTTTTATGGTTTCATGTCTTAGATTTAAGTCTTTGATCCACCTTGAGTTAACTTTTCTATAAGGTGAGAGATAGAGATCAAGTTTCATTCTTCTACCTGTGGCTAGCCAGTTTTCCCAGTACCATTTATTAAATAGAGTGTATTTTCCTCAATTTATGCTTCTGTATGCTTTGTCAAAGATCAGTTAGTTGTAAGTATTTGGCTTTATTTTGGGGTTCTCTATTCTGTTCTATTGATCTATGTGCCTACTTTTTTTCCCCACCAGAACCATGCTGTTTTGGTAACTATAACCTTGTACTATAACTTGATGTCCAATAAAGTGCTGCGTCTAGATTTATTCTTTGGGCTTAAGATTGATTTGGCAATTTGGGCTCTTTTTTGGTTCCATATGAATTTTAGGATTTTTTTTTCTAATTCTGTGAAAAACAATGTTGGTATTTTGAACAGAATTGCATTGAATCTGTAGATTGCTTTGGGGATTATGGTCATTTTCACAATATTGATTATTGCAATCCATCAGCATAGGATGTGTTTCCATTTGTTTGTATCATGTATGTTTTTTTTCAGCAGTGTTTTGTAGTTCCTCTTCTATAGAACTTTCATCTCCTTGGTTAAGTATATTCCTAGATATTTTATTTGTTTTGCAGTTGTAAAAGAGATTGAGTTCTTTATTTGATTCTCAGCTTGATCATTGGTGCTGTATAACGGTGCTATCGATTTGTTTACCTTGATTTTGTAACCCGAGAGTTTATTGAATTTATTTATCAAATCCGGGAGTCTTTTGGAAGAGTCTTTATGGTTTTCTAGGTATACGATCATATCATCAGTGAACAGTGATAGTTTGACTTCCTTTTTTTCCGATTTGGATGCCCCTTTATTTCTTTCTCTTGCATGATTGCTCTGGCTAGAACTTCCAGTATTATGTTGAATAGAAATGATGAAAGTGGGCATTCTTGTATTGTTCCGTTTCTCAAGGGGAATGCTTTCAACTTGTCCCCATTCAGTTTGATGTTGGCTGTGGGTTTGTCATATATGGCTTTTCTTAACTTGAGGTAAGTCCTTTCTATGCCTAGTTTGTTTTGTCATAAAGGGATGCTGGATTTTAGTAAATGCTTTTTCCGCATGTATTGAGATGATTGTATGGTTTTTGTTTTTAATTCTGTTTATATGATGCATCACATTTTTTGACTTGTGTATGTTAAACCATCCCTGCATCCCTGGGATGAAAAAAATTGATAATGGCATATTATCTTTTTCATATGCTATTGGATCCAGCTAGCTAGCATTTTGTTGAGAATTTTTGCATCTATGTTCATCAAGGATATTGATCTGTAGCTTTCTTTTTTTGTTATGTCCTTTCCTGGTTTTGGTATCAGGGTGATACTGACTTCATAGAATGATTTAGGGAGCAATCCCTTTTTCTCAACGTTTTGGAATAATTTCAGTAGAATTGGTTTCAACTCTTCTTTGAATGTCTGGTAGACTTCAGCTGTGAAACCATCTGGCCCTTGGCTTTTTAAAAAAATTATTATTACCCATTCAATCTCACTGCTTGTTATTGGTGTGTTCAGAATTTCTGTTTCTTCCTGATTTCATATAGGAGGGTTGTGTATTTCCAGGAATTTATCCATTTCCTCTAGGTTTTCTAGTTTATGTACATAGAGGTGTTCATAGCAGTCTCAAACAAGCCCTGTTGTGTAGGTTGTAATGTCTCCAGTTTCATTTCTAATTGAGCCTATTCGAATCTTCTCTTTTCTTATTTTGGTAAATCTACCTAATGGTATACCAATTTTGTTTATGTTTTCAAAGAACAAGCTTTTTGTTTCATTGATCTTTTGTATTTTTTGTTTGCTTGTTTCAATTTCATTTAGTTCTGCTCTGATATTTGTTATTTCTTTTGTTCTGCTAAAGTTCAGGTTTAGTTTGTTCTTGTTTCTCTAGTTCCTTGAGGTGTGACATTAGATTGTAGATTTGTAATCTTTCAGACCTTTTGATGTAGGCATTTAGCACTATAAACTTTCATCTTAGCACTGCTTTTGCTGTATCTCAGCGGTTTTAATAACTTGTGTCACTATTGTCATTCATTTTAAAGAAATATTTAATTTCCATCTTGGTATCATTGATAACCCAAAAATCATTCAGGAGTAGATTGTTTAATTTCCTTGTATTTATATAGTTTTGGGGGTTTATTTTGGAGTAATTTCTAGTTTTATTCCATTGTGGTCTGAGAAGATACTTGATAATATTTTGATTTTCTTAAATTTATTGAGACTTGTTTTGCAGCCTATCATATGGTCAATCTTGGGAAGTATTCCATGTACTGATGAATGGAATGTATATTCTGCATTTCTTGGGTAGAATGTTCTATAAATATCTTTTAGGTCCTTTTGTTCTAGAGTGTAGTTTAAGTCCATTGTTTCTTTGTTGACTTTCTGTCTTGGTGATCTGTCAGGAAGTTTATATTTTTTGGCTGCACATTCAGCCAGGAACTAGTAGTTTAGAAGTTTCCACTCAATTCCTAAGACAGCACAGCCTTGGGTATGCCCCTAATCTTATAGATTTCTAGGGATGACTGTGATATTATTTTTAGGCCTGGTTTCTTGGGAGTTGCTCTTGGGTCAGAGCAGCTTATTGTTTTGCATTTGGTCAGAGGTGTGTTTAAGCCCCTTATGCCAGTGAGGCTTCCACTCTATGTTAAGAGATCTGTGTGTGGCTTGGGGAATGCTTTCAGGTCTTCATCATGTTCTGTTCTGATTGCTCCTGAGTGAGTAAAACCTATCACATGCTCACAGCTTTCCCAGCCCAACAGATTTGACTGTGATGCTAGGAGGGCTCTTCTTAACTATCTCTTTCTCTGATTCTCTCTATTAAACTTCCAGATGCTCTGCTATTTTGCTCATGTCATAGAGGTACCAACTTCTTCTTAACTGGTCTCCACCAAGATTGCCACTGTTTTCTATAACACTCTTAGGCATGGAGTTCTTCATACTCTGTTTCATATTTAGTCTGTGGAGCTCTTCACCCTTATGGCCTGACTTTCTCCCTGGGACGAATCCCTATGACGCTGGCCTAGAACTAGGGCCAGGGACCAAGGTTTTTTGGAGTGACAAACACACTCTATGAGATTGGTACAGGAGGGAGGGTGGAAACCCCTGGTCTTCTTAGCTTTCCCCTCCTGGTGTGGACTCTCCGCCCTAAGAGCAACCTGGGGCAGAGATAATTCAGGTCAGGATTCTTGGTTTGCCACACCTGGGGTAGATCTTCCATCCTGCAAGGCAAGGGGGCTCGGTCGGAGACCCAGTTATCTTGGCCATCCCTGCCTAGAATAGACCTTCTGCAACGTGGTGCTGGGGTAATAAGAAACATCAGCATCCTGACACCTCTTGGTGTGAAATCATAGCCCCAGACAGGGAGCTTCCATAACATGAAGCTGGGAGGGGTAGATAAGACTTTCATTGTTCTCACCAAAATTTAGTAAATTTACTTGAGTGAATATTTCTCCATTTGCTGTATGCCCTTAGGACAATATTCATGTTAAATGATTGTTTTACATAATTTTCAGCAGCTCAATGATTGTTTTGCTAGAAAGAGCATCTGTTGAGCTGCTTATCCCATCATTTCAGAAGTTCTCTCTACCTTCATTTTTTTATTAGGGGGAGAAACTGAAGCCCAGAGAAATTATGAATTGCCTATATCATTAAAGAGGCTGTGACCAAAACCCAAATCCAATATTCTTTTCCATTATTCCAGGTGCTTCAAGTAAAATGGTCACTGGTTTACATTTCTGCTTGTGTCGTAGCTGAGTAGATGCAAGCCAAGTGAAGGGTTAAAATTATGGATAGATCCAATAATTCAAGTTCAAAATTGATTCACTAAATCAATGCGTTGTCAACTGACCTTACTGTGTCCTTGATGCTTTTACTTTTGTGCTTCACTGATCCTCATTTTCCCCACTTTATCTCTCTCCCAACCCTTACATATACTATAGGGGGTCCTTGGGGAGTGGTGAAATTTCCAGAACAATTATTTTACTGAGAAAGCACACATAACTTTGAGGCTGTTTGGTGAATATTGGCTTATCACACTTTGAACAGGTGGGCTGGTGCAGGAAATAGAATCCAGACTTTGACATCAAACTTAGTTTCAGATTATAACTTGACCACTTCCTAGTTTGGTGTTCTCAGGGCATGTTAGACAATCTGTATTAGTCTCAATTTCTGAATCTGCAAAATGGGCATAATAAAACTTGGCAGGGTGTTGTAAGGAGTCAGTGTAGTTAGGTGGGTATAGAATCTGGCACGGAACAGGGATTCAGTTTGTTAGCAGCTTCTTTTCATCTCTGTGCCATTGCTGTTAGAGAGAAGTTGGTTACTAGGTTTCACTTATTGCTTTTTTTTTTTTTTTTTGCAGATTGTTGCTTACTTTCTTGTTCCCTGATGATATCTCTTAGATGTAATGTTGTTCAATTGATGCACATCCTTCATACTTTACATAATATAGTGCTTTACCTAATGTTAAATTTAGTACTTTACATAATATTAAAAGAGCAGAACTGCCTTGGAGGTAGATAGAGTCTAGATATCAGGTCATTTTTGTCCTAGTTTGTGAATTTAGGGTTTCTACTTTCATCCAGTTTCTTGCCTGTCTTTGTGACTGTCCCCTTAACCTCTGTTATCAGAGCATCTAGAAATAGTGAAGAATTCACTAAATTAGTAGTCTGGAGTTCAAAGGGCAATTGTTTTATGTAAGTGTTTTAAAAGCTTATCCTCCGAAACGTAAGCAATCCAGTAAATCTATCCAGTGTAAGTGTGTTATGATTGGGATGGATTAACCTCATTCCACTAAAAGAGAAATGCAGAACTCTATGTTGCAGCCAAGGTGCACTGGTTAATGTCCATCATGGATTGACAAAGTGGTTGTTTGGTTTTAAGCTGACATTTTGCTTTCCAACCTCAGAATTTGTTCATGAAATTGGTATGTGCCTTAGAGATTGCTTAGAGTGAATAAAGGATATGTGCATGTGTGTATGTTTGCTTTGGGAGGAGGGGACTAAATGTGGCCTTGGAAGTTCGTAGAAAGGTCATCATGAGTCACCAAAGATCATAATGGTAAAACATTATGTTGTGCTTATAATGTTGAGGGCCTATTCTAAGTGCTTCATATATTAATTAATTCACTGAATGCTGACAACATCTCTGTAAGGTAGTTATGATTATTATTCACATTTTACAGATGAGGATACTGAGGCATAAAAAAGTTAAATGACTTGCCCATGATCAAACAGGGTTGGCATACAAACTAAAATGGGCCAGCTTCAAATTTGATACTGCCAATTACTATGCTGCCTCTTGCATAATGATGTGGGGTAAGAAGCATTCAAACGGCTTTCATTACCCTTAAAGCCATATTTTTCAGCTAAGTAGCCTCAGCAGAGGCTTCCCTGTGAGGAAACAGCAGAGTGTACTGCTCTTCTCAAGCCTTGTCACTGATGGTGGCAGTCTGGCTCAACAGAATGTCTCCCAGTCAGTGCTGGGAGGGTTCTGCTCTCCACCTCAACAGGAGAATATGTAGGTCTGGCTCTAGGGCCTCTCATCATCAGCTCCAGAGATCAGCAGAGACGCCATTGTGAAGGGTTGTTGATAGAGAAGTTGCATTTGATTCTTGAGAGATCTCTGGGAGATTGCACATGGATATTTCAAGGCAAGGAGCAGAGGCTGCTATCTTAGAAGCTTCCCAGTGCAACACTGTAGTGACATCCATGAGGAAGGGAGCAGAGAAAGAATATCACCAGGGCCCAGCGGGACTGTTCTAAGGCCATAAGTGTGAGAGCAGCTGGCTCTCTTACTAGAATCTGGAAAAATGTAACCATGAAAGTGAGATGCTTCAACAACATTTCCATCTGAACTGTACCTTAGGGAGAATTCATATGCCAGGTGGCTTCAAACACAAAATATGGCTGCTAACAGCATTAGGGGTTGTCTATTATCTTAGTCTATTTTCTCTGCTATAACAGAATACCACAGACAGGGTAACTTATAAAGAACAAAAGTTTAATTGGCTGTTGGGCTTGGAGGGTGAGAAGTCCAAGAGTGTGATGCTGGCGTCTGGCAAGGGTCACCCCATGGCAGAAGAGCAGAAGGTGAAAGCAAATGTAGGAGACAGAGAAAAAATAGTGGTCGAACTTATTTTTTTTCAGGAGACCACTCCCACAATAACAGCATTAATCCACTGGTGAGGGCAAAGCCTTCATGCCTAATCACTTTTTAAAGGCCCTGCCTCTTAATAGTGTTACAATGGCAATTAAGATTCCAATATATGAGCTTTTGGGGGACACAGTCAAACCATAGCACCTATATGAATGGGTCTGTAAGCATAGGATGCATTCTCTTTGTGTTGAATCTATTCCCAAGGCTAGTCGCTCATTTGTTACTTCTCAAAGTATTTCTTTGATGTAATGTACGCCCCTGAAATGAATAACTAAACAAATGATTAACCACAAAACTCAGCATCAACATAGGCACATTATGATGCTTTGCATCATCTCTCAATGAGAGATTTTGTCTGACATTTTCCCTACTGCAGGAGGGCTGGAGAACAAAAGATACTCAGAAAATCTATCCTAAATTCAATAATCAGTAATTGTACTAAAACAATTTAAGAAGAGGTATTTTCTACCTCTATCCTCAGCCTCATAGGAGACTTTTGTTCTTTTGTCTCTGCAATGGGGAGCATCTTTCCTAAGAGGATACGATATCTTATGCATTTAAGAGAAAGGGAGAAAAAAGTGTGTAATAAGCTAGAGTTACACATATCTAAGATGTTATTCTCAGCTGTTAATTCAATCAGGGGACTTATCCAGCTTTTTGTCTAGTCGAATGAAGGCATTTGATACCTTGTCTATATTCAAATTGATTTCCTCTTACAAACTAACAGGCGCAAATGACTGCTTAAAATGGATTGATTGATACCATACCCTAGAGTCTGCTAACTCTTAAGATCATAGCTGTTGAGAATCTCAAAAAAGATTTTGGCTCATCGGCCTGCAGTGGAATCCCAACGGGTGTAAAAAAGGAGTAAAGGAGCTGTTGCAACTCCTGCCCTACAAAGGAGGAGAAAGAGCCCACTTTCACTCGGCTCTGTGTTGCCAGGACCAAAAATGACCTTGTTTCTGTTCTCTTGCTTCCACTGCCTGCATCCTATTCTTTATGTCCCTATGCCTCCTTCTCCTCTTCTCTTTCCTTTCTTCCCCTTTTCTCTACCGTCCTGTTTTGTCCTCTTGATTTTCTTCTTTTCCCTTGACTTTTCATTTTGAGTTTTCCCTTATTGTCATGACAAAATTCAATTTGCGTTTTTCTAGTGGGTAACAATGCTGAACATATTTTCATGGCTTATTTGCCATCCTTTTATCCTGTTTGCCCATCTTTTGATTGGGTTGTTTGTTTTCTTTTGATGGAGCTTGAGATATATAGATAGATAGATATTATGGATATAAGTCCCTTGGCAAATTATTTCATTTACAATTATTTCCTTATCATCTGTGGATTTCATTTTCATTCTCTTAACAGCTTATTTTAGGGTCGGGCATAGTGGCTCACTCCAGTAATCCCAACACTTTGGGTGGCCAAGGCGGACGGATCACTTGAGGTCAGGAATTCAAGATAAGCCTGGCCTACATGGTAAAACCCCGTCTCTACTAAAAATACAAAAATTAGCCCAGCATGGTAGCACACGCCTATAATCCCAGCTACTCGGGAGGCTGAGTCACAAGAATCACTTGAACCCAGCAGGAGGAGGTTGTAGTGATCCGAGATCATGCCACTGCACTCCAGCCTGGGTGACAGAGTGAGACTCTGCCTCAAAAATAAAATAAAATAAAATAAAATAAAATAAAATAAAATAATAAAATAAAATAAAAAGTTTATTTTTAAAAGCAGAAGTAGGCCGGGCGGTGGCTCACGCCTGTAATCCCAGCACTTTGGGAGGCTGAGGCGGGTGGATCATGAGGTCAGGAGATCAAGACTGTCCTGGCTAACACGGTGAAACCCCATCTCTACTAAAAATACAAAAAATTAGCCGGGCGTGGTGGTGGGTGCCTGTAGTCCCAGCTACTCGGGAGGCTGAGGCAGGAGAATGGTGTGAACCTGGGAGGCAGAGCTTGCAGTGAGCCGAGATCGTGCCACTGCACTCCAGCCTGGGTGACAGAGCAAGACCCCGTTTCAAAAAAAAAAAAAGAAAGAAAAAAAGAAAAGAAAAGCAGAAGTTTTAGATTTTTGCGAAGTCTGATTTATGTAACTTGTTATTTTATGACTTATGCTTTTTGGTGTTGTACCTGGAAATCTTTGCCTAACCAAGGTCTCAGTGAATTTCTCCTATATTTCCTGATGAAAGTTTTATAGTTTTAGGTTTCACAATCATGTCAATGAGCTATTTCGAGTTATTTTTTGTGTATGGTGCAAGGTATGATAAAAGTTCATTTTTTGCATATAGATATCCAATTGTTCCAGCTCCATTTATGGAAAAGTCTATTATTTCTCCAGTGAATTGCCTTTGCAACTCTGTCAATAATCAGTTCAACATATGTGTAAGTCTATTTCTGGACACTCTGTTATGTTCTATTGGTTTATTTGTCTGTCTTTATGCCAGTACCACACTTTTTAGCTCATGGTAGGTTTACATTAAAACTTTAAAATAGGTAGTGTTAACACTCCAACTTCGTTCTTCTTTTTAAAAGTTATTTTGAATATTCTAGGTCCTGTGCAATGTCATGTGTATTGTAAAGCAGCTTGTCAAACACTACACAAAGTCTGCTGGGATTTTGACTGGGATCACACTAAATCCACAGACAAATTTTGAGATATTTGACATCTTAACAAAATAGAGTCTTCTAATTCATGAATATATCTCCCCACATATCTAGATCTTCTTTAATTTTGCTCAGCAATATTTTCAGTTTCAGTGTGAGATTTTAAAAAAAAATTTGTGGGTATGTAGTAGGTGTATGTATTTGTGGGTTACATGAGATGTTTTGATACAGGCATGCAATGCATAATAATTGCATCATGGAGAATGGGGTATCCATCCCCTCAAGCATTTATCCTTTGTGTTATAAACAGTCCAATTATACTCTTTGTGATTTGACAATGTACAATTAATTTTTTTTACTGTACTCACCCTGTTGTGTTACCAAATACTAGGTCTTATTCATTCTTTCTAACTATGGAGTTGGTGGGGGAAGAAAGGAGGGTTATTGGGTTCAGTGTTATATTACCCCTAAATATTTTGTATTTTTGATGCTGACATATGTGGCATTTTAAAATTTTAATCTCATATTATTTGCTACTAATATATAGAAAGCCACTTATTTTGTATATTGATTTTGTATTCTGAATCCTTAACAATCTCACTTATCAGCTCCAGTAGCTTTTGTAGATTCCATCACATTTTCTACATAAATGATTATGTCATCTGAAAATAAAGACAGTTTCCTTCCTTCTTTCTAATATGTACACATTTTATGTCCTTTTCTTGCTTATTGCACTGAAGAGAACTTCCAGTGCAATATTGAATAGAAGTGATAAGTGTACATATTTTGCATTCTTCCTGGTCATAAGAATAAATATTCAGTCTCTCACCATCAATTATGATGTTAGCTGTAGGTTTTTGATGTATGCTCTTTTTCAGGTTGAGGAAGTTCCTTTCTATTCTTAGTTTGCTCATTGTTTCAATGAAGAATGGATGTTGGATTTTGGCAAAAGCTTTTACTGAATATTTTGAAATGATCATATGATATTTCATTTTTTAATAGGGTGAATTACATCAATTATTATTATTATTATTATTATTATTATTATTATTATTTTGAGAGGGAGTCTCACTCTGTCACCCACGCTGGAGTGCAATGGCACGATCTTGGCTCACTGTGCAACCTCCACCTGCCGGGTTCAAGCGATTCTCCCACCTCAGCCTCCCAAGTAGCTGGGATTACAGGCACCCGCCATAATGCCCAGCTAATTTTTGTATTTTTATAGAGACAGTGTTTCACCATGTTGGCCCTGCTGGTCTTGAACTCCTGACCTAAGGCGATCAGCCTGCATCAGCCTCCCAAAGTGCTGGGATTACAAGTGTGAGCCACTGCCCCCAGCCTTAATTTTTAAATTTTAAACTAACCTTGCATTTCTGGGATAAATTCCACTTGGTCATGATGTAATGTCCTTTTAAAAGTAAACATATTATTGGATTTAATTTGCTAATATTTTATATGTTTATATTTATGTTCATGAGAGATACCGACCTGTACATTTTTTTGTAATGCCTTTGTCTGATTTTGATATTAGGGCAACAATGGTCTCTTATAATTACTTAAGAAGTGTTTCCTTTCTTCAATTTTATGGGGAGTTTATGTATAATTGGTATTATTTCCTCTTTAAATGTTTGGTAAAATTCACAAGGTCTTTTTCTGGGGGGTTCCGGAGGGTTTTATTTGTGGGAAGATTTTTTAACTAAAAGTTCAATTTATTTTATAGCTATAGGGCTATTGAGAGTATCCATTTATCCTTGAATGAGCTTTTGGTACTTTGTGGATTTCAAGGGACTTGTTTACTTCATCTTACCTGTCAAATTTATTGAAATAAAATTGTTCATAATATTTTCTTCTTATGCTACTATTATATGTAGTGATATCATCTCATTCTCTATATTAATAATTTTTGCCTTGTTTCTTTTTTTCCTAATCAGTCTGGCTAGAGATTTGTCAATTTTATATTCTCACAGAACCAGGTTTAGGTTGCATCCACTATTTTCCCCACTGTTTTTCCGTTTTATATTTTATTGGTTGAAACTTGTGTCTTTATTATTTCCTTTTTTCTATCTACTTTGTTTTAATTTGTTCTTTTTTCTAGTTTCTTAAGCTGGAACCTAAGGGCATTGACTTGACACCTTCCCTCTTTTCTAATGTTGAATAAACATCCCCTTATGTACTGTTTTAGTGGCATCCCACAAATTTTGATATGTAGTGTTTTTATTTTCTTTCAGTTCAAAATAGTTCCAAATTTCTCTTTTGAATTCAAAGAATAATTTATACCAAAGTCCTCATTGTAGTCCATTTGGGCTGCTACAGCAAAAAGACCATAGACTTGGTATCTTAAAAACGATAGAAAATTATTTCCTATAGTTCTGGAAGCTGGGGTCAAGTTACCCACAGAATTAGTGTCTGGTGAGGGCCTGCTTCCTGGCTTACAGATGGGTCTTCTTGCTGTGTCCTAACATGGTGGAAGGGATCAAGGGAGCTTGTCCCTTTTATCAGAGCACAAACTCTATTATGAGAGCTCTGCCCTCATGACCTAATCACCTCCCAAAAGCACCACTTTCAACTACCCTCACGTTGTGGGTTAGGTTGCGGCACATGAATTCTGGGAAGACACAAACATTCAGTGTATAGTAGTTCACCTGTAAGAGAAGCATAAGATAACAAAATGGGCAATGTCTTCAAAATATACAAATAGAAGTTTCATAATGGTTCTAGGTCTGGGGTCTAAAGTTCGATCTAATCCCATCATTTCTTTGCTCAGAAAACTTCTGTGATATCCCAGTGCCTCTGAAATAAAGCTTGAATTAATTTTGCTTCAAGAATTTGAGGCTCTTGAGATCTGGCACCAGCTCAGCTTTCCAGCCTTACTTCCCACAAGTCATGCTCACTTGACTAAACTGTATTAGCTAAATAGTCCCCTCATGTGCCCTGTGATTTTCCATGTTCCTTTCTTCATATTTTTCTCTCTAAATGAACTAACTCATCATCACTACTACCCAATCATAATGCCCACCTCAAATGTCACTTTTCCCAGGAAGTGTTCCCAAATTATATTTATCTGAGGTCATCTTTTCTTCCTCTGAATTTCTGTAGCACCTTTGTTAGTTTTCTGTTGGTTCCATAACAAATTACCACAAATTTAGTAGCTTTAAACAATACAAACTTATTCCCTTACAGTTCTGTAGGTCAGAAGTCCAAGTAGGCTAGGATGGTTTTGCTGCTCCAAGATTCACAAGGTTGAAATGAAGATGTTTGCCAGCTAGACTCTTAATTGGAGAATTCTCTTCCAAGATCATTCAAGTTATTGGTGGCATTCAGTTCCTTATGGTTTTACGACTAAGGTTCCCATTTCTTTCTGGCTGTCATCTGAGGGTCTCCTTAGCTCATCAAAGCCTCTTCATTTCTTGCACATGGGCCACTATATCACAGAGCAAACAAATGACATATCGAATCCTTATCATGCATGAGATCTCTCTGACTTTCCATTCTACTTTATCTCTCTTCTGCCAGCCAAAGTTCTCTGCTTTTAAGGGCTTATGTGATGTAATTGGTTCCACCCAGATATTTCAAGATTTTCTCCTATTTTAATGTCCAGGATCTTATTTATATCTGCAAGGTACTTTTTTGCTATGTAAGACAACATATTCACAGGATCATTGGAGGGGCCTTTCTGCCTACCACAAAACTCTGTTTGAAACTTATTTTCTATCTTGCATTTCAGCTGTTTGCATGTATGTCTTAACTCCTTTTCTAGACTGCAAGACCCTGGAGAAGAGAAAGTGCATCTTATTCATCATTGTATTACAAAAAAGGCCTAGGACTGGTATGTAGTAAATAATCATACGATGTTAGCTGAAGGAATGAAATATAATGATCCTCTACAAAAGCTCTGAGTTACATATAACATTCACTCTTAACTTATTGGAGAGATAGCTGGGTGGCCAAAGAACTAATGAGTAAGACCTATGGTGTTTATTTAGGCAAGGCAGGAACTGAAATGTGTTTTGGTCTTAATTATAAAGCAGATTATTTTGGTTTTGGGTTTTGCTCCCCATTTTATTGTTTCTGACAGCATTTCAGTTAATAATCCTGAATTTTGCAGGTACACCATAATATATATTTAAAATTTTTTAAAATAATTTTTGTGAGTATACAGTAGGTATACATGTTTATGGGGTATGTGAGATATTTTCATACAGGCATGCAATGGGTAATAATCACTTCAGCATAAATGGGGTATCCGTCACCTCAAGCATTTATCCTTTGTGTTACAAAAAATCAAATTATATTCTTCCAGTTATTTTAAAATATACAATTAAATTATTATTGACTATAGACACCCTGTTTGGCTATCAAATAGTAGGTTTTATTCATTCTTTCTATTTTTGTACCCATTAACCATCCTAACATCCTCCCCACCCCACCACCCTTCCTGGCCTCTGATAACTATCCTTCTACTATCCATGAGTTCAATTGTTCAAACTTTTAGCTCCCACAAATAAGTGAGAACACGTGAAGTTTGTCTTTCCATACCTGGCTTGTTTCACTTAACATAATGATCTCCAGTTCCATCCATGTTCTTGCAAATGACATAATCTCATTATTTTTTATGACTGAATAGTATTCCATTGCGTATAAGTGACCTGTTTTCTTTATTCATTTGTACATTGATGGACACTTAGATTGCTTCCAAATCTTGGCTATTGTGAATAGTTTTGCAATAAATGGGAGTGCAGATATCTCTTTGATATACTAATTACCTTTATTCAGGGTATATACCTAGAAGTAGGATTGCTGGATCAGATGGTAATGCTATTTTTAGTTTTTTGGAAGCTCCAAACTGTTTACCTCAGTGGCTGTACTAATTTACCTTCCCACCAACAGTGTACGAGGGTTCTCTTTTCTCCACATCTTCACCAGCATTTGTTGTTGCCTGTCTTTTGGATATAATTCATTTTTACTGCGGTGAGATTATATCTCATTGTAGTAATGAAGACAATCCCGTTCTGTGGATTGTCTCTTCACTTTGTTGATTATTTCCTTAGCTGTGCAAAGGAGTTAGTTGTGGGATGATTTTAGGACTCCTTTAAATAGAACATTCCCAAGACAGTACTCTAAGTGTATTTTCAATAAAACATTAATAGATGGACTCTGACTGCATGTGTGGAAGGTACCATCATAGGTTAGGAAATTGCCATAAGTATAACAAAGAGTTTTGAAAGTTCTAGCTTATAGCTTACTTATTCCAAGCAACAGTGGACAATAAAAAAGCTAGGCCCTCTGATTTCACTATTATTGATTTTGATTTGTATATTTTAGGACTGCTCTGAGAGAAAGAAGAGTGTTCCTGAATAAATTACTAGATTTCTCTAGGATGAAAGGAAAAATCCTAACGGGCAATATAACTGTTTTCTTTCACAAATTTAGATTTCCAGTAAAAGTATATTTATGCTAAAGTAACCAAAGACCCTGATATTTTTATTAAAAAGTATATATATACATATACATACACATATACATGTATGTATGATTTACAACATAAAAATACCAAATTCCAGGCTCCTTAATATGCCTTCACAATTCCAGTAGTATTAGGCATCATGATGTGCAGTAAACATAATACAGAGGATATTTATGTCTCATTTTATTTTATGTCATCACATCTTGTTTACATTATTCTTTGGTGTTCTCATAAGATATAGATTCCTTTCAAATACTCTTGTCAATGGCATTTTATAAAGGAAAAGCCAACATTCTAGGAAATCACCATTGTATCTGGAGTTGTAAGAATGTTTTAATATGTTATGACTGTTTGCTTCATATACAAAAACTCCTGTATCTTTTTTTCTTTTTTTATTATACTTTAAGTTCTGGGATACATGTGCAGAATGTGCAGCTTGTTACATAGGTATACATGTGCCATGGTGGTTTGCTGCACCCATCAACCTGTCATCTACATTAGGTATTTCTCCTAATGCTATCCCTCCCCTTACCCCCTACTCCCCGAAAGGCCCCGGTGTGTGATGTTCCCCTCCCTGTGTCCAAATGCTCTCACTGAAAAACTCCTATATCTTAATAAACCAGACTTTGTGAATAGATTCCTACGTCATTGTATAATTTGCAGAATTTTGCAGCCATTAAAAAAATAAATTCCTTCCTGAAGATGAATGAATAAACACGTATCTTTGTTTAACTTACATGGGTTCTACAATTGGTTCAAACATATTCTAGTTGTGATTTTAAAGCCTTATAAATATTCAACAAATATTTAAATATTCATCAATTGCTTGCTACTTGAAAGGCACTATGGGTGTTACAAAAATGTATATGACATCAATCCCAGGGTCAAACACACTGGTAGGGGAGAAGATATGTGTATAAATAACTGTAATAAAAGCCCTAAGCTCCAGGTGTGGCTCTAGTAAAATACTATGGAACTTGAGAGGAAGGATTAGGAAATGCATAATGGAGCATATGGCATCTGTTCAGGGAATGGCAATAGCCCATTGAGGTTGTGATGGAAATTGTATGAAGGTAAATAGATTGCAGTCAGGCTAACAATTTAGGTTGAGACCAGAATTTGAAAAATCTTGGACATAACAATAGGAAATTTGATATTTCCAGAAATTAAATGTTTTTTAATAGACAAGATACTTGATCCCTTCTGGTGTAATCTATCAACCTCTTGACCACTCTCTGTCATTCACTGGAGACCTTGGCTAACAATCTTCCTCTCCATTCCAAGCCCTGCCACCATCATCTTTGGTGACTCCAATGTCCAAAATGGACAATCTTTCAAATACTCTGGCCTCTTTATTTCTTAATGTTCATCAACTCTCCACTTCAACTACCCACTTCCAGAGCAACACTCTGGACTTTGTCATTACCAAAAGCTGCTTCATCTTTGAAATCTTAAATTTTTCCACTTTATCAATAGCCATCCATTTTTCCAGTTCTTTCATTCCATTGCTTTTATTACACCTGTACATGGACAGCATCAAGACCTTTATTAGTCCCCTCTCATTACTTCCTTTTCTGTGAAGCCTAAATCCTATTCTCCATAATTCTCTATTCTTATTAGTATCCTCAGATATTTGAACTATAATTTTTTGCCTTCTTTATATCTATACCAAGGTTGCTGGGGGAAAGAAATCTCCTCACCACAAAAATGAATGACTAAATACCCACCTGGTGTTCAATGTCAACTAGGGCTTCCACATTATTCAGCAAACCATCTGTATTTCCCTTATCTTCTGCTTTTCTCTTTTCCACTCCAACCCTATGCTCTCATTCTCACTGTATGATCTCAACTCCTGATTCATGGAGAAAATAGTAGCCATCTCAAGTTAAGCCATTTCTTAACTTCCTTGTATGTCAACTACAAACTTACCAGCCTCCACATCCAGTATATAGCCAGTAACTGAAGCCATAGGGAAGATTAACATTGTCCAGGACGTACTGTGTGTATAGAACAGTGATTTATTTAGAGTCTATATGGATCACCTACGATGCTGGATTAAAATAGATTCTAGAGTGCTGTGAGGTTATGAAATTGACTAAGGGGCAAGGAAATTTGTATTTTTTACCAAGCACCTTAAGTCATGGTGACACAAGTGTTCCAAGAACCACACTGAAAAATAATGGTCTATACTAAGACTAGAAGAGAGCTAAGAGCAAAACCTTGCGTCACATCGTTATTTAAGAGGAACTCATATGGACGATCAGGTAGGAAAGGGTAGAGGGGAAAACCAGGAGAGCACTATTCCACAGAAAAGAAGGGAGGAGGGAATTTCAAGTGGTCAAGTGAGGTCAATAATGCCAAATATTCCACAAATGTCGAGTTAAATAAGACTAAATAAGTGTACTGGATTTATAATAAAATTGAAGGGTGGAGGAGATAGTTGATGATTTGGTAAGAAGCATTTTGCTCTGAGGGAAATGGTATATTACAGTGGCTTATGGAGTGGATTAAACATAAGGCAGTGTACAAAATGAATATAAAGTTTTCAAGAAGTGCAACTACAAAGGTGATGACATCAGGGCAGCAGCTAGAGGGGATCGTGATATTCTAGACAGAAGACTCCAGGAGGGCAGGGATTGTGTGTGTCTTGTATTATCAAGACCCAGCCCAGTCCCACTAAATATTTGTTGAATGAAATAATTCCTCCAGTTGTGTGTACTTATGTGTTTCTTTCTGTGATACCAACTTAATTAGAATAGTTCTCAAAGATCCTTAGTGGTAAAGTCTGAGGAGGCAAATGGGTGATGATCCTAAACTGCTTAAACACACTAGTAATTGGGCAAGAAAGAAAGAAAGAAAAAGGAGGTGTGTCACTTTCTACGGCTGAGGGACTAACTAGTGGGGCCCCGCCACGAACTGAATATGTCCCTGCAAAATTTATAAATACATATACTTATATATAGATTGTGTATATATACACACACATATAAATATATAAATTTATATATATACATATATAAATTTATATATAAACTAGAAATTATATATATATGTAGTGTTTTTTTGAGACAGGGCCTCACTCTGTCACCAAGGCTGGAGTGCAGTGGTGTGATCTCAAATCACTGCAGCCTCAACCTCCTGAGCTCAAGCAGTCCTTCCACCTCAGCCTCCCAAGTAGCTGGGACTGCAGGCGCACACCACCATACCCGGCTAATTTCTAAATATTTTTGTAGATACAGGGGTCTCACTATGTTACCTAGACTGGTCTTGAAATCCTGGACTGAAGCAATCCTCCTGCCTCAGCCTCTCAAAGTGTTAGGATTGCAGGCGTGAGCCACCGCGCCCAGCAAAATTCTTATGTTAAAGCCGTAATTCTTAATGTGTTGGTATTTGGAAGTGTGGCCTTTGGGAGGTAATTAGGATCAGATGAGGTCATGGGTGTGAGGTTCTGGACTGATGGGATTAGTGCCCTTGTAAGAAGAGACACCAGAGAGCTTACTTCCTCATTCTGTCTCCCCCTCTTCACCATGTGAGGACACAGCAACAAGGCAGCTGTCTGTAAACCAGAAAGAGGGCCCTCACCAGGGAACAGAATTGGCTGGCACCTTGGTCTTGGAATTACCAGCCTACAGAACTGTGAGAAATAAATTCCTGTTTAAACCACCCAGTCTATGGTATTTTGTTATGGCACCCTGAGCTGACTGATACAAGATCCTATTGCTTTTCTTTTGTTCAATGAATGTTTGAATCAGTAAATGTGTGAAATAGGTAGGAAGAAGTTAAGTGTAGAAGTGTGAGTGGGGCTAGATCGTATCAGGCTTTGAATTCCAGGTAAGAAATTTGTTATGCTGGACAATTAAAAGTTTTGAGCAGAGAAGTGACAAAATCCATAGACATTTTAAGTGAACATTCCAAACTTAATTATGTTGGATCCTAGCTGCAAAATATGAAATATACCTCTATCTTTCTGCTCACAGTATCTCTAGTCATTTGCTGAGAGACAATGGAACAGAGTGTTTAAACAGTCTGGTAATGGAAAAGACTGGCTCAGGAGTCAAAGAGACTTGCTCTCAAATCTGGCTCTGCCACTTATTCTTGGTGTGTCTTCAGTGAGTCTTAGTTTCCTCATCTGTAAAGTCAGGTCTCAAAGATTAAAACAGATAGTAAATACAAAGTATTTGATATAGGTTAATCACTAATACATGTCAGCCAACATTACTGCTATTATTGAGAATTAAAGGGAAGTCCTGCTAGGATTCTCTCTCTTCAGGTAGTACCTGCTCCTCAGCCAGAAAAAAAAAAAAAAAAGAAAAAAAAGATTTTCTTTTCTCAGAGCTCTACAAGCTTGGAGGTAACAATAGTGCAAATCATTTCAGCTGTTACATTAAATACATCTTAATACCACATGGTAATTCATGTGAAGAATTAGGGTGAAGATAGGAAGTAATAGTTGCTGATAGCTTGACTACTACTGTGTCACTTCACAAAAGGAAGTTGTGATACTTGCATTCTAAGCCCTTCCATGTTTTTGTTTCCAGAAAGCTTGTAAGAGACCCAGTCAATATTGACCAGAATTATTGTTCCTACCTCACTTAACACAAACATGCTAACACTGAGAAAGTTATAATACAATCTTGAGTAATTTTATTTTGCTGGTCAAATTTAAAACATATACTCTCCTGTACACTCTGCAGCTGAGACTGCAACATCTGAATCCCTGGTGGCTTGCTTCCATAGTAGAGACAGAGAAGGAAGTTGGATCCATCTTTGCTTTCAATAGGGCATTAAAGAGTCTGCTAGTTATCCATCTCTCTGCACCTATTTTTATGTAATTTTTCAAAGAATTGAGCTATAAAATGCCCTTTGTGGGCACACAGCACTTAAAGTTAATATTTTGTTAATGATTTGTTTAACTGATTGCCTTTAGCTAAGATAAAATTACCCGTCAGGCTCTGTTTCAAGCCCTTGGACATCAAATGGGAATTTTTGAGCAATTAGAGTGGCAGCACCTCTTGCTTTTGAGATCCCCGAAGCAATAAGTTGATGCTTAAACTATTTTTAATTCAGTAGTGGCTGAAAGGACAAATTTCTATGTATTTCTTGTAACACAACCACATTAGGTTCTTCCTTTAGATATTCTTCAATTGTCATAGAATAGCTTCCATCATGTCCATTCCTGGTATGGATTTTAGATCCTCAAATATCAGTTAACAAAAGATTTCACAGGCCTTTGGTTGTAAATATATTTTCAATACCAAAAATATTAGAAACTGGATTTTGAAATGTGAATCATTAAAAAAAAAAAAAAGAAAATTCACCTTAGGAAAAATAATCTCCTAATGGTGAAGGAATGGGGAAATCTCCAAGTAACATCCTTAATGTGGGTTGATTTTTCTAATGCATGGGCTAGTAGTTGCAAGAAGTATTACAAAATTAGAACATAGAAATAACGGCAACTTCTAGTTTGCCTCTGTTTTAATCAGACCATGTTTTTCTCATTTGCTCCTTTTTCTCTATTCTCAAAACTTCCTTGAGTATGAGCCTTTTAGCCAGGACTGGCTACATAATTTGGGGAGCTCAGTGAAAAATGAAAATGTGGGGTTTTTGTTCTAAAATTATTAAAAATTTCAAGACGGCAACAGCAGAACTTTAAACTAAGTGCAGGATCCTTCTACGTATGGGGCCCTGAGTAACTGCACAGGTCACACGCCCGTAAAACCAGCCCTGATTCTAGCTTTATAGAATCCCAATATCGAAAACTTCATAGATAATATATCAGCTTTCTGTTGAGTCCACAGTCTGATGGTGTTCAGTATTTTCCAGTGATCAAGACTTTTATCTCTTTTATCTTCTGTCCTTTTTTTAAATGTCTCTTATGCTATATCTTGAAATAGAGGAATATTTTGATATTGTAAGAATCTTCTAAGGCTGTGCTTCCTTTCAGATTTTGTCTTTGATCATTGTATTGGGAAATCTTGTCAAAATATCCCTTGGGTGTACATTGAGCTTTGATGACAAAGCCACCGTGCAGTAGGTGTTTACTCTCATTGGGGCTTCTCTTCCTCCTAATTGCTAGATTTGTGCTACCCAGTTTGATATTAGAATGCATATTTTTTTTCTGTTTGTTCTCCTAATCAAGAAATATATGGGACCTTTATTTCATTTATGATTGTGGTTTTTAAAACTCAAGTTTTAGAGCTACTTCTCAAACTCTTAACCTAGGAACTTCTTTTCAAGCCAATCTTATCTTCATTCGTAGCTTTATTTACTCTGGTTGTTACAGTCCAAAGCTTTGAGCTGATTTTCAGCAATTATCCAGTAATTGGATTGAGGATCTGCTAAATTTTTCATATAACAGATTGCCCTTTTTCAGATTGTGTTAATTCTCTCATTAGGAGCTCTTGATAGTCACAGGTTTGTCAGCATTGGTATATTTACGTGGAGAAGACTTTGATTGAATTGTAGAAAAAAAATTTGAGTGTTCTTGATTTTACTACTAATGTTTTTCTTCATTAACCTTTACAGATTTGTTTGTTTAGAATTTCATTTTATGCATTACTTTTCTATTCTTTGGGCTATCTACACAAACACTGCTCAATCATGTATCTCAATATCACTGAAACTTTAAAAAACATTGGTCTTATTTAAAGAAGTGCGTGGTACAAAGCTACACATGTAAAGCGTTATCTGGAAGACTTGTTTTAAGGTAACTGAAATTATCCAATGATGTTATGAAGGAACACCTTCCATGGAGACACTACTACAAGAAAACGGTAATTTTTTTCCCTTTTTTGACTTCATAGCAAAGTATCCAGACTCCGCTTTTGCATCAAGCCTGAGACCAGACTCTGTAGGCAGTAAGAGTTCATTTTGACTCTGCGGTAGGGTCTTACTCATTTGGCATTTCTGAAATGAACTCCATTACTTTTTGCTTCCCAGTGCCACTTTTCTCCTTATCAAGGGAAGAAACTTTCGCTTGGAGTAGAGCTCAGGCTGCTCAAAGCACAGCAGAAATGGTGAGGTTGGCACTCTCTGTGCGTGTTATGTAGCCATAATTGATTGCCTACTAAACTCTTATAGGGCATGCAAGATCTCTTGCTTCTTTTCTGGCTGTCAGCTCACTTCAGCCTCTGTAAGGCCCACTATTCTTTTAGAAAGCAAGTGGGTCACAACAATTGTAGACCAAGTCAGGCACTCTCGCAAAGCTCAATGTATACAATAGTCCCCACCCACCTTATCCGAAGTTCTGCTTTCTGCAGTTTAAGTTACCTGTGGTCCACCATGGTCTGAAAATATTAAGTGGAAAATTCCAGAAATAAACAATTCATAAGTTTTAAATTGCTCACTGTTCTGAGTAGCATGATGAAATCTTGCCCGTTCTGCCCTGTCACACCTGGGAGAGGAATCATCCCTTTGTCTAGTATATGCATGCTGTCTACACTATCTGCCTGGTAGTCACTTAGTAGCCCTCTCAGTTATCAGATTGACAGTCATGGTATTGCAATGCTTGGGTTCAAAGAACCTTATTTTACTTAGGTATGGCCCCAAAGCGTAAAAGCAGTTAAGCTGAGAATTTGAATGTGCCAAAGCAGCCATGAAGTGCTTCTTTTATCTAAAAAGGTGAAAGTCTTGAGATATATATATATATGATTTGGTATCATCCAGAGTTTCCACCATCCTCTGGGGGTCTTGGAATGTACTTCTCATGGATAAGGAGGACCACTATATTTGAGTCACATAATATCAAGGAAGCAAGAACTCCAAGCTGCCCTCTGAAAGTGGTTCCTCCCAACTTCTTGTTCTCCCCCACCTGCTAAACTCAGGGTTTGGGGTAAATTTGTGGGTGGAGGTCAATTACAGAGGAATTCCGTTCATCTACTTGATAGTAAAAGTAGTCACTAAAGATCAGGAAATTTCAAATAAGGATGAGAGATCCTGGAAACTGTTGACTACTTTTTGCTTTCGGGTAAAACTACCGGAAGATATCCAATTCTAATGTCACTAAGCGATGTGGCGTTTATGGTTTCACCTGATATAATTTGTGTGATAAGCAGACTGAGAGGGCTCTCAAGCTTGGCTCAACAGCTGTTGCTGATCATCCAGTGGAGCAGAGATGTATCCATAGTAATCTTCCTGTTGCAGCCAGAATAAGGTTTCCCATAGGGCTTAAAAGCCTGGCATATTTTTGGCATCCTTAATAAATAAAATACTGCATTGCATAAGGGTAAATCTGAAACCTCCTTTTAGAGAGAGGGTGAAAGTGGTGACATTTGCTATATTATGTCAGTAGAGGGTAGGTAGTGAGAAGAGATTCAAATTGGAAGTTATTAAAACACCTCTATTCTTTTAAGTGTCTCATTTTCTCCATTCTTTAATCATGTAAATGACCAATGAACAACATTCCCAGGGGTATGCGATTGATTGCACATTACAGATGATGAGAAGGATGCTATGTGGAGGGAGACAAATAGTAAATTAAGCAAATTTTATGGAGAAGCATTTTCTCATTTAATGTCCTGTTAGTTTGGGAACATTTAGGGAATGGGGCGGAGAAAGGAAAAACATGTGACAATTTAGAGAATATCTGTAGCTGGGTATGGATGAGTATAGGTCAGGGATTTGCTTATTTAAAGCATAATGAGAACAATATTAAATCTTTTTCTTCCTGCCTCTTTTTAATCGATGCTAGCATATATTTCCCAGATGAGGCAACAAAAATGGTACAGGTTTTGAGAGCAAAGGGAAGGAATTATAAAGGCAATGACATGGTCATTGGAAGCCTCTGACAAAAAGAACATGCCTCTTAGGAGCTGAGGGGTGACATGTTAGTACATCTCAATGAGTAATTTAACAGTTTGATTAATTGTCACTTTGAGAATCCCACAGGCTCTGATTCAGAGAAGGAAACAGAGGATATCTCATTGGGGATAGTAACATAAGTCACTGATGGCTATGGAGAGCAATGGGCAGCGGGTTTAGAAGGCTTTTATGAGTGGAGTGGAGTGCTGACAGAAACACATTCAAGCCATGGTGAAACAGAATAGCTATATCCATGGCTAATAAAGAAGAAGTTAGAGGCTTCGAGGAAAGGCTTTAGAGTCCTAGATAACAGAAGCAGATAGGTTGATGAATTGCATGATACATTCTACATTCTAGTCAGAGCTCGTTGATGAAATTGAAGCAGTGGTTCCCAATTGTTACGGGTCTGGATATTTGTCCCCTCCACATCTCGTGTGGGAATGTGATCCTCAATGTTGAAGGTGGGGCTCAGTAGGAGGTGACTGGGTCATGAGGACTTATGCCTTGTTAATGGCTTGGTGCCCTCTTCATAGTAATGAGTGAGTTCTCACTCACACGAGAGCTGGTTGTTGAAAGGAGCCAGCATCTCCTCCTCCTTCTCTTGCTCCCTCTTGCCATGTGACATGCCAGCTCTGCCTTTGCCTTCCACCACCATTGTAAGCTTCCTGAGGTCTCACTAGAAGCCAAGCAGATACTGGTGCCATGTTTGTACAGCTTGCAGATCTGTGAGCCAAAATAAACTTCTTTTAATGAAAAGAATTAAATTACCCAATCTCAGGTATTTCTTTATAGCAATGCAAAACGGACTAGCACACAAACCCTGAAGTTTCTGATTTTAGTAGCCATGAATGGGAATCAAGAATACAGATTCTTAGGGTGTTTAGCAGATTCTGATTCTTGACCAAGCTTGGCAACCACTGTTTTAGGAGAAAGCAATTGCCAAATGACCCGAATTCCATCTAGGCTATATTATCCTATTGTTTAGAGGAAAAAAAAGTTGCATAATAAAGAATTTGAAGAAAATATGCATTTTTAAATGTGTCATATTTGAGCATCAGCCCCTCTCTCTTTATAAGGCAAGGGGTTTTAATATTACCATAAAACCATATAGTTTAACAAATGACCAGTGGATCTACTGCTGTTTGGTGATAAAATGCTCAAGTATTCAAGGTTCTTTCTGCATATGTTTTGTTTATCTGTTGGTGGTGAGACACTTTTTCTGGCTTGTTTGCTTGAGAGGGGAAAAGACCAGGTTTAAACAGTCGATCCTCTACACCTTGAATTTGGAAGGAACAGCAAACAATATATGAGTTTATATAAATGAATTATGTCTCAGATTTAAAATATAGTTTAAAAAACCACTAAGAGGCACGATTCACAATAGCCAAGAGGAGGAAGTAACCCAAATGTCTATCAAGGGGTGAATGGAAAAACAAAATGTGGTATTTATATACAGTGGAATATTATTCAGACTTTAAAAGGGAGGAAATCCTGTCACATGCTACTACGTGGATGAACCTTGAGGACATTATGCTAGGTGAAATAAGCCAATTACAAAAAGCCAAATGCTGTATGATTCCACTTATACGACTATTTAAAGTAGTCAAATTCATAGAAACAGAAAGTTAAATGGTGGTTATCAGGAGGTGGGGGAAGGAGAAAAAGGGGAATTGTTGTTTTAATAAGTACAGTTTCAGATTTGCAAGATGAAAAATTTCTGGAGGTTTGTTTCACAACAATGGGAATATGTTTAAAACTACTGAATACACCTAAAAATAGTTGAGATGGTAAATTTTATGTTACGTATATTTTATTATAATAAAAAAAAACTTGGCAGTCTCTTACAAACCATCAAGCCATATAGGACTTTCTTTTTCAAGCATGTGATAATTTTGAGCTGTTGCATACATTTGTACTGGGCTTCCAATAAGTTGTTTTAAAATAGTTTTCAGAAATCCTGTAAATTATTGAAAATATAAACTTTTTAGCTTTTCTATGTCCACAGTTTTTCCATGGCCCTCCTTTCCAAATATTGAGTGCACAATGGATTTATTTCTTTGCTTTTCTATTCTGGATTTCATTGTGTCATGATCACCATGAGATAGGAAGCACTTGTGGGAAATGCAAACTTCCTGTTCTTCCTTACTTTAACCCCAGATAGCCTACTCAAAGTTCATATACAGCAAAGTAATATTTTTGTATTCATGGCATTTACATCTCCCAGGTAATCATGATGCTTTCTGTCATGCGCTCTCTGTTTATTTCCCCGCTAGTGCTTATACAAACTCATGTCTATTTCCATTTTCTTTAGAAAAAGTCTTTGTAATCCATCTCTTATTTAATCATGCCATTACACTTTTCAGAACTCTCTCTAATTTGTTTTGTCTTTCTGGTCTTGAAGAGCCCCCAAATAACATAATTTCTGAGTTAGAGAATCTTCTTTTGCCTAAGAAAACTTTGGTGATTATATCGTCCAGACAACACTGGCCTTATAGAGTATAAGTATAAGAAATGCTTGGACACTCCATAACAACATTTTAGACTTTTGCTATGCATTGAATGAGAAAATGCACAAATGACACAAAATTACCGTGAATTCAGTAACAATGGTTGTATCAATCACAACATCTAGACACACTTAAAAAGTAAGAGTACACATGTGTGAGGGATGCATTATTTATTCAATCAACAGACAATATTTATTAGGCATATAATTCTAGGCAACTTCTCTAACCTCCAGCCACCCTCCCACCCTCAAAGAGCTCTACAATCCGCTGTTTAGGAGAACCAACCCTTGATTCCAAGTAAATTTCACTTAAGTCACTCCAGAGAGAGGGTTTTTTAACCTATCCTAAACAGCTCCAGCAAAGGAGATTCCACAGGCTTGTGCTTCCCATTCCACAAGCTAATGTTGCAGCACTTAATAACTAACTCCTTCATTTCAGTCTCCCTGCTAGCCTGAAACATCTGTGTCAGTCAAAGGCAGTGACTCCGTTTTTCATTCTACTGCTCCTCCTCCTCAAGCCAATATGTACAGTCCTTTCAAAGATGGCCTATGCCACCCAGCCTCATGTTGCAGAGGTGAACAGCAGGGAGCCAGTTCAAGGGATGAGGATTTAGAGACACCAAGGCTCACATCAAATGCTATTTATTGTTATTTCACATGTTGATCTCGAACAAGTTGCTTACACTCCGTTCTGTAACCTTGTTTGGTAAATGGAGGCAAAAGTAGTTGACAGACCACTGTGGGGCTTAGCTAATTAAACTTCTGGCTCTGGACTTATGTTTTCTAAAGGCTGCAAAGCTGACAAATTGCTGCCCTCCTTCTCTTCAGGATCATTAATAAAGCTATTAAAGAAATTGTGCTCAATACTGACCCCTTGGTGGACAGCTATACCCAGATGAGAAATAAAGTGTGTAGCTATTAATTACTCTCATGGCCCTTGAGGTGCTTTAGAATTCATAGGGATTTTTCTTTATTCAAGTATTCTGGTTTAAAAAATACTGTATTAGGCCGGATGAGGTGGCTCACGCTTGTAATCCCAGCACTTAGGGAGGCCAAGGCTGGCTATCGTCTGAGGTCAGGAGTTCGAGACCAGCCTGATCAATATGGTGAAGCCCCATCTCTACTAAAAATACAAAAATTAGCCGGGCATGGTGACTGGCACCTGTAATCCCAGCTACTGGGGATGCTGACACAGGAGAATTGCTTGAACCCAGGAGGTGGATGTTACAGTGACCCAAGATTGTACTACTGCACTCCAGCCTGGGAGACAGAGCGAGACTCCATCTCAAAAAAAAATAATAATAAAAATAAAATAAAAATACTGTATTGTTATGACTTTGTTCATGGAGGAAAATGTAGCAGGTAGCATTTTCCTGTAGAGTACTAGACAGAAATCAAATGACATCTGTCATTGGCTGATTTTATTATCTTAAATAACAATCTCACCTTGTCTGGGCTTCAGTCTTGTCATGTGTAAAGTGAGGTGATTGAGTGGCTAATCATAAAGGGTTCTTCCAGCTCTCTTTCCAAGATTGTGTGCAGATCACGTTGCAGTCAATTGAGGCTGATGGAATTATTTTTATTTTATTTATGATTATCACATAATAATTGTGTATATTTATTGCATGCAATGTGATGTTTCGATGCATATGCCCATGGTATAATGACCAAATCAGAGTAATTACCATATCCATCACTTTAAACTTTATTTCTTTGTGTTGACAACATTCAAAATCTTCTCTTCTAGCTATCTTGAAATTTACCTGCATTGTTATAGTCACCCTGTTCTGTAATAGAACATCAAAACTTATTCCTCCTGTCTAAAGGTAACTTTGTACCCATTGACTAACCTTCCCGGTGCCCCACCCCCAACCCCTTATTCTTCCCAACCACTGATAACCACTATCCTACTGTCTACTTTTATGAGATTAACTTTTTTAGATTCCACATATGAGTGAGATCATGCAGTGTTTGTTGTTCTGTGCTTGGTTTATTTTACTTAACGTAATGTCCTTCAGGCTGATCCATGTTGTTGCAATGATAGGATTTCATACTGTTTTATGGCTGAATAGTATTCTCTATATACATACACACATTATTATATATTTATTCCATATATAATAGTATATATAATATATAATAGTGTTCCATATATATATACACATATATACAGAGAGAGAGAAAGAAAGAGAGAGAGAGAGTATTCCATTATATATATATATACACATCACATTTTCTTTATTCATCTGTAGACTGGCATTTATGTTGATTCCATATCTTGGCTATTGTGAATAGTGCTGCCACAAACATGGGTGTGCAGATGTCTCTTCAACATACTCGTTTCATTTCTTTCAGATATATACCCAGCAGTGGGATTGCTGAATCCTATGGTAGTCCTATTTTTACTTTTTTGAGGAACTTCCGTCTGTTTTCCCCAGTAGCTGTACTAGTTTACATTCCCATCAGCAGTGTATAAAATTTCCCATTTTCACCAGAATGTGATTTTTAATCATTTTTATACTACCCATTCCAATTGCGGTGAGGTGTTATCTCATTATGGTTTTGATTTGCATTTCTATGATGACTGATGATCATCAGAGTGATGTTGAACATTTTTAAATATATCTGTTGGCCATTTGTATGTCTTCTTTTGATAAATGCCTACTCAGGTCTTTGGCTCATTTTTATATCAGATTATTTGGGGTTTTCCTATTGAGTGGTTTGAGCTCCTTATATATTCTGGTTATTAATCCCTTTTTAATCCCTTGTCAGATGTGTAGTTTGTAAATATTTTCTCCCATTCTGTAGGTTGTCTCTTCACTTTATCGATTGTTTCCTTTGCTGTGCGGAGGTTTTTTATTTGATGTAATCCCAATTGTCCGTTTTTGCCTTGGTTACCTGCACTTTTGAAGTCAAATTAAAAAAATCCTTGCCCAATCTAATTTCATGGAGCATATTCCCTATGTTTTCTTCTAGTAATTTCATAGTTTGGGGTCTTACATTTAAGTATTTAATCAATTATTGATTTTTGTATATGGTGAGAGATAGCGGTCTAGATTCATTCTTTTGCATATGGATATCCAGTTTTCCTAGAACCATTTATTGAAGAGTTTCCCTTTCCCTATTACGTGTTCTTAGTGCTTTTGTTGAAAATCAGTTGGTTGTAAATGTGTGGGTTTATTTCTGGGCTCTCTTTCATTCCATTGGTCTATGTGTCTGTTTTTACTGATGGCATTACTTTAGAAAACCTATGAACAGTATAACATATAATATGTGATTAAAAACTATATAATAACATTAGACTAGTAACTCTACAAGTAGGTATGTTAGACTTAGCATCTATAATCAAATGATTTTCAAAATAATGAATACTGGAAAATTTTAAAAGGCTGTGCCTAGACCTTGGTAGCCTACACCATTCTCCACCTAAAGAAACTAAGGCAACACAGATAACTGGCTGATTTCAGGGCAAGGCCAGGGAAGGTACAAGATAAGCCTAGAGTATCTTGTTATATCAGAAAGCCATGAACTGCTCAAAAAATATAGTGGGGGCATGTCACAAGGACAGAAGAACCAGTTTGGAGGAGCTCCCATTGGCCAAATCTCAGACAATTTCAGTATTAAAATAATAAAGTAATAATTATAAATACTTTTAGAAAAATGTAGAAAATCATAAGCTCATATCAATAAAAAATAAATAACCGTGGAGAAGTGCTTGCTTATAGTAAAATGCTGAATGCTGACTAGTAAGTGTGGAGGAAGTGCTATAGTTAAAAAGTCAGTATTTTGTAAGCATCAAAATAAAGATTGGATAAAATAAAAATCAGTAGATATTAAATCTAAGTAGAAATGTTGATGAAGAGGATGTTTAGATGGAATTAAAGCAATCTCACAGGCTGCTTATTAGTTGCAAGTTGAAAGACAGTACTTATGCAATGGAGAAGTTGGACAATTATTTGACCAGGCGATCAAAATTAGCATCACGAATGAGGAGCACATACACCGCATGTGTCTTCAGATGTGATTCCTTGAGAAGATCAATACCGTATAACCTACCGTGAGAAAGCATAGCTTGTATCTAATCACGAAGAAATATCAGATAAACCCCCCAAAAGGGACATTGAAAATATCAACATCATGAAAAAGAAGAAACTTTATGGAATGTTTCAGATTAAAAGAGGTTAAAAAAACACGACAACTAAATGTAATACTTGACCCCAGACTAAATTCTGTACTGGAGGGAAAAATGCCACAAAGGACATTATTAGGCCAACTATAAAAGGTATGATATGAATATACAGACAGTAGATTAGAAAAAACTAGTATATCAATGTAAATTTATGAAGTTGATAACTTCCACAAAGAAGTTATTCTTACAAAGTGTACACCTGAAGTATTTACAGGTAAAGACACATGATATATGCAATTTACCTCAAATAGTTCAGAAAAAGGGTTCAGAAAAATGCTGTAGTCCTAGCTACTCTGGACACTGAGGCAGGAGGATCCCTCGAGCCCAGGAGTTCCAGGCTGCAGTGAGCCATGATCGTGCAACTGCACTTCACCCTGGATGACAGAGGGAGACCTTGTTTCTAAAAATAAATAAAATAATTCAGAAAAACAGTTCTCAAGTAGTTCAGAAAAAGAGGAGATGAAAGAGAGATGGATGGGAGAGAAGTAACTGATGAAGCAAATGAATTAAATGATAGCAAGAAGTGAGGCTAGGTAAAGGTTATACAAGTGTACCTTACACTATTCTTATCTTTGCAACATTTCTGCACATTTTTAATGGCTTCCAAATAAAAAGGTAAAAAACTTTAAGGAGTAAGATATTTCTTTGCCACAATGCCAAAAGCACAATCCATAACATATTGATAAATTGGACTTCATTGAACATAAAAACTGCTTTTGAAAGACACTGTGAAGAGAATGAAAAGACAAGCGCTAGGCTAGGGGAAAAACATTTGCAAGTCATCTAAAACACTTGCATCCAAATAAAAGACTTATATCCAGAATATATAAAGAACTCATAAAACTAAATAATAAAACAAAAAGAAACAATAAAAATGGCAAAAGTATTTGAACGAGCTATGTCACCAAAAAAGGTATATACTCGGAAAATAAGCACATGAAAAATGACCAATCTCATTGGTCATTAGGACAATGCAAATTAAAACCACAATAAGATATCAATTCAAACCTACTGGGACGGTTCAAATTAAAAGACTGACCATATCAATTGTTGATGGGAATGTGGGAGAACTGGAACTCTTATGTACTGTCAGTTGGGATTTAAAAAGGTACCACTATTTTGGAAAATGTTTTGACAGTTACTTTTAAAGTCAAATCTGCACTTATCATATGACTTAATCATTACACTTCTAGGTATTTACCCAAGAGAAGTCAAAGCACATTTCCACACAAACCCTTCTACAAGAATGTTCACCACTCTGGGCAATGTGGCTAGACTCCATCTCTACAATTTTTTTTTAATTTGAAAAATAAAATCAGCCAAGCATGGTGGCATGTGCCTGCAGTCCTAGCTACTCAAGAGGTCAAGGTGGGAGGATCCTTTGAGCCCAGGAGTTCAAGGCTGCTGTGAGTCATGATCATGCCACTGTACTCCAGCCTGTGCGACAGAGCAAGACCTTATCTCAAAAAAAAAAAAAAAGAATGTTCATAGCAGCTTTATTTTTATATCCAAAATCAAGAAACAACCCAAACCTCCACCGTGAGTAAATGGATAAACAAGTTTAGTGGAAGATTACTCAGCAACAAAAAGAAGTAGCTATTGATACATGCTGCAATTTAGATAATCTCAAATAAAAATGTATGCCAAGTGAAAGAAGTAGACAAATGAACGTACACACTGCATGGTTCAATTTATATAAAATTCTTTTTTTACTTTTATTTTAGGTTCAGGGGTACATGTGCAGTTTGTTATATAGGTAAATTTGTGTCATGAGTGTTTGTTGTACAGATTATTTTGTCACCCAGGTACTAAGCCTAGTACCCAGTAATTTTTTTATGCTCTTCTCCATCCTCCCACCCGCCACCCTCAAGTAGGCCACAGTGTCTGTTGTTCCCTTCTTTGTGTCCATGAGTTCTCATCATTTGGCTCCCACTTATAAGTGAGAACATGCGGTATTTGGCTTTCTGTTCTTGCATTAGTTTGCTAAGGATAATGACCTCCAGCTCCATCCATGTTCCTGCAAAAGACGTGATCTCATTCTTTTTTGATGGTTGCATGATATTTCATGGTGTCTACGTACCACATTTTCTTTATCTAATCTGTCATTGATGGGCATTTAGGTTGATTCCATGTCTTTGCTATTGTGAATAGTGCTGCAATGAACATACACATGCATGTGTCTTTTTGGTAAAATGATTTATATTCCTCTGGGCATATACCCAGTAGTGGGATTTCTGGGTCAAATGGTAGTTCTGTTTTTAGATCTTTGAGGAATTGCCACACTGCTTTCCACAATGATGGAGCTAATTTACCTTCCCACCAACAGTGTATAAGCATTCTCTTTTCTCTGCAATCTTGTCAGCATCTGCTATATTTTTACTTTTTAATAATAGCCATTCTGACTGGTGAGAGATAGTATCTCATTGTGATTTTGATTTTCATTTCTCTAATGATTAGTGATATTGAGCTTTTTTTCATATGCTTGCTGGCATGTATGTCTTCTTTTGAAAAGTGTCTGCTCATGTCATTTGCCCACGTTTTAATGCAATTGTTTGTTTTTTTTTTGTAAATTTGTTTAATGAACCACTGCATGGTTTCATTCATATAAAATTCCTGAAAATGCAAGCTAATCAAAAGTGACAGCAAGCAGAATGATTGCCTGAGGCAGAGCAGGAGGAGGGATTACAAAGGCTCATGAAGAAACTTTTGGGGGTGAAAGATAATAAATATTATCTTGATTATCATGATGGGCATATGCATATGCCAAAACTTATCAGATTATACACTTTGATTATGTGCAGTTTATTGTATATCAATTATATCTCAATACATGAAGGCTCCATGCTTTTCCTTTCCTAAGTCCCACTCCTCACTCTTTACTACACAGTTAGTAGTGCAAATAACACTGTTTTTTGTTATAGTCATTTTTTCAGAAATTTGAAGACAAAAAATAAAAATTGATTTACAAAAACCACACACACACCAAAACAGAGCATCAAAAAAAGTGACAACCATTTTCCTGGATGTCGATGGATAAATGGATAGATAATTGATAGATAGATAGATGATAGATAGATAGATAGATAGATAGATATCTTCTCCTGCTCCTTCCACCTCATTCTGTTCCTTATCTTTTTCTTCTTCTGACTACTTCTCCTTCTCATCATTCTTCTTTTGACAACTAAGTTTTGAAAAGATTTCATGAAAAGAAAACCATCAGCACCTTGAGATATGGCTTTCCAAGTCCAATTAAAAAGCAATAAAAAATGTATATTCTGTTTCAAAGTAATTGCAACTCAAAAATGTATGCGATATAGGCAGTTACATGTCTATTTAATAACAACAACAGCAACTTAAAAAGGGACTAATTGGTCCTTATTTCTTCTTAACAAAGATGAAGATTTGGAGGGTAGCAAATTTTGCGGGGATGTACACCTTGTTAAATAAATGAGATGGGGTTGGGAAGGATGGGTTTGAGATAGAAGACCAGACAGGGGATTCCCCTTCATGTATGCAATTGAAGTGAAAATGTCCTTACCCCCAGACTTAGAAGTTTTATTTGAAGCAAAGGCATTTATGATGCTTACATTAAGTTTTAGGTGGAATAAAATATATGATCTCTGCAAACATTGACTCTCTTCTGAGTAGAAACTGATATTAATATTGGGAAAGAGTTCCTGTCTGCACATATTCATCAGTGCAGAGGATCAAAAGATAGATTATTGTTAATGTTTATTCTGACTCCTTAGAGAGGTCATCGAAGTTGCGCAATGTGTGTTGTTAAGCAGCAGCAGAATAAAGATAAAGGATTGAAGGGAAGAACGAATTAGCAAAAATTACATGATAAACATTAAATCCATGTTTTAAGTGCGGCAAGTCCTAATAAGCAGAATATGTCCTTGTAAAGATATTAAGCAGAAACAATGTTTTAAAGTATTTTGGTGTGTGCGAATAATTTAAAAGCTTTATAAACAAAATAAAAAGGGTAAGCTTCTTAAAGATTCTCATTTTTTTGGTAACAGAGATAACTTTTGAATTTTTATGTAGTGCAGAACAGTAAACTAGGCCTTTCTCTAAAAATTCCTGTGACTCTTTGGAGACTAAGAAGAGTTAAGAGGAAATATGATGGCAGCATAAAAGCAAAGAGCCCTAAATGGGTACATGGTAGATCAACAGAAAGAATAGAGCTAGCTCGCAATTGAAGGGATGACATCCTAAGTGAGATGAAGTGGATATTTACAAGGCTTTGATGTTCCATGAGGAGGAAAAAACAAGGAAGCTGGCTTCTCTGTGTAAATAGGAACACTAGAGATTAGATTAGCAGTGGCAGCACTCTGAAGTTATACTGAGTTCAAGATCAAGGTAAGTTTTAAGGAGGCTGTTGCTAAGCCAGGGAAGGGAATCCAGGGTAGAATTCATTCAACATCTGAGACTTAAGAAAAGGCATCCATTTTTACCTATTTATTATTATTATTATTATTATTATTATTATTATTATTATTATTTTGAGATGGAGTTTCACCTTGCCGCCCAGGTTGGAGTGCAGTGCTGCAATCTCGGCTCACTGCAGCCTCTGCCTCCTGGTGTTCAAGTGATTCTCCTGCCTCAGCCTCCCAAGTAGCTGGGACTACAGGCGCCTGCCACCACACCCGGCTAACTTTTTGTGTTTTTAATAGAGACGGGATTTCACCATGTTGACCAGGCTGGCCTCGAACTCCTGACCTCAGGTGATCTGCCCGCCTCAGCCTCCCAAAGTGCTGGGATCACAGGCATGAGCCACCACCCCTGGCCTATTTTGTTTCTTAAAATTCATGTTCTTTATTATGTTTTTATATGTAATCATCTTCTAAATATGATAGCCAATTGTGTTTGTAGATGGTTTAAAAAGACAAAGAAAGGAAAAGGATCAATCTTTGATTAGATTGCAACTTTTTAATCTGCTTCTCAATCCTGTAACCCTGAGGAATGCCAAATTACAGAGATATATGCTACACTGACAGGTGCCACTAATGAGGCAGTGACCTTAATGATAGATGTGGTACCAAGAAGACACTAACCACTCTCTAGACTGTTGAGTGTTCCATAAATGTCACCCAATCCAGCTGGGTCTGATCAGAACGAGATTTTCAATTCATGGAATCCAGTCATGAAAAATGCTTATGCAGCCTTAAATGTAATTACACCAAGTTTTAGTTCATCTAGGTGTCTCACTATATCTTCATGAGAATCCAGCTGGGGAGAAAACAAGACCTAAAAAGCAAGTAAGTAAATAAAAACAGAAAAAAAGGTTATTAAGGTAACCAAGTAATTTATTTTCACAAGAACAAGATTTTGGAGGCCTAGTTAGTAAATGTAAACCACTTCTAAGATTCCAAAGGAAACAGGCAACTTATTCTTTTTCACACATGCAAAACTTTTCTGATCCTTGAGAAAATATAAGCTTCTTTTCAAAACCTATTTTAAAATTTGAAAATGAAGGGAGAAATGTGATCTTATAATGCAAAAAAGAGAGTTTACATTTGCCAGATTTTTTGAAACCACTAAAATGCTCATCAACTTTTCAAAGGCCGGTGACCACACCAAACCATTCAGAGTCCCTTCAACGTCTTCCCCAGCAGTCTCCATCTCTGTCTTTTTTCCTTATGCCTTTGTTACCATGAGAATATCTGCCTCTTTTTCCTTTTCAGCCAATCTATATTCCAATATCATCTTCTCTGTTTCCTCCATCTTTCTTTGTCCACCCTCCATTAATTGGTTACAACATAGAACAAGGTTTTTAAAAAGACAATATGCAAGTGTAATGTAACCTTTTAATTTAAAAACAAGAGGACTAGAAAATCCTATATTTGTTCCTCTTGAGAGAGAAAGAGATCCTTTTTTACTTAGATGATCTTGGATTTTTTTCCCCTGTGGGTCAACAGCCATAAGAAAAAGTTCCCTACCCTTAATGTCTGTAGTCAGGGCTGGGCACTGACAAGGATGTCAGGATGAGGAACCAGCGGGAATCCAGGACAAATTCTGCTGCATTCCCTGTTGGGAAGCTTGTTTCTTTATTAAACTCCTGCCTTCACCCCACTTCCTGAGCAATGGCAGAAAAATGTCCTTGCCTCCCCTGCCATGGAATACAGTCATTACTTCTCTTTGCAGGGAGGGATTTGGCGCCTCCTGACCACATAATGCTTTGGAGCTGTAGGAAGACTAAGGGTTTCCTTGTCAGAAAAAAAAAAAGTTCTGGTGGGTTTGGTCATGGGACTTCCTATGCAGCAACATCTGGGAGAGTTGCTAACCCTCTCCTTGCTTTCCTGGTCTCCTTCATACCTAATCCTCTGGCTCTCCCACATCCTGTTGCTGTGTTGCCAACAATTCCAGAGGCCCTGGGACACTAACATTTACTGAAACACCGTCTTCCATATGCTTGTTTAGGCTGTGAAGGAAATGTCACATGGGGCTTTGTAATCAGAAGATGCCGGTTGAAACTGAACATGTTCACAAACAACATTCTATATTTAATGGATTTTTCTCTACACCCCAGCTTCCTTTCTCTTATAAGAAAGTCCAGAGGCTGACTCACTATTTTAACTTAAATGAGTGTTCTTAAATTTATCTTATACTTCCTAAACTTCGAATCATAAGCAATGCCCAAAACTGCTCTTTTAACATATTAAGTCCTCATCATATGCTGTGAACAAAATAAAAAGTATTGTTATCAATGGAAATCGAGGAGTTCAGTCATCAGAGCATCTTCAGGTTAGATAAGACCTTAGTTTGGTTGTGGTACAATGTTTATAAAAGGTCTCTGAACAACCATAGGGCAGCCAATGTCTTATTTCAAATAGCCATGGGATGAGAGATGTGTTGACTGTTTCTCCTTGCTTAAAGACAGTCTCACTCTGTCACCAAAGTTGGAATGCAGTGGCATGATCATAGCTCACTGTAACCTTGAATTTCTGGGCTCAAGCAATCCTCTCATTTCAGCCTCCTGAGTAGCTGTGACTACAAGCATGTGCCACCACACCCAGCTAATTGTTTAATTTTTTTTTTTTGTAGAGGCAGGAATCTCACTACATTACCCAGGCTAGACTAGATGTAGAGCAAAGTGAGAAAAAGGAACCAATTGTTAGTTCTACTCTCCCTTTCTGCAAGAACAGTGATATGGATCTCCAGCATCAGGATGTCACACTGTATTTCAGCATCATCAAGAGCAAGCATAGTAGATTTTCAACCCCACCAATATCTAGAGGGCCATAGTGACAATTGTGATTGAAACACAGTTTCAGTTTCAGAGACCTTGGTGGATTTCTTTGGGGCCTGCATCTGTGGATTCTAAGCTCTGCTAATTGAAGTGGTCACTGATAAACAGGACGAATTTTTCAGCAACTGTCAGCACCCATTGGAATTCTCAGAAAAATTCAAGGTATCTCAAATCTTGTATTGGCTATATTGGCTATACCAGCTGTAAGTTTCCTTTATTGGTTGTATAGAAAAGAAATAGGTGGGGTCTGGCAGAGACAGCAAGCTTTGGATACTGATGATGCAATCTCAGTACAATCTGGTTAATGGAATCTGGGGAAAACAGCCTACATTTATATGAACCTTCAAATCCATAAAAACATCCCTCAAATGAAGGGATTGGGTATTGGAGATGGCATCTGTTAATGGTAAAGATGTAGAGCAAAGTGAGAAAAAGGAACCAATTGTTAGTTCTACTCCCCGTTTCTCTACAGTGGTGGGACAAAAATAGTGAATTTGTGAGGTCGATATATTACCTATTTCCTCCCCTAGCCTGTGAAGGAACATGACAATTTTGCTTGTAACTGCATAGCACATCCCTATCTGATATTTTCCTTGTTGATTTATTTATTTGATTTGTTGTTTCTCTCCCCCTGCTAGAAGGTAAGCTCCAGGATAACAGGAATTGTTTCTGCTTTTGTTCACTGCTGTACCTCCAACACCAAGGACAATGTCTGGCACGCGGAAAGCACTCAATAAAAATTTGTTTGATGAGTGGATAAATGAATATAGTGAACTGTTTGGAAATTTAAGTGACATTCAACAAAAATAAATCAAATATTTGATGAGTGGCCAAAGCATAACCTTCCAATCCAAAGTAGTGGTTTTTTTGGAGTGAGGATACAGTGAATTCTACAAGTGCCATTTCCATTTTGCACTCGTCTGACACTTGTGTAGCGTGTGTGTGTGTGTGTTTCAACAACTCATGTTTCATAAGAGTATCATATAATCTGGACTTCAGAGAACAAGATCCTCTGAAACATAAATCACCCTAAGCCTAACAAACTTTAATTAAATTCACATGTCTCTTGTTTCCACAAGGGTATTTAATTATATCTTAGAACATTACCAGAAATTAAACTTGCATTAAATGTCCTTGTATTCACCATAGCATCTTGCATGGTATTGTGTGTAGAGAAATCAATCAGTAAATAGTTGGAGAATTAATGAAGGAATGAAAGAATTAAACCTATCCTAGCACCCAGTAAATTTAGATTATTGTCCTAAACTAGTTGAAATAAATGGACAACTATGAATCCGGCCTAACAGTAGTTCCCATTTGCTCTGGTAGCTGAAGTAGGAGGTTTGAGATTTACAGTAATATGAGTTATGTGTTCTTCAAGTTTTCTTTCTTTTTTCCTTTCTTTCTTTTTTAGTTTTTTCTTTTAAATGAACAGATCTCCCAGGACTTTGTGAGGGCTGTATTGGTTTCCAGGGCACTATATTTGAAAAAAAAAAAAAGTTTGTAAACATTTTTGAATGTTATTCCTTTTACAATAAAAATATATATGATAAAATCACAGCAATTTTTTGAATATTCAGTAATTTAATTAAATCATTGGATCAGGCACATTAAGGGAAAAGAAGACAAAGTCATGCCTGTGACTCAATATCAGAATTCTTCACATTAGGAAGACTATCTGTACTCACAAAAAATAAGAATTTTAAAAGTTTAAAAAATAAAAAAAGAATACCTGGTGCAAAGAGAAGAATGAGTTCGATAGAAAGATATTCAAAGTACATACTGACATTCTTAGTTTTGGAAAAGGAAAAAACAATAAGAAGTAGTGGAATTGAAATGGAAAACCAAGAACCTGTGGTCTTAATGTTTTTATAAGAGAAAGAGAGGGAGATAGAGAGAGCAAAAGTTGATTAAACATATCATATGAACAAGGAAAGCAGTATAACTATTTTTCAAAATTAGTGTTAATAAAGAAACTACCTCATAACTAGATTGAAAATTGGTTTTAGACAGAGTATGTAGCCTTCTAACCAACAGACTTTGAGGATGAACTAGTCCAAATGAAGAAGTAGCTGCAGAGGCAGGTAGGTTGGGGATAGGCAATGAGAAAATAGTGGTTAAAAGCAGATTCTGGCACTTACCTATGATTGAGTGGTGTCCACCCACAGTAGATAATTTCATTCATTTTCTGGCAGCTACCAACGTTGTAGTGTCTAAAAGTGAATCACTAGGTCAATGTACATATTACTTTTATTCCTTCAAACAAATACTTACTGAGCAACTACTGTGTGACTGGCATTGTACTAGATGCTGAAGATACAGCAGTAAATAAGTAAGACAAATGCCTTGTTCTTAAGGAGTTTCTACTCTAGTTGAGGAGATAATTTCAATTAAACAAATGCATAAATATGTAATTCCAGATGGTAGTATGTGCTTTTTTAGTTTTGCAAAGATGATGCTGCCCTAACGAAAACACCTTAAAATAGTGTAGCTTCTATAACATACACTTACTTCATTCTCATCTAAAAATCTTACAGGGAGAAGTTCAGTTTTGTAGGATAGCTCTGCTTATGAGGGACATCATTTAGAGAAACACATTTCTTCCATATTGTTATTCTACCATCTCCCAAGACATTACTCTTATCAGCATGGTTGAAGCTAGGTCACTGACATTTGCATTCTGGCTCCCAGGAAGAGGAGAAGAGAGGAAGTCATTTATTTACATAAGCAACTTCTGTTTAAGCAAGTGAGGCAGAAGTTGCACATATCATTTCTGCTCACACTCAACTGGACAGAATTTAGTCACATGACCACACCTGGCTGTGAGGGAAACTGGGAAAGGTGGTCTCTGACAAGGCAACTATGTGCCCAGAAAAAAGATAAGAAAATATTTGGAGATGCCACTAGCTTAGTGCCACACATGTCATGATGGAAAATTATAGGAGCTGACTGAAACCTCAGATAGTAGGGAGATCTGGAAAGCTTTAGAGTTTTGATAACAAAGGTGTCCATCAAAGACATCCCTGCTCTAATAACCAGAATTTGTAAATGAGTCACATATGGCAAAAGAGCCTTTGTAGACATATTTAACGTGACTGATCTAAACATGAGCAGATTATCCTGGATTATGCAGGCAGGCCCAATCTAATCATATGCACCTTATTAAAAGTAGAGAACTTTCTCTGACTGGAGGGAGAAGAGATGTGATAGAAGGAGAAGGCAGAGAGATTTGAAACATGAGAGGGACTTGACACAGCATTGCTGGTTTGGAGATGGAGCAGGCCATATGGCAAGAAATGTGAGTGGCCTCTGTCTGGCTAGCTGCCAACAAGGAAACACGACCCTCAGTGCTACAACCACTTGGAAATGAATTCTGCCAGCAACGTGAATGAGCCTGGAAATGGATTCTCCCTAGAACCTCCAGAAAGGTGCACAGCCCTGATGCCACCTTAATTTGGGCCTTGTGAAACCTGAAGCAGAGAAACCAATTGAGCACACATGGATTTCTAAGTTATATATATGTGAGACAATAAACATGTGGAGTTTTTTTTCTTTTTTTGAGACACGTCTCGCTTTGGTGCCTAGGCTGGAGTGCAGTGGCCCGATCTCAGCTTAGTGCAACCTCCACCTCCCAAGTACAAGCGATTCTCATGCCTCAGTCTCCCAAATAGCTGGGACTACAGGCGTGTGCCACCATGTCTGGCTAATTTTTGTATTTTTAGTAGAGATGGGGTTTTGCCATGTTGCCGAGGCGGGTTTTGCCATGTTGCCGAGGCTGGCTTTGAACTCCTGAGCTTAAGTGGTCCGGCCGCCTTGGCCTCCCAAAGTCCTGGGGTTACAAGTGTAAGCCGCTGTGCCTGGCCAATACGTGTTGTTTTAAGCTACTGAGTTGGTGGTAAATTGTACAATGTAATAGAAAAGTTATACAGATTTGAAATCTGAAGGCTGAATCTGGAAGGTAGAGGGGTGGAAAAGACAGTTATAGGCAAATGGGTTAGCACATGCACAGGTCCTGGGCAGGAGAAAACATAGAAGTGTGAGGACTGGATCGTGGTGAGAGACAGAGACATTAGCACAATATGATCTTGGAGAGAGAGAGGCAGAAGCCAGGTCATGAGGACCTTTGGAGTCATGGTAAAACATTTTTTATGAAAACAGTGGCGAGTCGCAAATTTTTGGCCTCAAAATCCCTTTATGCTCTTAAAAATTATTGACAGCCCTCCAAAGATTTTATTTATATGAATGATATCTATCAATATTTGCTTTATTGGAATTTAAGGCTAAGATTTTAAGAATATTTTCTTGTTAAATAATTTATAAACAATAATAAACCTATTACACGTTAACATTTTTATTAAACTAGCCGTGTTTTCCAAAACAAAGCAAAAATAGTAAGAAAAGTGACATCATTTTACATTTTGCACATCTCTTTAATGTCTGGCTAAATAGAAGAAAGCTGGGTTCTCATCTCCCCTTCTGCATTCAGTGTGTTGTGATGTGTTGTTTTGGTATAGGGATATGGAAAAAAATCCAGCTTCGCAAAGATATATCGTTGGAAAGGGATGAGGTAATTTAGTAGCCATCTCAGACAATTGGGGATATTCTTCTTTAATGCTACAGCAAACTTCAATGAGTGATCATTTCTAAAGAATTAGCTGCAATATACAATCTGCAACCATATCAACAAAATTTTACACTCATACTTTAAAATCCATTGATCTATCTTGCATTTTGAGTGAATCTTTTACCCAAGCATGATTTTGTAACATCATGCCTTGGTTGTCTGAAAAATACTGATACAGTGAGTTATACAGATCTTCCAAATGTTGACACATTACGTTATACAATATCATAAATCACATTCATCAATATCATTTCCAATCTCATCAGAAAAGTCTTTTGTACTGGAAATTTATCAGGCTCACAGTTGCAGATGGAAGTGTTTCAGAATTCTGATTTTCACTTGAAGGCAAAAATTGTATCATTGGTAAAATATCATCAGTTGTTTTCCTATAATTGACAAGCTCACTTATTTCGTTTTCAAGAAAATGTCTGCAAAATACACAAGGCTGCATAACCATATACTTTTGCCAGTAGCTCTTTCATGTGAAAATGGTGTTTCATGTAAAAAAGTGGCTAGTACAGCTTACAACTCAATTACGCAGATGTGTCTCCTCAAGGCAACCATCTTTCTTCAGTATATGATAGAAATGGATTATGCATAGTTTCCGTCTTTATAACATAGAATATTAAAAAGATGTACCCACAGGTTAAGATCTAATAAAAATAATAATATTTACTGATTTATCAAGGACAGTATTATGTGCAAATGGCTTTGTGTATTTTTTTAAACTCTGAGTGTGTGATGGTGAAGAATACAATTACTACCTAGTACAGTTTGGTGCTACTGCCTTGATTTGTGCCAAGGCACCCGCAGTTTTACTCTCTGTTATTTTTGCACCGTCAGTAAAGAAAAAGGCTATAATGTCTTAGTATTATTATGAATATAGATTTGAACTTGTTGACACCCTGTAAGGGTCTTGGGGATGTCTAGGGGTCTGTCCACCAGATACACTTTGAGAATTTCTGTTTACAAAAAAAGAACACTGTCTATGATGGATTTTAAGCAAGGCAGAGACATGACCAGAATTGATTACAGTCAAGAGTTACCAAAGTTGAACTAAGCACCAAAGATTGTATAGTAATAGCATATACACCACAAGCAGTACAATGGCATCAGATGCTCAGACCCTCAATTTCAATTTAAGGTGTATTTACCAAATACCTCCTTTATATTTGTTTGGAAAAAAATATGCAAATAGGAAACCTGAAATGTAATAAGAGTTTAAGACACACAAAAATAACCATAATGCAAGGTAAAGAAAGGTAAATTCTAAGAAAGATACAGAGTAATTTGGGTGTTCCGAGGAAGGAGAGATTAATATCTAGAATTATCAAAACAGGTGTCATCAAGTAGGTGCCCATTGAGATGAGCCTTGAAAATAGGATAGCGTGGAAACTAGTAGAGAAATGAGTGTTGGGATATTCTAAGCAAAGGATGCATTATAACGCAAGGAGGTGGGAGAGTGTATTGGTCAGGGTTCTTCAGAGAAACAGAACCAATTATATGCATACATATATGTATATATATATATATATACTCTTGTATATATATGTATGTGTGTGTATATATATATATACTCTTGTATATATATGTATGTGTGTGTATACGTGTGTGTTTATATATATATATATACACACATGTAATTGAAGAGAGAGAGAGAGAGGGAGAGAGGGATTATAAGTTATTGGCTCTTACAATTATGAAGGCTTAAAAGTCCCACAATCTGCCATCGTGTGTGTTAGGGTTCTCTAGAGGGACAGAACTAATAGGGTAGATGTATATATACATCTCTCCTCCAGTATGTGTGTGTGTGTATGTGTGTGTATACACGTATATATATACACAAAAAAAGAAAAAAATGCATATATATATATATGCATCCTCTGTCCTTAATAAGTTCTTAATAAACTTAATAAATAATATATGGGAGTTTATTAAAGACAGAGTATGTATGTGTATATATATATATACATATATATACACACACACATATATATAGGAGATGTGTATATATATATATATATATAATATATATTCATCTATCCTATTAGTTCTGTCCCTCTAGAGAACCCTATATTTATATATAGGGGAGTTTATTAAGGAGTATTGAGTCATATGATCACAAGGTGAAGTTCCATAAGAGGCCATCTGCAAGGTGAGGAGCAAGGAAGCCATTCAAAGTCCCAAAACCTTGGAAGTAGGGAAGCCAAAAGCTTCAGTCTGGGGTCGAAGGTCCAAGAATTCCAAAGCTGAAGAACTTGGAGTCCAATGCTCGCGGGCAGGAAGCATAGAGCATGAGAGAAAGATGAAGGCCAGAAGACTAAGCCAGTCTAACCATTCCAAGTTCCTCTGCCTGCTTTTATCCTAGCCTCGCTAGCAGCTGATTAGATGGTGCCCACCCGGATTGAGGGTGGGTCTGCCCCTCCCAGTCCAGTGACTCAAATGTTAATTGCCTTTGGCAACACCCTCACAGACACACCCAAGAACAATACTTTGCATCCTTCATTCTAATCAAGTTGGCACTCAATATTAACCATCACAGCCATCTACAAGTACCTTGAAAGCCTGAGATATGGAGATCTGATGATGTTGATTTCAGCCCAGGACTGAAGCCCTGTGAATCAGGAGCAACCAAGGGTAGGAGAAGATAGATTTTTCAGCTCAAGCAGTCAGGCAGAGTTACTTCACCATTTCTCCGCCTTTTTGTTCTATTCAGGCCTTCAACAACATCAAACTGGATGAGGCTTATTCACACTGGGGAGGGCAATCTGCTTTACTTAGTCTACCAATCCCAATGTTAATCTCTTCCAGAAACACCTTCACAGACATATCCAGAAAAGACCGTGGAGACTCTTGAACTCTGTGCTAAGGCATTAGCATTTCCTTTGGCTGGCAAAGAGACCCATCAAATTTTGGGTGTTTCGTTTCATAGACTGCAAGACATGTGATTTTTGTACCATGCCAATTATCTCAGGACTTGGCCAGCGTGCTTCATTACCAGGGAAGCACACAGTGAAAGAGTTGCCCATGTGGAGTGGTTTTGTGACTATGAGGAAAGTCAAAGTGAAAGCAAAGATAACCAGTGTTATCTAGACACATCTGTTAATTAAGAAAGGTAGCAATAGTTATTTAACAACTAGCTTCTTTGTTAAATGAATGAATCCTGCAAATGCCTACTGCCTTATATTCTTTGAAAAGAACATTGTGGATGGATTTGGATTGTTCTAGCTTTCCTAAAAAGTAGTTATACTGACAGTACATTTTTAAGGTAAGACCTAGATTGGAATCTCAGCTCTGCAACTTTGCAGCTGTCAGACCTTTGACAAGCCACTCCAAATGTTTGAATCTCAGTTGTCTCATCTGTGACATGATTATAATAATAGTGCCGACTATACATAGTAAGATAATGAGGTAATGCAGGAAAACATCCTTAGAATAGCGCCTGGCTTGTAGCAAGTGCTCAATTAATGTCAGCCATTATCATCAGCCCTGGTTGAAAGTTTAGGTTTTACTGGACTAAAACAACTTTTTGTAGTAAGTGCATTTTATTTATCGTTGAAATATTATTATAAATGTACTAGGTGCAGAGTCACATTCAAATGCCTAAATCAAAGTGACAAAGTTTTGTTGTTTCACAAACTTTGTTTAAGATGAAGGTTCCCACGTATCTGAGTTGCCTCTCCTGCTCCTCAGTTGACCCATATTTCTGAGTATTACAGTGAGCTATTGCAATTACATTGATACATACATTTTCTTCCCATTGAGGAGAGATTCTGCAGGTCTCTTTAAAGGAATATTTTTAATGTTTTCACCATAACTAAATATCCAGTCCTCCAGTGCAGGGCAGGAGTTTGACAGGTCTGGGTTACAAATTCTGGCTGTCTTACGTCCCTAATTGATAATTCTGAGCAAGCCATGTAACCTGACTGGATTTCAGCTTTTGCATCTGTAAAATAGGAATAATAATACATACCAAGTAGAGGTATTATGGAGACTAAACAGGAAAAGTATGGTCTTTGCTCTAGATATGACAGAGAAAAATGCTAATTGTATAGGTCCATCCTGTTACCAGCTGTCGAAGTGAGTACTAACAAATTAAGAAGCAAGGCTGTTTCCTGAGATTCTGAAACATCAAATCCAAATTCATTTTGTTTTTTCATTTCTGCATAGTCAGGGACAGGTACATGTTGGCCTGATTTAGCTGGCAAATGGCTAGAGTTCTCATTCTGTCTCCTGAAGATAGAGAGAGATGCAGGCTTTGCTAGAGACAGCCTCACTGCCCTATGTTTGACCCTACAAAAAAAGGCAATGTTCTCAATGTACTGGACAACAGCAGATGAGAAAATGACATATGACTCAAATTCTGTAGCCCAGAGTTGTTTAGTGAGATTATTCTGTGGAAAGTAACATATTTGGGGCTGGGCATGGTGGCTCACTCCTGTTATCCCAGCACTTCGGGAGGCCAAGGCGGGCGGATCATCTGCGGTCAGAAGTTCGAGACCAGACTGGCCAACATGGTGAAACCCTGTCTCTACTAAAAATAAACAAATTAGCCGGGCATAGTGGACGGTGCCCATAATCCCAGCTACTGAGGTGGCTGAGGTGGGAGGATCGTTTGAACCCAGGAAGCAGAAGTTGCAGTGAGCTGAGACTGCGCCAGTGTACTCCAGCCTGGGTGACAGAGCAAGACTCTCTTTCAAAAATAAATAAATAAATAAAAAGCCACGTATTTGGGAGTCACGAAATTGCTACTTGGATTTATAAGAAAGAATCTAATTAAAGTTTAATGTGTAAGTCTGCTATTTATAATGCTAATGATCTAATATTATTTGTAATATCCTAGAATTGTTCTTTGCTTTGTAAATTAATTACGGACATTTCATCTTGAGGTATTGTGTGAAGCAGTAAATACAATATGAAAGAATTGGAAAAGTGGTGGAGACAGAGCCAGGCAATTTCACTTTTGCAGCCCTGTTTGGTCCTTGCTCATTCCTCAAGCCTACCATCCACAGTCCTTTCCATATGAAGTAAATAACCAAGTGAGTCAATATTCTCATCCTATTTTTGTTCATTTTAATAGGAACCAGAGATTCTCAGATTCTTATACTAATGTATAGCTCTTCATCTGTAAAATATATTTCAGCATGTTGAAATTAAGCATGAAAAAAGTTAAGCATTTTATTTAAAGATCGGGTTTATCTGATTTAATATTACCGCCTAGATTCTATCTAAAAATCATGTTATGGCTTTTCAAAAGTCAATCGGACATGTGCCCGGTGGCATAGGGTGCAGCCTGTACTTTGTGCACTTTTAAAGTAAAAGGAGAGTCAAGCCTTTGGGAACATCCTTGGTTTGCTTTGTGTGGGGTTGTCGCACTCTGTAGCAATCAATCAATTATACCTTAATTGATAGGGAAAATTGTGTACCACCCATAAAGTCACGTTTGGACATGAAAGTACAAGGTCTATATCTGTGTGTGCTTGCTCCATTTGCTCCTGAATGACAAAACCTGCCAGATTCTCCCTGTAGGCAGTTTGTACAAAGACATAAACTTTTGCAACTGTGTCAAAGAACTTAAAATGTAGACTGCTAAAATGGAAAGAAATCTGAAATGTTCAGATTCCAGAGAAACAATCGCTTCATTTTGTTGAGAATGAAGAAAATAAGACTCAAATATGGGACTGACTTGCCTATGGACACAGAACAAGCCAGAAAGAAGTAGACTCAAACTAGGACCCAAGCAACCTCCCAGGCCGGTGCTCATTCTTAAATGTAGGCTTTGTAAATTGGCCAAGTCATGGCACAATATTGAAAGCCAATAAAAGACAAAAGATTTTTATATCCAGCAACATTTCACAGAAATATTATGATTCCACGGATATATCTCATTCCACATGAATAAAAAGTAGCATTGTTAAGGTACATTTGCCAAGAAACAACCTCAAAAGTGTCAATAAAGGACTTGAAGATAGATTAGAAATTTCTCTGATCATTTTTGTAGGGGAACTACCAGTTTGGTTATGATTCTCAGGATCAGGAGAGTTTTGTAAATCATAGAGCACTTTTTTTTTTTTTTTTTTTTTTGAGACGGCGTCTCCTTCTGTTGCCCAGGCTGGAGTCCAGTGGCGCGATCTCGGCTCACTGCAACATCTGCCTCCCAGGTTCAAGTGATTCTCATGCCTTAGCCTCCCGAGTAGCTGGGATTACAGGTGCGTGCCACCGCGTCTGGCTAATTTTTTGTGTTTTTAGTAGAGATGGGGTTTCACCATGTTGGCCAAGCTGGTCTCAAACTCCTGACCTCAGGTGATCCTCCCACCTCGGCCTCCCAAAGTGCTGGGATTACAGGCATGAGCCACCACACCCAGCCACTTCTTTAAATTAAAATAAGTAACCTTTTTCTTTTCACTGGCATGCAGAGAAAGTATTGGGAGGGAGGTAGAGGAAGAATTATTCAATAAATGATACTGAACAAATGGCAAGTCATTTGGAGGGAAAATTGAGTTAGATTCTATTTGATGCCTTAAAGCAAAATAAACTCCAGATTATTTAAAGATTTAAATGTAAAAAAAGAAAAGAAAAAAACTAAAAGTACTATAAGAACTTAACGGTGAGTATTTTGTTTTTAAAATCTTGGAGTGGAGGATGCTTTTCCAAAGACAACATAAAAGGCAGACGCTATTGATAGGTGTGAATATGTAAGTACGAAAAACACTTATAGATAGTGAAAACACCATGGTAAAGGTAAATTTCAAACTGGAGAAAACTCATTGTCACACATTAAAAAGGGTTATTATGTATAACACACAAAGAGCACTAACATATCAGTGACAAGTGAATATCTGAAGTAGGGAAACAACATAAATAACAATTTACCAAAGATACCAAAATTTTCAGTCCAGTACACAAAAAGACAGTCAAATTTACTAATAATTAAAGACTTAGGGTGAAAAATGGGCTTTGGGGGGGCCTATCAGATAGCAATGATAGTTTGGTTTTTATTTTGAAATGCCTGTGTTTGGAAAGTGAGTATATTATTCGGGTCCTATTCCCATAGATGTCATCACTGTCATTTTATTTTCCATAAACAACCAGTTACCAGATTCACGGAAGCCCATTGTTGAGTGTTAAGCAAATCAAAGGCTGTGTTTATTTTTGCCAGGCAAATTCTCTATTCCCTCTGAGTTCTGTGATGTTGTGTATAGCTGAGTAGGAGATATTTTCAAAGTCTGGGCCTTCAGCTAATGTGCATTGTGCATGCCCATGGAGTGATGTGTACATTAGGGAATGAAGAGCTGGCATGAAATTGTGAAACTACTCCCACTGGTGTTATATTTGGACAGGCTGACATTAATCGTTCCACAATAATACCTGACACTTAAACACAGTTTGAAGGTAAATCAGTTTCCTCAGAAATCAGCAAACCCTGTAATTTGAAACATCTTAGTGACCTTAGTCTATGTTTTTTTTTTGTTCAACTTTTTTGTTATAAGATTTTTCAAACATACAGAAAGGTTGAAAGAATAGTACCATGAACACTCGTACATTCACCATTCTGATTCAATAATTAAAACCACGATATTTTAAATGCAGTGGAGGCTTCTTCCTAAACATCCTTCTAGAGCTAAACACATACAAATTTGTTTAGCTCTCACAGGAATGAGATAACATATATATGCACAATGGAATATCATTCACACTTAAAGAAGGAAATCTTGCCATTTGTGACAATTTAGATGGACCTAGAGGATGTTAGGCTAAGTGAAATAAGCCAGACACAGGACAAATATTTCATGTCCTCACTTGTATGTGGAATCTATAATTCTGTAAAACACATAGAAGCAGAAAGTAGAATGCTGGTCACCAGGGATGGAGGATGGGGGAAATGGAGAGATGTTGTTCTAGGGGTACAAAGTTTCAGTTATGCAAGATCAATAAATTCTGAAGATCTAAGGTATAGCATGGTGGCTATAGGTAATAATATCGTACCGCACTGTTGAAATTGGCTAAGAGGGTAGATACTAAGTGTTCTCATCCCCAAAATATAAAAGGTAACTATGTGAGGAGGTAGATATATTAACCAGCTTGATGGTAGTAATTATTTCATAATGTGTGTATACATATTTATATAGGAGATATATATATATATATATACCAAGTCATCAAATTGTACACCTCAAATATATACAATAAAAAAGAAATGAGGGTCAGTGCAGTGGCTCACACCTGTAATCCCAGCACTTTGGGAGGCCAAGGCAGGTGGATTGCTTGAGGCCAGGAGTTCAAGACCAGCCTGAGCAACATAGCAAGACTTCGTTTCTACAAAAATTTAAAAAATTAGCCAGGTGTGGTGGCATGTGCCTGTAGTCCCAGCCACTTGGGAGGCTGAAGCAGAAGGATTTCTGGAGCCCTGGAGTTCAAGGCTGCAGTGAGCTATGATCAGATCACCACAGTACTCCAGCCTGGGTGACAGAGCAAGATCCTGTCTCAAAAAAAAAAAAAAAAGGAATGAGGTAATGAGGTCACACTTTACATATTCTGTTGTTCTGAATATTTTTTAAATGTTTACTTAAAATATATTATAAAAGCAACACTAAATATTCCTCCACAACATCATGTTTAATGGCCGCATAATATTTTCATAACCAATCCCCTATGGTTAAACATTGGTGGTGATTCCAATTTCCCATTATGTTGAAAAATTGAGATCAGTGAACATAAATGCATCTTTTTCTCTTCAGGTGGTAATATCCCTGGGTAAATTTCTAGACTGGGATTGAAGAGTCAAATGACATGCACATTTTCTATTTTGCTAAGTCTACTTTTCAGACAAGATTAAATAGGCAGACAGCTCTAAATGTCTACATCTGAGATGTGATGACAACATTTAAATGCTATCATCAGATAATTAGTAGTTCTTTGTAAATAAAATTTCCAGATACCTAAAGCATACCTTGATACCAAATACTTTTTAGCTACTTAGGCTAAAACACATCTGTAAAATGTACCACATATTCCTCTGACTTCTTAAACAGATGATACTTAATATCACTTAATAATTATTGCTTTTCTGGATGAAGATTCAAGTATTGTGATAAGTTTTTCTAGGCTATTTGTTCCCATACTCAGTGTCCCCAGATTCTGTATTCCATTCCTGGCACTATCCTTTCTAGTGTATGGAATGCAACATCCCTCTCTTTTCTTTTTTCCCCTGCCACACTCGGAAAATCTAATATCATATTGCAAGAACCAAGGAAAAAAAACAAGATATCCAAACTTACTAAGTCATGATTTATATCCAATTCTAAGTCAATAGAATCTGACCTGAGGCCACTTTTTCTTCAGTGTTGCACATCACTTCTCAGAGTCCTTTTACACTGACTTTTTACTTGATACCTGGTTGAGATTGCTAAGAATCTGATCTGAAGATAATCAGGTGTTTCCACCAAAATGCGATAGATTCTTATTTATGTAAACTAATTTCAGTTAAGGCCAAGTCTACATAAAATTTGTATTATTTTTCTTGAGTCAGTTTTGTCCCCAAGCCTAGCCTCTCCAACAAAAAGAGGGAAATATTGGAAGCAGCAGTTCTCGCTCCAGAACAGACTTTTATTAAACTATTCCTTTCCAGTAATTGTTTCCTATTATATATTAAATAGCAAGTCCTACAGGTTTATTATGTAAAGCTGTAGTTTTGTACTTGAAACTGGCTTATAAACATAGTCTGCAGATCACATTTTATGGGAAGAAAAAAATATACCCATGTAGCAAGGAATTATCTGAACTAGCAGCATAGCTCTTACTTAAATTCACTTACACTCGAGCATGAGCTGGGTCTACATAATCAAAGTGAAGTGGAGAATTAGAGTAATTTGAGATAATTCAGACCAGAAAAGTCTACCCCAGAACCTTTCACCTAATTGCATCAATTATCTAATTGAAGGAAACCTTGGGGAATTGGGGCTTGAATCATTCTGATAATTGATTTAATTTTCATTTAGTTTGTGTATGAAAATACACCCACACACATTCTACCTTGAAGCTTTCTATTTAGTAACAGGCAAAAGCAGCCTCCATCTCTGGAACTGATATAATTTGTCACTTGTGGTTTCCTCATGTTGGCATATCCCAACCATGAGATTTCATTGGCATGGTCATAATACATCCCTGGAGGAAAGTTTCCATTTTCTACAACTTGAATTATGTAACTATATATTAATTGTTTTTTGAAGTTGAGGAATGGAAAATTCCTACATTTCTCGAATTTGCGTGTCATCCTTGCGCAGGGGCCATGCTAATCTTCTCTGTATCATTCCAATTTTAGTATATGTGCTGCCGAAGCGAGCACTCCTACATTTCTCATGTAGATTTGTTCACCAATTCTTTTCTTTTTTAAAAAAATGATTTCTTGCTTTTTTGGCATATCTGACATTTTTCAGAAGAAGCTTGAAAAACTTTAGTTGGAGAGAAGAAGGACAGGGGAGATTTTCACTACTAAATTCTGCCAATTAAACAAGAAAGCATTAATATACGATATTCATACAGAACTCAAAAGATTCCACAAAGCACCCAATATACAACTCTCAATATTAACTAAGCCCTCCAAACTGGCAGTAAAGAGCCACTGGTTAGTCCCTCGTTTCTTAAAAGAAAATCATCCCCCTTCTGCTTTCTTTCTATTCCTAGTTTGTTAAGTATTTTTATCATGAGAAAATACAGTTTTGTCTAAACTTTTTCTGTATATATTGAGTTGATCATGTGATTTTTATCTTTTGTTCTCTTAATATGGTGTGTTACACTGATTTCTGTATGTAGAAGTAACTGCATTCCTTGGATAAATCCCTTTTAGCCATGGTATATAATCCTTGGTATATGCTGCTAGATTCATTTTACCAATATTTTGTTGGGGATTTTTGTATTTATATTGATATAAGATAGTGATTTTTAGTTTCTTTTCTTGTGATGTTTTTGTATGATTTTGGTGTCAGGGTTGTAATGGCCTCATTGAATGATTGGTAAGTGTTCCCTCCACTTTTATTGTTTGGAAGCATTTGTAAAAATTTAGTGTTTTTTTTTTTAACATTATGTAGGATTGACCAGTGAAGCCATCTGGGTCCGGGCTTCTATTTTATTATGAATCCAACCTTTTTACTTATTATAGCCCTCTTCATATTTTCTATTTCTTTATGAGTCAATTGTGCTTATTTGTGTCTCCCTAGGAATTTGTCTTTTTCATCTAGATTATCTAACTTGTTGACATGCAATTTTTCATAGTATCCCATTTTATCCCTTTTATTTCTGTAATAATAGGTAAGAATGACCCATCTTTCATTTCTGGCTTTAATAATGTGAGTCTTTTTTTCACCGTGTCAGTCTAGATAAACATTTTCCAATTTTGTTTATCTGTTCAAAAAACCAACTTTGATTTTGTTGATTTTTATCTATTGTTTTTCTATTTTCATTTATACTCATCTTTATTTTTTTCTTCTTTCCTCTTGATTGGGGTTTAGTTTTCTTGTCTTCTTCCAATTTCTGAAAGTAGATAATTTTGTTTCTTTAAATTATATTAGCAAAATTTTCACCACAAGGGCTCTGAGGGTTATCTTCCTCAATTATTTTGGTAACTGGCTTATGTTTTTCTCCTCTTTCCTCTCTTCCTCCAGTATATATTTGATGACTTTGGCACTGATATCCTATCCTCAGCTCCACTAAGCCCCAAATCCATGCTACCTTAACCACCCACCACACTGCTCCCTCTCTGAATCCCAACTCCATGAAGAAATGCTCCTCTGGTAAGATGTTGCACTTAGTTTTCCTCCATTAAGCACAACTTCCATTCCTGCCTCTAACCCCCATTTCCCAACCACACTAGACTGGCCTTTCACCTTCTACTTACTTTGTCTTTTTTTCTGTTCACAAAGTCCCATAACATTCTTCTGCTTATAATTAATTCTATGTAGCCTGGACTCCATTAATTACCATTTTAGTTCTTTGCTATTCCTTACTATTCTGCTGTGCTGGACTCAGCTCTCTCATTCACTTACTTGTCCTTCTCTGTTCCTAAGAAGATAGCAGCAATGCAACATGAGTTTTTTAACCTATCCCCTCAATACCTATGCCCATCTTCTAAGGCCTTTCCTTATATCTAAAGGATATCAATCCTGCCCTCTCAGTACAGTATTACATTTCCTTCAGTTCACTGACAAACTCCTAGATTGACTGGTTAGCAACAGTTCCATTATGGAGTGGTAGTTTCACAAGTTTCACAACCTAAATGTAGGTTGGTGTAAAAGTTCATGTGGCGAAAGGAAGTGGTCTCTGCCTCTATTGTCTTTTCTTTGCATCATCTATATGCTTGCCATATAATAGACATTTAATAAATATTTATTGAGCAAATTAATGTACTACACATTATGTCACTGGTTTCGTGTACTTTTGACACTTCTGTGATGTTTCCAAGCATCACATCATTTTCCTCATCATTTGGGAGATCAGAATGTGGAAATTCCCCCTCCTTTTTCCTCAACAACCACCCTCATGCTACACCTGTAACTTAAAGCTCTTTATGCAAAAACAGACGTGTCTGATTCCACGTAGTGAACAGAAGATTACATATAGATTAAAAATCAAAAGAAAATGAACTCTGCTCCAGTGTTAGAAAATACAGCCAAGGATAGATAAAACCAGAATATCAGGAATGATGACACAATGCAGTGGCAAATGTTTGAAGAATGGAATAAGGTGCTAGCATTCCTTTCCTGAGATAAAGGTAAATGGATAGTTGCTCAGGAAGTCTTCTATGTACCTTATCACAAGCTAGATGAAGTATGCTGTGTAAGTTTTTTAGAAGAGTCTTCAAGAAAACTTTAGATGATTAATGTAAATATCTTACAGCCATGGTTAGCAGAATAAACCTTTTTCTGAATAATACAACAAAATCTTTCTGGTAAAGAAAAGCATGTAAGATATTTCCTTTTGCTTCTGGGAACCAAGAAGCAAGAAGGAAGAAATGGTTTAGACACTGAAATGTTAAAATTTAGGAGACATTTCCATGGCCTTGTGAGAGCTGCAGATTTGAACTTGGAAGGCAGCTTAATGGACTAGAAAGAACATGAGTGTCAGGGCTGGACGAGGCATTTAATTCTGGCTTTGCCATTTAGGCTTTTACCTTGAGCACATTCTGAGGAAGAACAAAAAAAAGGTGCCTCTTGGTGACTTACAGGAGCAGTTTCATGGCCTATAATAATGGAGGTGACCTGAGATGATTTCTTGTTTAGATAGGAAAAGAATGAGGTTTGTGCTGAGTGAGCGCAATGACCTACGTCAAAGCAAACTATTTAGAACCAATTTGGTGGTATCCAGTACTACTTCAGAGATCACAAACCAGTTCCATTACTGCTTGATAGAATCAAAGATGTTCAGTGGCATCAGAAAGGGAGTGTAAGAGATTTTATATCTATGCATTCACAAGGACTTCTAAAAGCCTCTGGGCCTTTCCAGCAGCTCTCACTGGGTGATGCAATTAAAATCTGTGTGAATTAAAAAAAATAAAATTCTTTAAAACTACTCCTCTCAAAATGTTGACAGTAAATGTTTTATCACCCTTGACTCCCTCTTGCTATGTTTTGCTAAGGTCCTTAAACCTTGTTTTCCACACTGTTAGGTTGTAGAGAGTCATTTCTGCTTGCCTTTGACATGCATAGTGAGGTAACCACTATGTGCATAGTGAGGTGACCACTATTCAAAGGCAAGCAGAATAATAAGCATACAATAAAAGAGCTTCATAAAGAATCAGGTCTTGGCCGGGCATGATAGTTTATGCCTGTAATCTCAGTGCTTTGGGAGGCTTAGACAGGAGGATCACTTGAGCCCAGGAGCTCAAGACCAGCTGGACAACATAGCAAGACTCTCTAAAACAAGCTGAAAAAAAATTAGCCTGGCATGGTGATGCATGCCTGTAGTCCCAAATATACTCCGGAGGCTGAGGCAGGAGGATCCCTTGAGCCCAGAAGTTCAAGGTTACAATGAGCTAAATTTCACCACTGCACTCCAGCCTGGGTGACAGAGTGCGACCCTGTCTCAAAAAAATTTTTAATTTAATTTAAATTTTAAAAAGAACCAGAACTTGACTTCTACCCAAGCTTCTGTGACCACATTCACCAAAATATCAAATAAAAATCAGGTAAGCTGTATGACAGAGGTCTTGTGTGCTGCTTCTGAGTGTGACAAGTGAGGGATGCAACTTGTACATGGAAATGTTTGAACTTGGGGGCCATTCCCATGATATATAGACACAGATAACAGGGGTTTAAAATCCAGAGTCAGTTTTCTATGGTAGCAGAGAGTAAGGGCATGTGGACAGAGCCAGACATTGGAGCCACTGAGGCTTGGGTTTGAATTCTAGCACTCCTACATACTAGCTGAGTTATCTGTGCTTTAATTCCTTCATCTATCCACATGGACATATTGCTACATAACTCCCAGGTTTGTTTTTGGGACTAAATAATTTGATATTTATAAAGGGCCTGCCCTGTAATAAGTGCGCCATAATTATTAGTTTATGTGTTCACTCATGTATTCATTCGATAAATATTTATCGAGCACTTGCTGTGTGTGGCAATCACTGTACTAGGCATTGAAACTCAGACAAATGAGATAGAGTGTCTGTTCTTAAGGAGGTCACAATGAAGACAAGGAGACCAAGAAATAGACAATTTAGTTACAGTGTGGAAAATACCACAATATAAATCTGTGCATATGCTGTTAGGAAGGAACAAAAGAGAGATTAGGGCAGGCTTCCCAAAGCAGGTGATGAGCCTTAAAGGTTAATTGGGAGCTCTTCCAAGTTAAGAAGAGGAGAAAGGCATTCCATAGATAGAAGTAACATGAGCAAAGCCTCAGGGGTGAGAAAGGTGAGAAACAACATAGTACGTGCAGGAGACTACCAGCATTTGGGTATTGCCAAAACATAGTATATGAGGGAGGGGGTTGCCGGAGGTGAGAATGGGGATACGGGCAGGGAAGGTATTGGCAGGCCCTCTTTAATCTTCTCCTCCATCCTTTCTTGGAAAATTCAGAACATGTAATTATAGTAGTTATCGCCAGAGGAGCAGAAGGCTATTCCTCTCCTGACTGTTTTTATGGTACATCCGGTAAATAGAAGGGTCATTTTGAGACCACCTACCCGCATTGCCACTTGGCAATCATGAATACCAGAATGTGTGGAAGAAGAAAACAATTATTTTGTTTTTTTTTTTCCTCTCTCTCTCGGGCAAGGGCAGAAGAGTTAAAAGCTGTGAAGTTAAGCTCTCATCAAAGTAGAACTTAGGTAATTAAAAGTGTGGACTCTGGATTCAGACAGAACTGCATTTTAAATTTGCCTTACTATATGTCTTATTACCTCGAGATAGTTATTTAAACCTCCAGGCCTTAGTTTTTCCAGCTGTAAAATGAGTTTAATGAAATGATGCATGTAAAGCAATTAGCACAGTGGTAGGCACATACAAATGCACTATATCAACGTGCTATTGCAATTGTCTGAACACAGTTGGCCAAGATTGTCACAGAAAAGCAATGAGCCTTGAATTTGGACTGGTTATCCCAATGATGATTTTCAAGTCTTCCTCTATCACCATTGCTTTGACTTCATACCAGTTGAACTTGACTTGACTACACTTTAGGAGGGTCCCCAAGCTTCTGTATTGTTACACCTGTGGCCATAACAACTAGGAATATAACAGACTGTTAACCTGAAAATGGAAAAAGCTATGTTTTTCTTCCTTCTTCTCCAGGCAAGTTCATGTTAAGGGAAGAACATCCAGGGAAACACAGAAATTAGCCTATGCATTATCAAGCAGATAATGGTCTTGTTTTTAAGACAATGTACCTGCATAAGATACTAAAATGTACCAATATGACTAATTATCTAATTAGAAGGCAATTTGAAGAATTCATGTTTTGTATAAACTTACTTTGAATTTTAAATTCAACTTCACAAATCGTATTGAGGAAAAATTTTACTTAATTAAGCCTATGTAGCATACTCATTTACAGTCTCTTTAAATTCAATTAAATTTAGAAAAGAGTGTTAAAAACTATGGCTAAGAACCCACTGGCAAAATGCTGAACATACAGCTACTATATGAGCCAGCAACTCCAATCCTAAATATGTACCCAAGATAAATGAAAACACATATCCACACAAAAGCTTGTAAAGGAATGGTCATAGCAGCATTATTCAAAATAGAATTTCAACTGAAATGCCCATTAGTTGATGAATGGATAAACAAAATGTGGTATAATCATACAATGGAATATTATTCACCCATAAAAAGGAATGAAATGCTGATCCATGCTGCAACATGGATGAACCTTGAAGACATTATGCCATGTAAAAGAAGCCAGACAAAGAATGCCACATAATACATCATTCCATTTATATTAAATATCCAGAATAGGTAAATCTACAGAGACAGAATGTAGATTAGTAATTGCCAATGGTTGTGAGGAGAGGAGAGAGGGAAGTTAGTTCTTAAAGGGTATAGGGTTTATTTTTGGGTGATTAAAATATTCTAAAATTAGATAGTGGTGATGATTGCACAACGCAATGAGTACACTAAAAAGAATTGAATTATACCCTGTAAATGGGTGAAATGTATAGTGTGTATTCAATGTTTATTGTTGAGATATAATATCTCAATGAAGTTGTTAAAAATTTCTCATTGGCACGCTCCCTATCTTGGAATTTAGAATGTTTGTTTCACTTCTGAACAACCCCCTTCTCCACTACTGCTGCTTACAGTGTATGGTGAAATGGTTAAGCCTGTCAATGGAAGTGGAAAGGCTAATCATTGTGATTACATATTTGTAAACAGTAAAATAATTCCTTTGCTTTATGTTTAAAAGACTTTCAGAGTAAGTTTACCACTGTTTGTCCTTAGCTAGATTGATTAATTTCATTTCCTGAGTGCTAGCTCACCCCAAGTGCCCCCTGTCCAATTTATACCTTTGCCTAGATAAGTTGCCACAGCCTACCATTACTTCCACAATCAAGTATTAATGACGCTTTCCCTCTCTTGAAAAGCTGAGGAAGTTCTAACTGCTGTTAATTAAAACTGTAATCATTTCCTAAATAGGCATAAATAAAAGGGATGTTCTTGTTGTTAAAGTAGAAGCTAGGAGTCTAAATTATCTGTTGCAAGCAAGCACTCGACATTTCTACATGGGTATTAAAAAATAAAAAGATTTTTCTCACATAGCTAGATTTAACAAAAGGATACCAGATCAGGTTAGCACTGAAAGCATATGAATATGGTAAATGAAATGGGAAAGGTTCATTCATGGCTCCTTTACGTGTCAAATTAAACAAGGTCATGATCACTGAAAGTTTTCTTCTCCCTTTTTGTGAAAAGAATACATTTTGGTGTTATGTAGGACATGACTTAACAGTTCACAGCTAAGGAGTAAATAATTACAGGAAGGCAATGAAGTGAAAGCTGTCTAATGGCCATATCTTGTGTTCTGCATCAGATGATCAAACAGCAAAATCTTAATTTTAATTAACTTCTACAGGATAGCAATATATTATACATTATCCCATATATTTGCTTGAACTGGAATAGCTGCCTCTGTTATCTCCAGATAAAATCTAATAAAATTATTTTAAGAAAGAGATTTTCATGGGCACTGCATTCAAGGATAAAGATATGTTTGGGGCAGAGGGAAGAGCAGCTCATTTCTTACCCCCATGAGTTAGTAGTTGTCAGTCTACCACCATTAGGCTATAATATTCACGTGCTAAGACAGGCCAGAGCCTAAGATGAGACAACAGTTTGTAACTCACATCTGAGAGAATCTTCGGGATT